>NW_027480476.1:2720074-3040149 GCF_051401765.1 Calliopsis andreniformis
TCAATACACAATCTTCAATCATCAATCCTCAATCCTCAATCCTCAATCCTCAATCTTCAATCCTCAATACTCAATCTTCAATCCACAATCCTCATTCCTCAATCCCCGATCCTCAATTTTCAATCCTCAATCCTCAATCCTCAATCCTCGATCCTCATCCTTCAGTCCTCAATCCTCAATCTTCAATCCTCAATCCTCAATCCTCAATCCTCAATCCTCAATCCTCAATCGTCAATCTTCAATCCTCAATACTCAATCTTCAATCCTCAATCCTCAATCTTCAATCATCAATCCTCAATCCTCAATTCTCAATACTCAATCTTCAATCCTCCATACTCAATCCTCAATCCTCATTTCTCAAACCTCAATCCTCAACCCTCAGTCCTCATCCTCAACTCTCAATTCTCAATCCTCAATCATCAATCCTCAATCTTCAATCCTCAATAATCAATCTCCAATCCTAGATCATCAATCCTCAACCCTCAATCCTCAATCCCCAATCCTCAATCCTCATTTCTCAAACCTCAATTCTCAACCCTCTGTCCTCATCCTCAATTCTCAATCCTCAATCCTCAATCCTCAATCTTCAACCCTCAATATCCAATCTTCAATCCTCAATCCTCAATCCTCAATCCTCAATCCTCAATCCTCAATCCTCAGACCTCAATCATCAATATTCAACCCTCAGTCCTCGTCCTCAATCCACAACCCTCAATCCTCAATCCTCAATCTTCAATCATCAATATTCAATCTTCAATCCTCAATGCTCAATCCTCAATCCTCAATCCTCGATCCTCAATCTTCAATCCTCAATCCTCAATCCTCAATCCTCAATCCTCAATCTTCAATCCTCAATACTCAATCTTCAATCCTCAATCCTCAATCGTCAATCCTCAATCCTCAATCTTCAATCCTCAATACTCAATCCTCAACCCTCAATCTTCAATCCTCAATAATCAATCTCCAATCCTAGATCCTCAATCCACAATCTTCAATCCTTAATCCTCAATCTTCAATCCTCAATCCTCAATACTCAATCCTCAATCCTCAATCTTCAATCTTCAATACACAATCTTCAATCATCATTCCTCAATCCTCAACCCTCAATCCTCAATCTTCAATCCTCAATCCTCAATCCTCAGTCCTCAATCCTCAGTCCTCAATCCTCAAACCTCAATCCTCTACCGTCAGTCCTCGTCCTCAATCCTCAAACCTCAATCCTCAATCCTCAATATTCAATCATCAATCCTCAATCCTCAATCCTCAATCCTCAATCCTCAATCCTCAATCTTCAATCCTCAATCCTCAATCCTCAATCCTCAATCCTCAATCCCCAATCCTCAATCGTCAATCCTCAATCCTCAATCTTCAATCCTCAATACTCAATTTTCAATCCTCAATACTCAATCCTCAATCCTCAATTCTCAATCCTCAATCCTCAGTCCTCAGTCCTCAAACTTCAATCCTCAAACCTCAGCCCTCATCCTCCATCCTCTATCCTTAATCATCAATCCTCAATCATCAATCCTCAATATTCAATCTTCAACCCTCAATCCTCAATCCTCAATCCTCAAGCCTCAATCCTCAGTGATCAATACTCAATCTTCAATACACAATCCTCAATCCTCAATCCTCAATCCTCAATCGTCAATCCTCAATCTTCAATCCTCAATAATCAATCTCCAATTCTAGATTCTCAATCCTCAATCCTCAATCCTCAATCTTCCATCCTCAATAATCAATCTCCAATCCTAGATCCTCAATCTTCAATGCTCAATCCTCAATCCTCAATCCTCATTCTTCAATCCTCAATACCCAATCCTAAATCTTCAATCCTCAATCATCAATCCTCAATTCTCAATCCTCAATCCTCAACCCTCAGTTGTCAAACCTCAATCCTCAATCCTCAATCCTCAATCCGCAATCTTCAATCCCTAATACTCAATCTTCAATCCTCAATCCTCAGTCCTCAAACCTCAACCCTGAATCTTCCATACTCAACCTTCAAGCCTCAATCCTCAGTCATCAATACTCAACCATCAATCCTCAATTCTCAATACTCAATAGAATATCCTGAATTCTCAGGATTCAATACTCAAACCTCAATCCTCAACCCTCAGCCCTCATCCTCCATCCTCAATCCTCAATCCTCATTCCTCAATCCTCAATCTTCAATCCTAGATACTCAATCCTCAATCCTCAATATTCAATCCTCAATCCTCAATCCTCAATCCACAATCCTCAACTTTCAATCCTCAATACTCAATCTTCAACCCTCAATCCTCAATCCTCAATTCTCAGTCCTCAATCCTCAGTCATCAATCCTTAATCTTCGATACTCAATCGACAATCCTCAGTCCTCAATCCTCAATCCTCAATCCTCGTTCCTCAAACCTCAATCCTCAAACCTCAGTCCTTACCCTCAATTTTCAATTCTCAATTCTCAATCCTCAATCCTCAATCTTCAATCCTCATTAATCAATCTCCAATCCTACACCCTCAATCTCCAATCCTCAATCCTCAATCCTCATTCTTCAATCCTCAATACCCAATCCTCAATCGTCAATCCTGTATCAACAATCCTTAATTCTCAATCCTCAATACTCAGTCCTCAGCCGTCAAACCTCAATCCCCGACCCTCAGCCCTCATCCTCAATCCTCAGTCCTCTATCCTCAATTCTGAATCTTCAATACTGAACCTTCAATCCTCAATCCTCAGTCCTCAGTACTCAACCATCAATCCTCAATTCTCTATACACAACAGAATATCCTGAATTCTCAGGATTCAATACTCAAACCTCAATCCTCAACCCTCAGCCATCATCCTCCATCCTCAATCCTCAATCCTCAATCCTCAATCTTCAATCCTCAATACTCAATCTTCAATCCTCAATCCTCAATCCTCAATCCTCAATCCTCAATCTTCAATCCTCAATACTCAATCTTCAATCCTCAATCCTCAATCGTCAATCCTCAATCCTCAATCTTCAATCCTCAATACTCAATATTCAATCCTCAATCCTCCATCCTCAATCCTCAATCCTCAATCCTCAACCCTCAATCTTCAATCCTCAATCCTCAATCCTCAATCCTCAATCCTCAGTCCTCAATCCTCAGTCCTCAATCCTCAAACCTCAATCCTCTACCGTCAGTCCTCGTCCTCAATCCTCAAACCTCAATCCTCAATCCTCAATATTCAATCATCAATCCTCAATCCTCAATCCTCAATCCTCAATCCTCAATCCTCAATCTTCAATCCTCAATCCTCAATCCTCAATCCTCAATCCCCAATCCTCAATCGTCAATCCTCAATCCTCAATCTTCAATCCACAATACTCAATTTTCAATCCTAAATACTCAATCCTCAATCCTCAATTCTCAATCCTCAATCCTCAGTCCTCAGTCCTCAAACTTCAATCCTCAAACCTCAGCCCTCATCCTCCATCCTCTATCCTTAATCATCAATACTCAATCATCAATACTCAATATTCAATCTTCAACCCTCAATCCTCAATCCTCAAGCCTCAATCCTCAGTGATCAATACTCAATCTTCAATACACAATCCTCAATCCTCAATCCTCAATCCTCAATCCTCAATCCTCAATCCTCAATCCTCATTTCTCAAACCTCAATCCTCAACCCTCAGTCCTCATCCTCAATTCTCAATTCTCAATCCTCAATCGTCAATCCTCAATCTTCAATCCTCAATAATCAATCTCCAATTCTAGATTCTCAATCCTCAATCCTCAATCCTCAATCTTCCATCCTCAATAATCAATCTCCAATCCTAGATCCTCAATCTTCAATGCTCAATCCTCATTCCTCAATCCTCATTCTTCAATCCTCAATACCCAATCCTCAATCTTCAATCCTCAATCATCAATCCTCAATTCTCAATCCTCAATCCTCAACCCTCAGTTGTCAAACCTCAATCCTCAATCCTCAACCCTCAATCCTCAATTTTCAATCCCTAATACTCAATCTTCAATCCTCAATCCTCAGTCCTCAAACCTCAATCCTGAATCTTCCATACTCAACCTTCAAGCCTCAATCCTCAGTCCTCAATACTCAACCATCAATCCTCAATTCTCAATACTCAATACAATATTCTGAATTCTCAGGATTCAATACTCAAACCTCAATCCTCAACCCTCAGCCCTCATCCTCCATCCTCAATCCTCAATCCTCAATCCTCATTCCTCAATCTTCAATCGTAGATACTCAATCCTCAATCCTCAATATTCAATCCTCAATCCTCAATCCTCAATCCTCAATCCTCTACCCTCAATCGTCATTCCTCAAACCTCAATCCTCAACCCTCAGTCCTCATTCTCAATTCTCAATCCTCGATCCTCAATCCTCAATCCTCAATCTTCAATCCTGAATAATCAATCTCCAATCCTAGATCCTCAATCCACAATCTTCAATCCTTAGTTCTCAATCTTCAATCCTCAATCCCCAGTCTTCAATCTTCAATCCTCAATGCTCAATCCTCAATCCTCAATCCTCAGTCCTCAATCCTCAGTCCTCAATCCTCAAACCTCAATCCTCTACCGTCAGTCCTCGTCCTCAATCCTCAAACCTCAATCCTCTACCGTCAGTCCTCGTCCTCAATCCTCAAACCTCAATCCTCAATCCTCAATATTCAATCATCAATACTCAATCCTCAATCCTCAATCCTCAATCCTCAATCCTCAATCTTCAATCCTCAATCCCCAATCCTCAATCCTCAATCCCCAATCCTCAATCGTCAATCCTCAATCCTCAATCTTCAATCCTTAATACTCAATTTTCAATCCTCAATACTCAATCCTCAATCCTCAATTCTCAATCCTCAATCCTCAGTCCTCAGTCCTCAATCTTCAACCCTGAATACTAAATCTTCAATCCTCAATCCTCAATCCTCAATCCTCATCTCTCAAACCTCAATCCTCAACCCTCAGTCTTCATCCTCAATTCTCAATTCTCAATCCTCAATCGTCAATCCTCAATCTTCAATCCTCAATAATCAATCTCCAATTCTAGATTCTCAATCCTCAATCCTCAATCCTCAATCTTCCATCCTCAATAATCAATCTCCAATCTTAGATCCTCAATCTTCAATGCTCAATCCTCAATCCTCAATCCTCATTCTTCAATCCTCAATACCCAATCCTCAATCTTCAATCCTCAATCATCAATGCTCAATCTTCAATCCTCAATACTCAAACTTCAATCCTCAATCCTCAATCCTCAATCCTCAATCCTCAATCTTCAATCCTCAATACTCAATCTTCAATCCTCAATCCTCAATCGTCAATCCTCAATCCTCAATCCTCAATCTTCAATCCTCAATTCTCAATTTTCAATCCTCAATCCTCCATCCTCAATCCTCAATTCTCAATCCTCAATCCTCAGTTCTCAGTCCTCAAACTACAATCCTCAACCCTCAGCCCTCATCCTCAATTCTCAATCCTCAATCCTCAATCCTCGACCCTCAATCTTCAATCCTCAATAATCGATCTCCAATCCTAGATCCTCAACCCTCAATCCTCAATCCCCAATCTTCAATCCACAATAATCAATCTCCAATTCTAGATCCTCAACCCTCAATCCTCAATCCTCAATTCTCAATCCTCAATCCTCAATCCTCAATCCTCAATCCTCAATCCTCAATCTTCAATCCTCAATACTCAGTTTTCAATCTTCAATCCTCAATCCTCAATCCTCAATCCTCATTCTACAATCCTCAATGCCCAATCCTCAATCTTCAATCTTCAATCCTCAATTCGCAATCCTCAATCCTCAATCCTCAGACCTCAAGTATCAATACTCAACCCTCAGTCCTCGTCCTCAATCCACAACCCTCAATACACAACCCTCAGTCCTCGTCCTCCATCCTCAATCCTCAATCCTCAATCCTCAATCCTCAATCTTCAATCCTAGATACTCAATCCTCAATCCTCAATATTCAATCCTCAATCCTCAATCCTCAATCCACAATCCTCAACTTTCAATCCTCAATACTCAATCTTCAATCCTCAATCCTCAATCCTCAATCCTCAGTCCTTAATCCTCAGTCATCAATCCTCAATCTTCGATACTCAATCGACAATCCTCAGTCCTCAATCCTCAATCCTCAATCCTCGTTCCTCAAACCTCAATCCTCAAACCTCAGTCCTTACCCTCAATTTTCAATTCTCAATTCTCAATCCTCAATCCTCAATCTTCAATCCTCATTAATCAATCTCCAATCCTACACCCTCAATCCCCAATCCTCAATCCTCAATCCTCATTCTTCAATCCTCAATACCCAATCCTCAATCGTCAATCCTGTATCAACAATCCTTAATTCTCAATCCTCAACACTCAGTCCTCAGCCGTCAAACCTCAATCCCCGACCCTCAGCCCTCATCCTCAATCCTCAGTCCTCAATCCTCAATTCTGAATCTTCAATACTGAACCTTCAATCCTCAATCCTCAGTCCTCAGTACTCAACCATCAATCCTCAATTCTCTATACACAATAGAATATCCTGAATTCCCAGGATTCAATACTCAAACCTCAATCCTCAACCCTCAGCCATCATCCTCCATCCTCAATCCTCAATCCTCAATCCTCAATCTTCAATCCTCAATACTCAATCTTCAATCCTCAATCCTCAATCCTCAATCCTCAATCCTCAATCTTCAATCCTCAATACTCAATTTTCAATCCTCAATCCTCAATCCTCAATCCTCAATCCTTAATCCTCAACCTTCAATCCTCAATACTCAATCTTCAATCCTCAATCCTCAATCGTCAATCCTCAATCCTCAATCTTCAATCCTCAATACTCAATTTTCAATCCTCAATCCTCCATCCTCAATCCTCAATTCTCAATTCTCAATCCTCAATCCTCAGTCCTCAGTCCTCAAACTACAATCCTCAACCCTCAGCCCTCATACTCAATTCTCAATCCTCAATCCTCAATCCTCAACCCTCAATCTTCAATCCTCAATCCTCAATCCTCAATCCTCAGACCTCAATCATCAATATTCAACCCTCAGTACTCGTCCTCAATCCACAACCCTCAATCCTCAATCCTCAACCCTCAATCTTCAATCCTCAATCCTCAATCCTCAATCCTCAGACCTCAATCATCAATATTCAACCCTCAGTACTCGTCCTCAATCCACAACCCTCAATCCTCAATCGTTAATCTTCATTCATCAATATTCAACCTTCAATCCTCAATCCTCAATCCTCAATGTTCAGTCCTCAATACCCAATCCTCAATCTTCAATCCTCAATCCTCAATCCTCAATCCTCATTCTTCAATCCTCAATACCCAATCCTCAATCTTCAATCCTCAATCATCAATCCTCAATTCTCAATCCTCAATCCTCAACCCTCAGTTGTCAAACCTCAATCCTCAATCCTCAATCCTCAATCCTCAATTTTCAATCCCTAATACTCAATCTTCAATCCTCAATCCTCAGTCCTCAAACCTCAATCCTGAATCTTCCATACTCAACCATCAAGCCTCAATCCTCAGTCCTCAATACTCAACCATCAATCCTCAATTCTCAATACTCAATACAATATTCTGAATTCTCAGGATTCAATACTCAAACCTCAATCCTCAACCCTCAGCCCTCATCCTCCATCCTCAATCCTCAATCCTCAATCCTCATTCCTCAATCTTCAATCGTAGATACTCAATCCTCAATCCTCAATATTCAATCCTCAATCCTCAATCCTCAATCCACAATCCTCAACTTTCAATCCTCAATACTCAATCTTCAATCCTCAATCCTCAATCCTCAATCCTCAGTCCTCAATCCTCAGTCATCAATCCTCAATCTTCGATACTCAATCGTCAATCCTCAGTCCTCAAACCTCAATCCTCAACCCTCAGACATCATCCTCAATCCTCAATCCTCAATCCTCAATCCTCAATCTTCAATCCTCAATACTCAATCTTCAATCCTCAATCCTCAGCCCACAAACCTCAATTCTGAATGCTCAATACTCAACCTTCAATCCTCAATCCTCAGTCCTCAGTACTCAACCATCAATCCCCAATTCTCAATACTCAATAGAATATCCTGAATTCTCAGGATTCAATACTCAAACCTCAAACTTCAACCCTCAACCCTCATCCTCCATCCTCAACCCTGAACCCTCAATCCTCAATCTTCAATCCTCAGTACTCAATATTCAATCCCCAATCCTCAATCCTCAATCCTCAATCCTCAATCCTCAATCCTCAATCCTCTACCCTCAATCGTCATTCCTCAAACCTCAATCCTCAACCCTCAGTCCTCATTCTCAATTCTCAATCCTCGATCCTCAATCCTCAATCCTCAATCTTCAATCCTCAATAATCAATCTCCAATCCTAGATCCTCAATCCACAATCTTCAATCCTTAGTTCTCAATCTTCAATCCTCAATCCCCAGTCTTCAATCTTCACTCCTCAATGCTCAATCCTCAATCCTCAATCCTCAGTCCTCAATCCTCAGTCCTCAATCCTCAAACCTCAATCCTCTACCGTCAGACCTCGTCCTCAATCCTCAAACCTCAATCCTCAATCCTCAATATTCAATCATCAATACTCAATCCTCAATCCTCAATCCTCAATCCTCAATCCTCAATCTTCAATCCTCAATCCCCAATCCTCAATCCTCAATCCCCAATCCTCAATCGTCAATCCTCAATCCTCAATCTTCAATCCTTAATACTCAATTTTCAATCCTCAATACTCAATCCTCAATCCTCAATTCTCAATCCTCAATCCTCAGTCCTCAGTCCTCAATCTTCAACCCTGAATACTAAATCTTCAATCCTCAATCCTCAATCCTCAATCCTCATTTCTCAAACCTCAATCCTCAACCCTCAGTCCTCATCCTCAATTCTCAATTCTCAATCCTCAATCGTCAATCCTCAATCTTCAATCCTCAATAATCAATCTCCAATTCTAGATTCTCAATCCTCAATCCTCAATCCTCAATCTTCCATCCTCAATAATCAATCTCCAATCTTAGATCCTCAATCTTCAATGCTCAATCCTCAATCCTCAATCCTCATTCTTCAATCCTCAATACCCAATCCTCAATCTTCAATCCTCAATCATCAATCCTCAATCTTCAATCCTCAATACTCAAACTTCAATCCTCAATCCTCAATCCTCAATGCTCAATCCTCAATCCTCAATCTTCAATCCTCAATACTCAATCTTCAATCCTCAATCCTCAATCGTCAATCCTCAATCCTCAATCTTCAATCCTCAATTCTCAATTTTCAATCCTCAATCCTCCATCCTCAATCCTCAATTCTCAATCCTCAATCCTCAGTTCTCAGTCCTCAAACTACAATCCTCAACCCTCAGCCCTCATCCTTAATTCTCAATCCTCAATCCTCAATCCTCAATCCTCAATCCTCAATCCTCAATCCTCAATCCTCAGACCTCAATCATCAATATTCAACCCTCAGTCCTCGTCCTCAATCCACAACCCTCAATCCTCAATCCTCAATCTTCAATCATCAATATTCAATCTTCAATCCTCAATGCTCAATCCTCAATCCTCAATCCTCGATCCTCAATCTTCAATCCTCAATCCTCAATCCTCAATCCTCAATCCTCAATCTTCAATCCTCAATACTCAATCTTCAATCCTCAATCCTCAATCGTCAATCCTCAATCCTCAATCTTCAATCCTCAATACTCAATCCTCAACCCTCAATCTTCAATCCTCAATAATCAATCTCCAATCCTAGATCCTCAATCCACAATCTTCAATCCTTAATCCTCAATCTTCAATCCTCAATCCTCAATACTCAATCCTCAATCCTCAATCTTCAATCTTCAATACACAATCTTCAATCATCAATCCTCAATCCTCAACCCTCAATCCTCAATCTTCAATCCTCAATCCTCAATCCTCAGTCCTCAATCCTCAGTCCTCAATCCTCAAACCTCAATCCTCTACCGTCAGTCCTCGTCCTCAATCCTCAAACCTCAATCCTCAATCCTCAATATTCAATCATCAATCCTCAATCCTCAATCCTCAATCCTCAATCCTCAATCCTCAATCTTCAATCCTCAATCCTCAATCCTCAATCCTCAATCCTCAATCCCCAATCCTCAATCGTCAATCCTCAATCCTCAATCTTCAATCCTCAATACTCAATTTTCAATCCTCAATACTCAATCCTCAATCCTCAATTCTCAATCCTCAATCCTCAGTCCTCAGTCCTCAAACTTCAATCCTCAAACCTCAGCCCTCATCCTCCATCCTCTATCCTTAATCATCAATCCTCAATCATCAATCCTCAATATTCAATCTTCAACCCTCAATCCTCAATCCTCAATCCTCAAGCCTCAATCCTCAGTGATCAATACTCAATCTTCAATACACAATCCTCAATCCTCAATCCTCAATCCTCAATCCTCAATCCTCAATCCTCATTTCTCAAACCTCAATCCTCAACCCTCAGTCCTCATCCTCAATTCTCAATTCTCAATCCTCAATCGTCAATCCTCAATCTTCAATCCTCAATAATCAATCTCCAATTCTAGATTCTCAATCCTCAATCCTCAATCCTCAATCTTCCATCCTCAATAATCAATCTCCAATCCTAGATCCTCAATCTTCAATGCTCAATCCTCAATCCTCAATCCTCATTCTTCAATCCTCAATACCCAATCCTCAATCTTCAATCCTCAATCATCAATCCTCAATTCTCAATCCTCAATCCTCAACCCTCAGTTGTCAAACCTCAATCCTCAATCCTCAAACCTCAATCCTCAATCTTCAATCCCTAATACTCAATCTTCAATCCTCAATCCTCAGTCCTCAAACCTCAACCCTGAATCTTCCATACTCAACCTTCAAGCCTCAATCCTCAGTCCTCAATACTCAACCATCAATCCTCAATTCTCAATACTCAATAGAATATCCTGAATTCTCAGGATTCAATTCTCAAACCTCAATCCTCAACCCTCAGCCCTCATCCTCCATCCTCAATCCTCAATCCTCATTCCTCAATCTTCAATCTTCAATCCTAGATACTCAATCCTCAATCCTCAATATTCAATCCTCAATCCTCAATCCTCAATCCACAATCCTCAACTTTCAATCCTCAATACTCAATCTTCAACCCTCAATCCTCAATCCTCAATTCTCAGTCCTCAATCCTCAGTCTTCAATCCTTAATCTTCGATACTCAATCGACAATCCTCAGTCCTCAATCCTCAATCCTCAATCCTCGTTCCTCAAACCTCAATCCTCAAACCTCAGTCCTTACCCTCAATTTTCAATTCTCAATTCTCAATCCTCAATCCTCAATCTTCAATCCTCATTAATCAATCTCCAATCCTACACCCTCAATTCCCAATCCTCAATCCTCAATCCTCATTCTTCAATCCTCAATACCCAATCCTCAATCGTCAATCCTGTATCAACAATCCTTAATTCTCAATCCTCAATACTCAGTCCTCAGCCGTCAAACCTCAATCCCCGACCCTCAGCCCTCATCCTCAATCCTCAGTCCTCTATCCTCAATTCTGAATCTTCAATACTGAACCTTCAATCCTCAATCCTCAGTCCTCAGTACTCAACCATCAATCCTCAATTCTCTATACACAACAGAATATCCTGAATTCTCAGGATTCAATACTCAAACCTCAATCCTCAACCCTCAGCCATCATCCTCCATCCTCAATCCTCAATCCTCAATCCTCAATCTTCAATCCTCAATACTCAATCTTCAATCCTCAATCCTCAATCCTCAATCCTCAATCCTCAATCTTCAATCCTCAATACTCAATCTTCAATCCTCAATCCTCAATCGTCAATCCTCAATCCTCAATCTTCAATCCTCAATACTCAATTTTCAATCCTCAATCCTCCATCCTCAATCCTCAATCCTCAATCCTCAACCCTCAATCTTCAATCCTCAATCCTCAATCCTCAATCCTCAATCCTCAGTCCTCAATCCTCAGTCCTCAATCCTCAAACCTCAATCCTCTACCGTCAGTCCTCGTCCTCAATCCTCAAACCTCAATCCTCAATCCTCAATATTCAATCATCAATCCTCAATCCTCAATCCTCAATCCTCAATCCTCAATCCTCAATCTTCAATCCTCAATCCTCAATCCTCAATCCTCAATCCCCAATCCTCAATCGTCAATCCTCAATCCTCAATCTTCAATCCTCAATACTCAATTTTCAATCCTCAATACTCAATCCTCAATCCTCAATTCTCAATCCTCAATCCTCAGTCCTCAGTCCTCAAACTTCAATCCTCAAACCTCAGCCCTCATCCTCCATCCTCTATCCTTAATCATCAATACTCAATCATCAATACTCAATATTCAATCTTCAACCCTCAATCCTCAAACCTCAAGCCTCAATCCTCAGTGATCAATACTCAATCTTCAATACACAATCCTCAATCCTCAATCCTCAATCCTCAATCCTCAATCCTCAATCCTCAATCCTCATTTCTCAAACCTCAATCCTCAACCCTCAGTCCTCATCCTCAATTCTCAATTCTCAATCCTCAATCGTCAATCCTCAATCTTCAATCCTCAATAATCTATCTCCAATTCTAGATTCTCAATCCTCAATCCTCAATCCTCAATCTTCCATCCTCAATAATCAATCTCCAATCCTAGATCCTCAATCTTCAATGCTCAATCCTCATTCCTCAATCCTCATTCTTCAATCCTCAATACCCAATCCTCAATCTTCAATCCTCAATCATCAATCCTCAATTCTCAATCCTCAATCCTCAACCCTCAGTTGTCAAACCTCAATCCTCAATCCTCAATCCTCAATCCTCAATTTTCAATCCCTAATACTCAATCTTCAATCCTCAATCCTCAGTCCTCAAACCTCAATCCTGAATCTTCCATACTCAACCTTCAAGCCTCAATCCTCAGTCCTCAATACTCAACCATCAATCCTCAATTCTCAATACTCAATACAATATTCTGAATTCTCAGGATTCAATACTCAAACCTCAATCCTCAACCCTCAGCCCTCATCCTCCATCCTCAATCCTCAATCCTCAATCCTCATTCCTCAATCTTCAATCGTAGATACTCAATCCTCAATCCTCAATATTCAATCCTCAATCCTCAATCCTCAATCCACAATCCTCAACTTTCAATCCTCAATACTCAATCTTCAATCCTCAATCCTCAATCCTCAATCCTCAGTCCTCAATCCTCAGTCATCAATCCTCAATCTTCGATACTCAATCGTCAATCCTCAGTCCTCAAACCTCAATCCTCAACCCTCAGACATCATCCTCAATCCTCAATCCTCAATCCTCAATCCTCAATCTTCAATCCTCAATACTCAATCTTCAATCCTCAATCCTCAGCCCACAAACCTCAATTCTGAATGCTCAATACTCAACCTTCAATCCTCAAACCTCAGTCCTCAGTACTCAACCATCAATCCCCAATTCTCAATACTCAATAGAATATCCTGAATTCTCAGGATTCAATACTCAAACCTCAAACTTCAACCCTCAACCCTCATCCTCCATCCTCAACCCTGAACCCTCAATCCTCAATCTTCAATACTCAGTACTCAATATTCAATCCCCAATCCTCAATCCTCAATCCTCAATCCTCAATCCTCAATCCTCAATCCTCTACCCTCAATCGTCATTCCTCAAACCTCAATCCTCAACCCTCAGTCCTCATTCTCAATTCTCAATCCTCGATCCTCAATCCTCAATCCTCAATCTTCAATCCTCAATAATCAATCTCCAATCCTAGATCCTCAATCCACAATCTTCAATCCTTAGTTCTCAATCTTCAATCCTCAATCCCCAGTCTTCAATCTTCAATCCTCAATGCTCAATCCTCAATCCTCAATCCTCAGTCCTCAATCCTCAGTCCTCAATCCTCAAACCTCAATCCTCTACCGTCAGTCCTCGTCCTCAATCCTCAAACCTCAATCCTCAATCCTCAATATTCAATCATCAATACTCAATCCTCAATCCTCAATCCTCAATCCTCAATCCTCAATCTTCAATCCTCAATCCCCAATCCTCAATCCTCAATCCCCAATCCTCAATCGTCAATCCTCAATCCTCAATCTTCAATCCTTAATACTCAATTTTCAATCCTCAATACTCAATCCTCATTCCTCAATTCTCAATCCTCAATCCTCAGTCCTCAGTCCTCAATCTTCAACCCTGAATACTAAATCTTCAATCCTCAATCCTCAATCCTCAATCCTCATTTCTCAAACCTCAATCCTCAACCCTCAGTCCTCATCCTCAATTCTCAATTCTCAATCCTCAATCGTCAATCCTCAATCTTCAATCCTCAATAATCAATCTCCAATTCTAGATTCTCAATCCTCAATCCTCAATCCTCAATCTTCCATCCTCAATAATCAATCTCCAATCTTAGATCCTCAATCTTCAATGCTCAATCCTCAATCCTCAATCCTCATTCTTCAATCCTCAATACCCAATCCTCAATCTTCAATCCTCAATCATCAATCCTCAATCTTCAATCCTCAATACTCAAACTTCAATCCTCAATCCTCAATCCTCAATCCTCAATCCTCAATCTTCAATCCTCAATACTCAATCTTCAATCCTCAATCCTCAATCGTCAGTCCTCAATCCTCAATCTTCAATCCTCAATTCTCAATTTTCAATCCTCAATCCTCCATCCTCAATCCTCAATTCTCAATCCTCAATCCTCAGTTCTCAGTCCTCAAACTACAATCCTCAACCCTCAGCCCTCATCCTCAATTCTCAATCCTCAATCCTCAATCCTCAACCCTCAATCTTCAATCCTCAATAATCGATCTCCAATCCTAGATCCTCAACCCTCAATCCTCAATCCCCAATCTTCAATCCACAATAATCAACCTCCAATTCTAGATCCTCAACCCTCAATCCTCAATCCTCAATTCTCAATCCTCAATCCTCAATCCTCAATCCTCAATCCTCAATCCTCAATCTTCAATCCTCAATACTCAGTTTTCAATCTTCAATCCTCAATCCTCAATCCTCAATCCTCATTCTACAATCCTCAATGCCCAATCCTCAATCTTCAATCTTCAATCCTCAATTCGCAATCCTCAATCCTCAATCCTCAGACCTCAAGTATCAATACTCAACCCTCAGTCCTCGTCCTCAATCCACAACCCACAATACTCAACCCTCAGTCCTCGTCCTCCATCCTCAATCCTCAATCCTCAATCCTCAATCCTCAATCTTCAATCCTAGATACTCAATCCTCAATCCTCAATATTCAATCCTCAATCCTCAATCCTCAATCCACAATCCTCAACTTTCAATCCTCAATACTCAATCTTCAATCCTCAATCCTCAATCCTCAATCCTCAGTCCTTAATGCTCAGTCATCAATCCTCAATCTTCGATACTCAATCGACAATCCTCAGTCCTCAATCCTCAATCCTCAATCCTCGTTCCTCAAACCTCAATCCTCAAACCTCAGTCCTTACCCTCAATTTTCAATTCTCAATTCTCAATCCTCAATCCTCAATCTTCAATCCTCATTAATCAATCTTCAATCCTCAATCCTCAATCCTCAATCCTCAATCCTCAATCTTCAATCCTCAATACTCAATTTTCAATCCTCAATCCTCAATCCTCAATCCTCAATCCTTAATCCTCAATCTTCAATCCTCAGTACTCAATCTTCAATCCTCAATCCTCAATCGTCAATCCTCAATCCTCAATCTTCAATCCTCAATACTCAATCTTCAATCCTCAATCCTCCATCCTCAATCCTCAATTCTCAATTCTCAATCCTCAATCCTGAGTCCTCAGTCCTCAAACTACAATCCTCAACCCTCAGCCCTCATACTCAATTCTCAATCCTCAATCCTCAATCCTCAACCCTCAATCTTCAATCCTCAATCCTCAATCCTCAATCCTCAGACCTCAATCATCAATATTCAACCCTCAGTACTCGTCCTCAATCCACAACCCTCAATCCTCAATCGTTAATCTTCATTCATCAATATTCAACCTTCAATCCTCAATCCTCAATCCTCAATGTTCAGTCCTCAATACCCAATCCTCAATCTTCAATCCTCAATCCTCAATCCTCAATCCTCAATCTTCAATCCTCAATACTCAATCTTCAATCCTCAATCCTCATTCCTCACTCCCCGATCCTCAATTTTCAATCTTCAATCCTCAATCCTCAACCCTCAATATTCAACACACAACCCTCAGCCATGAATCCTCAATACTCAACTATCAATCCTCAATTCTCAATACTCAATAGAATATCCTGAATTCTCATGGTTCAATACTCAATCCACAATATTCATAATCAAATCTCAATCCTCAATATTCAATCCTCAATACTCAATTTCAATTCTCAATCGTCAATTCTCAATTCTCAATACTCAATCCTCAACCGTCAATCATCAATCCCCAATCCTCAATTTTCAATCCTGAATCCTCAATCCTCAATCCTCAATCCTCAATCCTCAATCCTCAATCCTCAATCTTCAATCTTCAATACACAATCTTCAATCATCAATCCTCAATCCTCAATCCTCAATCCTCAATCTTCAATCCTCAATACTCAATCTTCAATCCACAATCCTCATTCCTCAATCCCCGATCCTCAATTTTCAATCCTCAATCCTCAATCCTCAATCCTCGATCCTCATCCTTCAGTCCTCAATCCTCAATCTTCAATCCTCAATCCTCAATCCTCAATCCTCAATCCTCAATCCTCAATCGTCAATCTTCAATCCTCAATACTCAATCTTCAATCCTCAATCCTCAATCTTCAATCATCAATCCTCAATCCTCAATTCTCAATACTCAATCTTCAATCCTCCATACTCAATCCTCAATCCTCATTTCTCAAACCTCAATCCTCAACCCTCAGTCCTCATCCTCAACTCTCAATTCTCAATCCTCAATCATCAATCCTCAATCTTCAATCCTCAATAATCAATCTCCAATCCTAGATCATCAATCCTCAACCCTCAATCCTCAATCCCCAATCCTCAATCCTCATTTCTCAAACCTCAATTCTCAACCCTCTGTCCTCATCCTCAATTCTCAATCCTCAATCCTCAATCCTCAATCTTCAACCCTCAATATCCAATCTTCAATCCTCAATCCTCAATCCTCAATCCTCAATCCTCAATCCTCAATCCTCAGACCTCAATCATCAATATTCAACCCTCAGTCCTCGTCCTCAATCCACAACCCTCAATCCTCAATCCTCAATCTTCAATCATCAATATTCAATCTTCAATCCTCAATGCTCAATCCTCAATCCTCAATCCTCGATCCTCAATCTTCAATCCTCAATCCTCAATCCTCAATCCTCAATCCTCAATCTTCAATCCTCAATACTCAATCTTCAATCCTCAATCCTCAATCGTCAATCCTCAATCCTCAATCTTCAATCCTCAATACTCAATCCTCAACCCTCAATCTTCAATCCTCAATAATCAATCTCCAATCCTAGATCCTCAATCCACAATCTTCAATCCTTAATCCTCAATCTTCAATCCTCAATCCTCAATACTCAATCCTCAATCCTCAATCTTCAATCTTCAATACACAATCTTCAATCATCAATCCTCAATCCTCAACCCTCAATCCTCAATCTTCAATCCTCAATCCTCAATCCTCAGTCCTCAATCCTCAGTCCTCAATCCTCAAACCTCAATCCTCTACCGTCAGTCCTCGTCCTCAATCCTCAAACCTCAATCCTCAATCCTCAATATTCAATCATCAATCCTCAATCCTCAATCCTCAATCCTCAATCCTCAATCCTCAATCCTCAATCTTCAATCCTCAATCCTCAATCCTCAATCCTCAATCCTCAATCCCCAATCCTCAATCGTCAATCCTCAATCCTCAATCTTCAATCCTCAATACTCAATTTTCAATCCTCAATACTCAATCCTCAATCCTCAATTCTCAATCCTCAATCCTCAGTCCTCAGTCCTCAAACTTCAATCCTCAAACCTCAGCCCTCATCCTCCATCCTCTATCCTTAATCATCAATCCTCAATCATCAATCCTCAATATTCAATCTTCAACCCTCAATCCTCAATCCTCAATCCTCAAGCCTCAATCCTCAGTGATCAATACTCAATCTTCAATACACAATCCTCAATCCTCAATTCTCAATACTCAATACAATATTCTGAATTCTCAGGATTCAATACTCAAACCTCAATCCTCAACCCTCAGCCCTCATCCTCCATCCTCAATCCTCAATCCTCAATCCTCATTCCTCAATCTTCAATCGTAGATACTCAATCCTCAATCCTCAATATTCAATCCTCAATCCTCAATCCTCAATCCACAATCCTCAACTTTCAATCCTCAATACTCAATCTTCAATCCTCAATCCTCAATCCTCAATCCTCAGTCCTCAATCCTCAGTCATCAATCCTCAATCTTCGATACTCAATCGTCAATCCTCAGTCCTCAAACCTCAATCCTCAACCCTCAGACATCATCCTCAATCCTCAATCCTCAATCCTCAATCCTCAATCTTCAATCCTCAATACTCAATCTTCAATCCTCAATCCTCAGCCCACAAACCTCAATTCTGAATGCTCAATACTCAACCTTCAATCCTCAAACCTCAGTCCTCAGTACTCAACCATCAATCCCCAATTCTCAATACTCAATAGAATATCCTGAATTCTCAGGATTCAATACTCAAACCTCAAACTTCAACCCTCAACCCTCATCCTCCATCCTCAACCCTGAACCCTCAATCCTCAATCTTCAATCCTCAGTACTCAATATTCAATCCCCAATCCTCAATCCTCAATCCTCAATCCTCAATCCTCAATCCTCAATCCTCTACCCTCAATCGTCATTCCTCAAACCTCAATCCTCAACCCTCAGTCCTCATTCTCAATTCTCAATCCTCGATCCTCAATCCTCAATCCTCAATCTTCAATCCTCAATAATCAATCTCCAATCCTAGATCCTCAATCCACAATCTTCAATCCTTAGTTCTCAATCTTCAATCCTCAATCCCCAGTCTTCAATCTTCAATCCTCAATGCTCAATCCTCAATCCTCAATCCTCAGTCCTCAATCCTCAGTCCTCAATCCTCAAACCTCAATCCTCTACCGTCAGTCCTCGTCCTCAATCCTCAAACCTCAATCCTCAATCCTCAATATTCAATCATCAATACTCAATCCTCAATCCTCAATCCTCAATCCTCAATCCTCAATCTTCAATCCTCAATCCCCAATCCTCAATCCTCAATCCCCAATCCTCAATCGTCAATCCTCAATCCTCAATCTTCAATCCTTAATACTCAATTTTCAATCCTCAATACTCAATCCTCAATCCTCAATTCTCAATCCTCAATCCTCAGTCCTCAGTCCTCAATCTTCAACCCTGAATACTAAATCTTCAATCCTCAATCCTCAATCCTCAATCCTCATTTCTCAAACCTCAATCCTCAACCCTCAGTCCTCATCCTCAATTCTCAATTCTCAATCCTCAATCGTCAATCCTCAATCTTCAATCCTCAATAATCAATCTCCAATTCTAGATTCTCAATCCTCAATCCTCAATCCTCAATCTTCCATCCTCAATAATCAATCTCCAATCTTAGATCCTCAATCTTCAATGCTCAATCCTCAATCCTCAATCCTCATTCTTCAATCCTCAATACCCAATCCTCAATCTTCAATCCTCAATCATCAATCCTCAATCTTCAATCCTCAATACTCAAACTTCAATCCTCAATCCTCAATCCTCAATCCTCAATCCTCAATCTTCAATCCTCAATACTCAATCTTCAATCCTCAATCCTCAATCGTCAGTCCTCAATCCTCAATCTTCAATCCTCAATTCTCAATTTTCAATCCTCAATCCTCCATCCTCAATCCTCAATTCTCAATCCTCAATCCTCAGTTCTCAGTCCTCAAACTACAATCCTCAACCCTCAGCCCTCATCCTCAATTCTCAATCCTCAATCCTCAATCCTCAACCCTCAATCTTCAATCCTCAATAATCGATCTCCAATCCTAGATCCTCAACCCTCAATCCTCAATCCCCAATCTTCAATCCACAATAATCAACCTCCAATTCTAGATCCTCAACCCTCAATCCTCAATCCTCAATTCTCAATCCTCAATCCTCAATCCTCAATCCTCAATCCTCAATCCTCAATCTTCAATCCTCAATACTCAGTTTTCAATCTTCAATCCTCAATCCTCAATCCTCAATCCTCATTCTACAATCCTCAATGCCCAATCCTCAATCTTCAATCTTCAATCCTCAATTCGCAATCCTCAATCCTCAATCCTCAGACCTCAAGTATCAATACTCAACCCTCAGTCCTCGTCCTCAATCCACAACCCACAATACTCAACCCTCAGTCCTCGTCCTCCATCCTCAATCCTCAATCCTCAATCCTCAATCCTCAATCTTCAATCCTAGATACTCAATCCTCAATCCTCAATATTCAATCCTCAATCCTCAATCCTCAATCCACAATCCTCAACTTTCAATCCTCAATACTCAATCTTCAATCCTCAATCCTCAATCCTCAATCCTCAGTCCTTAATGCTCAGTCATCAATCCTCAATCTTCGATACTCAATCGACAATCCTCAGTCCTCAATCCTCAATCCTCAATCCTCGTTCCTCAAACCTCAATCCTCAAACCTCAGTCCTTACCCTCAATTTTCAATTCTCAATTCTCAATCCTCAATCCTCAATCTTCAATCCTCATTAATCAATCTTCAATCCTCAATCCTCAATCCTCAATCCTCAATCCTCAATCTTCAATCCTCAATACTCAATTTTCAATCCTCAATCCTCAATCCTCAATCCTCAATCCTTAATCCTCAATCTTCAATCCTCAGTACTCAATCTTCAATCCTCAATCCTCAATCGTCAATCCTCAATCCTCAATCTTCAATCCTCAATACTCAATCTTCAATCCTCAATCCTCCATCCTCAATCCTCAATTCTCAATTCTCAATCCTCAATCCTCAGTCCTCAGTCCTCAAACTACAATCCTCAACCCTCAGCCCTCATACTCAATTCTCAATCCTCAATCCTCAATCCTCAACCCTCAATCTTCAATCCTCAATCCTCAATCCTCAATCCTCAGACCTCAATCATCAATATTCAACCCTCAGTACTCGTCCTCAATCCACAACCCTCAATCCTCAATCGTTAATCTTCATTCATCAATATTCAACCTTCAATCCTCAATCCTCAATCCTCAATGTTCAGTCCTCAATACCCAATCCTCAATCTTCAATCCTCAATCCTCAATCCTCAATCCTCAATCTTCAATCCTCAATACTCAATCTTCAATCCTCAATCCTCATTCCTCACTCCCCGATCCTCAATTTTCAATCTTCAATCCTCAATCCTCAACCCTCAATATTCAACACACAACCCTCAGCCATGAATCCTCAATACTCAACTATCAATCCTCAATTCTCAATACTCAATAGAATATCCTGAATTCTCATGGTTCAATACTCAATCCACAATATTCATAATCAAATCTCAATCCTCAATATTCAATCCTCAATACTCAATTTCAATTCTCAATCGTCAATTCTCAATTCTCAATACTCAATCCTCAACCGTCAATCATCAATTCCCAATCCTCAATTTTCAATCCTGAATCCTCAATCCTCAATCCTCAATCCTCAATCCTCAATCCTCAATCCTCAATCTTCAATCTTCAATACACAATCTTCAATCATCAATCCTCAATCCTCAATCCTCAATCCTCAATCTTCAATCCTCAATACTCAATCTTCAATCCACAATCCTCATTCCTCAATCCCCGATCCTCAATTTTCAATCCTCAATCCTCAATCCTCAATCCTCGATCCTCATCCTTCAGTCCTCAATCCTCAATCTTCAATCCTCAATCCTCAATCCTCAATCCTCAATCCTCAATCCTCAATCGTCAATCTTCAATCCTCAATACTCAATCTTCAATCCTCAATCCTCAATCTTCAATCATCAATCCTCAATCCTCAATTCTCAATACTCAATCTTCAATCCTCCATACTCAATCCTCAATCCTCATTTCTCAAACCTCAATCCTCAACCCTCAGTCCTCATCCTCAACTCTCAATTCTCAATCCTCAATCATCAATCCTCAATCTTCAATCCTCAATAATCAATCTCCAATCCTAGATCATCAATCCTCAACCCTCAATCCTCAATCCCCAATCCTCAATCCTCATTTCTCAAACCTCAATTCTCAACCCTCTGTCCTCATCCTCAATTCTCAATCCTCAATCCTCAATCCTCAATCTTCAACCCTCAATATCCAATCTTCAATCCTCAATCCTCAATCCTCAATCCTCAATCCTCAATCCTCAATCCTCAGACCTCAATCATCAATATTCAACCCTCAGTCCTCGTCCTCAATCCACAACCCTCAATCCTCAATCCTCAATCTTCAATCATCAATATTCAATCTTCAATCCTCAATGCTCAATCCTCAATCCTCAATCCTCGATCCTCAATCTTCAATCCTCAATCCTCAATCCTCAATCCTCAATCCTCAATCTTCAATCCTCAATACTCAATCTTCAATCCTCAATCCTCAATCGTCAATCCTCAATCCTCAATCTTCAATCCTCAATACTCAATCCTCAACCCTCAATCTTCAATCCTCAATAATCAATCTCCAATCCTAGATCCTCAATCCACAATCTTCAATCCTTAATCCTCAATCTTCAATCCTCAATCCTCAATACTCAATCCTCAATCCTCAATCTTCAATCTTCAATACACAATCTTCAATCATCAATCCTCAATCCTCAACCCTCAATCCTCAATCTTCAATCCTCAATCCTCAATCCTCAGTCCTCAATCCTCAGTCCTCAATCCTCAAACCTCAATCCTCTACCGTCAGTCCTCGTCCTCAATCCTCAAACCTCAATCCTCAATCCTCAATATTCAATCATCAATCCTCAATCCTCAATCCTCAATCCTCAATCCTCAATCCTCAATCCTCAATCTTCAATCCTCAATCCTCAATCCTCAATCCTCAATCCTCAATCCCCAATCCTCAATCGTCAATCCTCAATCCTCAATCTTCAATCCTCAATACTCAATTTTCAATCCTCAATACTCAATCCTCAATCCTCAATTCTCAATCCTCAATCCTCAGTCCTCAGTCCTCAAACTTCAATCCTCAAACCTCAGCCCTCATCCTCCATCCTCTATCCTTAATCATCAATCCTCAATCATCAATCCTCAATATTCAATCTTCAACCCTCAATCCTCAATCCTCAATCCTCAAGCCTCAATCCTCAGTGATCAATACTCAATCTTCAATACACAATCCTCAATCCTCAATCCTCAATCCTCAATCCTCAATCCTCAATCCTCATTTCTCAAACCTCAATCCTCAACCCTCAGTCCTCATCCTCAATTCTCAATTCTCAATCCTCAATCGTCAATCCTCAATCTTCAATCCTCAATAATCAATCTCCAATTCTAGATTCTCAATCCTCAATCCTCAGTCCTCAATCTTCCATCCTCAATAATCAATCTCCAATCCTAGATCCTCAATCTTCAATGCTCAATCCTCAATCCTCAATCCTCATTCTTCAATCCTCAATACCCAATCCTAAATCTTCAATCCTCAATCATCAATCCTCAATTCTCAATCCTCAATCCTCAACCCTCAGTTGTCAAACCTCAATCCTCAATCCTCAATCCTCAATCCTCAATCTTCAATCCCTAATACTCAATCTTCAATCCTCAATCCTCAGTCCTCAGTCCTCAAACCTCAACCCTGATTCTTCCATACTCAACCTTCAAGCCTCAATCCTCAGTCCTCAATAATCAACCATCAATCCTCAATTCTCAATACTCAATAGAATATCCTGAATTCTCAGGATTCAATACTCAAACCTCAATCCTCAACCCTCAGCCCTCATCCTCCATCCTCAATCCTCAATCCTCATTCCTCAATCCTCAATCTTCAATCCTAGATACTCAATCCTCAATCCTCAATATTCAATCCCCAATCCTCAATCCTCAATCCACAATCCTCAACTTTCAATCCTCAATACTCAATCTTCAACCCTCAATCCTCAATCCTCAATTCTCAGTCCTCAATCCTCAGTCATCAATCCTTAATCTTCGATACTCAATCGACAATCCTCAGTCCTCAATCCTCAATCCTCAATCCTCGTTCCTCAAACCTCAATCCTCAAACCTCAGTCCTTACCCTCAATTTTCAATTCTCAATTCTCAATCCTCAATCCTCAATCTTCAATCCTCATTAATCAATCTCCAATCCTACACCCTCAATCCCCAATCCTCAATCCTCAATCCTCATTCTTCAATCCTCAATACCCAATCCTCAATCGTCAATCCTGTATCAACAATCCTTAATTCTCAATCCTCAATACTCAGTCCTCAGCCGTCAAACCTCAATCCCCGACCCTCAGCCCTCATCCTCAATCCTCAGTCCTCTATCCTCAATTCTGAATCTTCAATACTGAACCTTCAATCCTCAATCCTCAGTCCTCAGTACTCAACCATCAATCCTCAATTCTCTATACACAACAGAATATCCTGAATTCTCAGGATTCAATACTCAAACCTCAATCCTCAACCCTCAGCCATCATCCTCCATCCTCAATCCTCAATCCTCAATCCTCAATCTTCAATCCTCAATACTCAATCTTCAATCCTCAATCCTCAATCCTCAATCCTCAATCCTCAATCGTCAATCCTCAATACTCAATCTTCAATCCTCAATCCTCAATCGTCAATCCTCAATCCTCAATCTTCAATCCTCAATACTCAATTTTCAATCCTCAATCCTCCATCCTCAATCCTCAATCCTCAATCCTCAACCCTCAATCTTCAATCCTCAATCCTCAATCCTCAATCCTCAATCCTCAGTCCTCAATCCTCAGTCCTCAATCCTCAAACCTCAATCCTCTACCGTCAGTCCTCGTCCTCAATCCTCAAACCTCAATCCTCAA
Organism: Calliopsis andreniformis; assembly: GCF_051401765.1. NCBI lineage: Eukaryota > Metazoa > Arthropoda > Insecta > Hymenoptera > Andrenidae > Calliopsis > Calliopsis andreniformis. Next base: position 2,745,051 of record NW_027480476.1, read on the forward strand.
TCCTCAATATTCAATCATCAATCCTCAATCCTCAATCCTCAATCCTCAATCCTCAATCCTCAATCTTCAATCCTCAATCCTCAATCCTCAATCCTCAATCCCCAATCCTCAATCGTCAATCCTCAATCCTCAATCTTCAATCCACAATACTCAATTTTCAATCCTCAATACTCAATCCTCAATCCTCAATTCTCAATCCTCAATCCTCAGTCCTCAGTCCTCAAACTTCAATCCTCAAACCTCAGCCCTCATCCTCCATCCTCTATCCTTAATCATCAATACTCAATCATCAATACTCAATATTCAATCTTCAACCCTCAATCCTCAATCCTCAAGCCTCAATCCTCAGTGATCAATACTCAATCTTCAATACACAATCCTCAATCCTCAATCCTCAATCCTCAATCCTCAATCCTCAATCCTCAATCCTCATTTCTCAAACCTCAATCCTCAACCCTCAGTCCTCATCCTCAATTCTCAATTCTCAATCCTCAATCGTCAATCCTCAATCTTCAATCCTCAATAATCAATCTCCAATTCTAGATTCTCAATCCTCAATCCTCAATCCTCAATCTTCCATCCTCAATAATCAATCTCCAATCCTAGATCCTCAATCTTCAATGCTCAATCCTCATTCCTCAATCCTCATTCTTCAATCCTCAATACCCAATCCTCAATCTTCAATCCTCAATCATCAATCCTCAATTCTCAATCCTCAATCCTCAACCCTCAGTTGTCAAACCTCAATCCTCAATCCTCAATCCTCAATCCTCAATTTTCAATCCCTAATACTCAATCTTCAATCCTCAATCCTCAGTCCTCAAACCTCAATCCTGAATCTTCCATACTCAACCTTCAAGCCTCAATCCTCAGTCCTCAATACTCAACCATCAATCCTCAATTCTCAATACTCAATACAATATTCTGAATTCTCAGGATTCAATACTCAAACCTCAATCCTCAACCCTCAGCCCTCATCCTCCATCCTCAATCCTCAATCCTCAATCCTCATTCCTCAATCTTCAATCGTAGATACTCAATCCTCAATCCTCAATATTCAATCCTCAATCCTCAATCCTCAATCCTCAATCCTCTACCCTCAATCGTCATTCCTCAAACCTCAATCCTCAACCCTCAGTCCTCATTCTCAATTCTCAATCCTCGATCCTCAATCCTCAATCCTCAATCTTCAATCCTGAATAATCAATCTCCAATCCTAGATCCTCAATCCACAATCTTCAATCCTTAGTTCTCAATCTTCAATCCTCAATCCCCAGTCTTCAATCTTCAATCCTCAATGCTCAATCCTCAATCCTCAATCCTCAGTCCTCAATCCTCAGTCCTCAATCCTCAAACCTCAATCCTCTACCGTCAGTCCTCGTCCTCAATCCTCAAACCTCAATCCTCTACCGTCAGTCCTCGTCCTCAATCCTCAAACCTCAATCCTCAATCCTCAATATTCAATCATCAATACTCAATCCTCAATCCTCAATCCTCAATCCTCAATCCTCAATCTTCAATCCTCAATCCCCAATCCTCAATCCTCGATCCCCAATCCTCAATCGTCAATCCTCAATCCTCAATCTTCAATCCTTAATACTCAATTTTCAATCCTCAATACTCAATCCTCAATCCTCAATTCTCAATCCACAATCCTCAGTCCTCAGTCCTCAATCTTCAACCCTGAATACTAAATCTTCAATCCTCAATCCTCAATCTTCAATCCTCAATTCTCAATTCTCAATTTTCAATCCTCAATCCTCCATCCTCAATCCTCAATTCTCAATCCTCAATCCTCAGTTCTCAGTCCTCAAACTACAATCCTCAACCCTCAGCCCTCATCCTCAATTCTCAATCCTCAATCCTCAATCCTCAACCCTCAATCTTCAATCCTCAATAATCGATCTCCAATCCTAGATCCTCAACCCTCAATCCTCAATCCCCAATCCTCAATATTCAATCATCAATCCTCAATCCTCAATCCTCAATCCTCAATCCTCAATCCTCAATCTTCAATCCTCAATCCTCAATCCTCAATCCTCAATCCCCAATCCTCAATCGTCAATCCTCAATCCTCAATCTTCAATCCTCAATACTCAATTTTCAATCCTCAATACTCAATCCTCAATCCTCAATTCTCAATCCTCAATCCTCAGTCCTCAGTCCTCAAACTTCAATCCTCAAACCTCAGCCCTCATCCTCCATCCTCTATCCTTAATCATCAATACTCAATCATCAATACTCAATATTCAATCTTCAACCCTCAATCCTCAAACCTCAAGCCTCAATCCTCAGTGATCAATACTCAATCTTCAATACACAATCCTCAATCCTCAATCCTCAATCCTCAATCCTCAATCCTCAATCCTCAATCCTCATTTCTCAAACCTCAATCCTCAACCCTCAGTCCTCATCCTCAATTCTCAATTCTCAATCCTCAATCGTCAATCCTCAATCTTCAATCCTCAATAATCTATCTCCAATTCTAGATTCTCAATCCTCAATCCTCAATCCTCAATCTTCCATCCTCAATAATCAATCTCCAATCCTAGATCCTCAATCTTCAATGCTCAATCCTCATTCCTCAATCCTCATTCTTCAATCCTCAATACCCAATCCTCAATCTTCAATCCTCAATCATCAATCCTCAATTCTCAATCCTCAATCCTCAACCCTCAGTTGTCAAACCTCAATCCTCAATCCTCAATCCTCAATCCTCAATTTTCAATCCCTAATACTCAATCTTCAATCCTCAATCCTCAGTCCTCAAACCTCAATCCTGAATCTTCCATACTCAACCTTCAAGCCTCAATCCTCAGTCCTCAATACTCAACCATCAATCCTCAATTCTCAATACTCAATACAATATTCTGAATTCTCAGGATTCAATACTCAAACCTCAATCCTCAACCCTCAGCCCTCATCCTCCATCCTCAATCCTCAATCCTCAATCCTCATTCCTCAATCTTCAATCGTAGATACTCAATCCTCAATCCTCAATATTCAATCCTCAATCCTCAATCCTCAATCCACAATCCTCAACTTTCAATCCTCAATACTCAATCTTCAATCCTCAATCCTCAATCCTCAATCCTCAGTCCTCAATCCTCAGTCATCAATCCTCAATCTTCGATACTCAATCGTCAATCCTCAGTCCTCAAACCTCAATCCTCAACCCTCAGACATCATCCTCAATCCTCAATCCTCAATCCTCAATCCTCAATCTTCAATCCTCAATACTCAATCTTCAATCCTCAATCCTCAGCCCACAAACCTCAATTCTGAATGCTCAATACTCAACCTTCAATCCTCAAACCTCAGTCCTCAGTACTCAACCATCAATCCCCAATTCTCAATACTCAATAGAATATCCTGAATTCTCAGGATTCAATACTCAAACCTCAAACTTCAACCCTCAACCCTCATCCTCCATCCTCAACCCTGAACCCTCAATCCTCAATCTTCAATCCTCAGTACTCAATATTCAATCCCCAATCCTCAATCCTCAATCCTCAATCCTCAATCCTCAATCCTCAATCCTCTACCCTCAATCGTCATTCCTCAAACCTCAATCCTCAACCCTCAGTCCTCATTCTCAATTCTCAATCCTCGATCCTCAATCCTCAATCCTCAATCTTCAATCCTCAATAATCAATCTCCAATCCTAGATCCTCAATCCACAATCTTCAATCCTTAGTTCTCAATCTTCAATCCTCAATCCCCAGTCTTCAATCTTCAATCCTCAATGCTCAATCCTCAATCCTCAATCCTCAGTCCTCAATCCTCAGTCCTCAATCCTCAAACCTCAATCCTCTACCGTCAGTCCTCGTCCTCAATCCTCAAACCTCAATCCTCAATCCTCAATATTCAATCATCAATACTCAATCCTCAATCCTCAATCCTCAATCCTCAATCCTCAATCTTCAATCCTCAATCCCCAATCCTCAATCCTCAATCCCCAATCCTCAATCGTCAATCCTCAATCCTCAATCTTCAATCCTTAATACTCAATTTTCAATCCTCAATACTCAATCCTCAATCCTCAATTCTCAATCCTCAATCCTCAGTCCTCAGTCCTCAATCTTCAACCCTGAATACTAAATCTTCAATCCTCAATCCTCAATCCTCAATCCTCATTTCTCAAACCTCAATCCTCAACCCTCAGTCCTCATCCTCAATTCTCAATTCTCAATCCTCAATCGTCAATCCTCAATCTTCAATCCTCAATAATCAATCTCCAATTCTAGATTCTCAATCCTCAATCCTCAATCCTCAATCTTCCATCCTCAATAATCAATCTCCAATCTTAGATCCTCAATCTTCAATGCTCAATCCTCAATCCTCAATCCTCATTCTTCAATCCTCAATACCCAATCCTCAATCTTCAATCCTCAATCATCAATCCTCAATCTTCAATCCTCAATACTCAAACTTCAATCCTCAATCCTCAATCCTCAATCCTCAATCCTCAATCTTCAATCCTCAATACTCAATCTTCAATCCTCAATCCTCAATCGTCAGTCCTCAATCCTCAATCTTCAATCCTCAATTCTCAATTTTCAATCCTCAATCCTCCATCCTCAATCCTCAATTCTCAATCCTCAATCCTCAGTTCTCAGTCCTCAAACTACAATCCTCAACCCTCAGCCCTCATCCTCAATTCTCAATCCTCAATCCTCAATCCTCAACCCTCAATCTTCAATCCTCAATAATCGATCTCCAATCCTAGATCCTCAACCCTCAATCCTCAATCCCCAATCTTCAATCCACAATAATCAACCTCCAATTCTAGATCCTCAACCCTCAATCCTCAATCCTCAATTCTCAATCCTCAATCCTCAATCCTCAATCCTCAATCCTCAATCCTCAATCTTCAATCCTCAATACTCAGTTTTCAATCTTCAATCCTCAATCCTCAATCCTCAATCCTCATTCTACAATCCTCAATGCCCAATCCTCAATCTTCAATCTTCAATCCTCAATTCGCAATCCTCAATCCTCAATCCTCAGACCTCAAGTATCAATACTCAACCCTCAGTCCTCGTCCTCAATCCACAACCCACAATACTCAACCCTCAGTCCTCGTCCTCCATCCTCAATCCTCAATCCTCAATCCTCAATCCTCAATCTTCAATCCTAGATACTCAATCCTCAATCCTCAATATTCAATCCTCAATCCTCAATCCTCAATCCACAATCCTCAACTTTCAATCCTCAATACTCAATCTTCAATCCTCAATCCTCAATCCTCAATCCTCAGTCCTTAATGCTCAGTCATCAATCCTCAATCTTCGATACTCAATCGACAATCCTCAGTCCTCAATCCTCAATCCTCAATCCTCGTTCCTCAAACCTCAATCCTCAAACCTCAGTCCTTACCCTCAATTTTCAATTCTCAATTCTCAATCCTCAATCCTCAATCTTCAATCCTCATTAATCAATCTTCAATCCTCAATCCTCAATCCTCAATCCTCAATCCTCAATCTTCAATCCTCAATACTCAATTTTCAATCCTCAATCCTCAATCCTCAATCCTCAATCCTTAATCCTCAATCTTCAATCCTCAGTACTCAATCTTCAATCCTCAATCCTCAATCGTCAATCCTCAATCCTCAATCTTCAATCCTCAATACTCAATCTTCAATCCTCAATCCTCCATCCTCAATCCTCAATTCTCAATTCTCAATCCTCAATCCTCAGTCCTCAGTCCTCAAACTACAATCCTCAACCCTCAGCCCTCATACTCAATTCTCAATCCTCAATCCTCAATCCTCAACCCTCAATCTTCAATCCTCAATCCTCAATCCTCAATCCTCAGACCTCAATCATCAATATTCAACCCTCAGTACTCGTCCTCAATCCACAACCCTCAATCCTCAATCGTTAATCTTCATTCATCAATATTCAACCTTCAATCCTCAATCCTCAATCCTCAATGTTCAGTCCTCAATACCCAATCCTCAATCTTCAATCCTCAATCCTCAATCCTCAATCCTCAATCTTCAATCCTCAATACTCAATCTTCAATCCTCAATCCTCATTCCTCACTCCCCGATCCTCAATTTTCAATCTTCAATCCTCAATCCTCAACCCTCAATATTCAACACACAACCCTCAGCCATGAATCCTCAATACTCAACTATCAATCCTCAATTCTCAATACTCAATAGAATATCCTGAATTCTCATGGTTCAATACTCAATCCACAATATTCATAATCAAATCTCAATCCTCAATATTCAATCCTCAATACTCAATTTCAATTCTCAATCGTCAATTCTCAATTCTCAATACTCAATCCTCAACCGTCAATCATCAATCCCCAATCCTCAATTTTCAATCCTGAATCCTCAATCCTCAATCCTCAATCCTCAATCCTCAATCCTCAATCCTCAATCTTCAATCTTCAATACACAATCTTCAATCATCAATCCTCAATCCTCAATCCTCAATCCTCAATCTTCAATCCTCAATACTCAATCTTCAATCCACAATCCTCATTCCTCAATCCCCGATCCTCAATTTTCAATCCTCAATCCTCAATCCTCAATCCTCGATCCTCATCCTTCAGTCCTCAATCCTCAATCTTCAATCCTCAATCCTCAATCCTCAATCCTCAATCCTCAATCCTCAATCGTCAATCTTCAATCCTCAATACTCAATCTTCAATCCTCAATCCTCAATCTTCAATCATCAATCCTCAATCCTCAATTCTCAATACTCAATCTTCAATCCTCCATACTCAATCCTCAATCCTCATTTCTCAAACCTCAATCCTCAACCCTCAGTCCTCATCCTCAACTCTCAATTCTCAATCCTCAATCATCAATCCTCAATCTTCAATCCTCAATAATCAATCTCCAATCCTAGATCATCAATCCTCAACCCTCAATCCTCAATCCCCAATCCTCAATCCTCATTTCTCAAACCTCAATTCTCAACCCTCTGTCCTCATCCTCAATTCTCAATCCTCAATCCTCAATCCTCAATCTTCAACCCTCAATATCCAATCTTCAATCCTCAATCCTCAATCCTCAATCCTCAATCCTCAATCCTCAATCCTCAGACCTCAATCATCAATATTCAACCCTCAGTCCTCGTCCTCAATCCACAACCCTCAATCCTCAATCCTCAATCTTCAATCATCAATATTCAATCTTCAATCCTCAATGCTCAATCCTCAATCCTCAATCCTCGATCCTCAATCTTCAATCCTCAATCCTCAATCCTCAATCCTCAATCCTCAATCTTCAATCCTCAATACTCAATCTTCAATCCTCAATCCTCAATCGTCAATCCTCAATCCTCAATCTTCAATCCTCAATACTCAATCCTCAACCCTCAATCTTCAATCCTCAATAATCAATCTCCAATCCTAGATCCTCAATCCACAATCTTCAATCCTTAATCCTCAATCTTCAATCCTCAATCCTCAATACTCAATCCTCAATCCTCAATCTTCAATCTTCAATACACAATCTTCAATCATCAATCCTCAATCCTCAACCCTCAATCCTCAATCTTCAATCCTCAATCCTCAATCCTCAGTCCTCAATCCTCAGTCCTCAATCCTCAAACCTCAATCCTCTACCGTCAGTCCTCGTCCTCAATCCTCAAACCTCAATCCTCAATCCTCAATATTCAATCATCAATCCTCAATCCTCAATCCTCAATCCTCAATCCTCAATCCTCAATCTTCAATCCTCAATCCTCAATCCTCAATCCTCAATCCTCAATCCCCAATCCTCAATCGTCAATCCTCAATCCTCAATCTTCAATCCTCAATACTCAATTTTCAATCCTCAATACTCAATCCTCAATCCTCAATTCTCAATCCTCAATCCTCAGTCCTCAGTCCTCAAACTTCAATCCTCAAACCTCAGCCCTCATCCTCCATCCTCTATCCTTAATCATCAATCCTCAATCATCAATCCTCAATATTCAATCTTCAACCCTCAATCCTCAATCCTCAATCCTCAAGCCTCAATCCTCAGTGATCAATACTCAATCTTCAATACACAATCCTCAATCCTCAATCCTCAATCCTCAATCCTCAATCCTCAATCCTCATTTCTCAAACCTCAATCCTCAACCCTCAGTCCTCATCCTCAATTCTCAATTCTCAATCCTCAATCGTCAATCCTCAATCTTCAATCCTCAATAATCAATCTCCAATTCTAGATTCTCAATCCTCAATCCTCAATCCTCAATCTTCCATCCTCAATAATCAATCTCCAATCCTAGATCCTCAATCTTCAATGCTCAATCCTCAATCCTCAATCCTCATTCTTCAATCCTCAATACCCAATCCTAAATCTTCAATCCTCAATCATCAATCCTCAATTCTCAATCCTCAATCCTCAACCCTCAGTTGTCAAACCTCAATCCTCAATCCTCAATCCTCAATCCTCAATCTTCAATCCCTAATACTCAATCTTCAATCCTCAATCCTCAGTCCTCAGTCCTCAAACCTCAACCCTGAATCTTCCATACTCAACCTTCAAGCCTCAATCCTCAGTCCTCAATAATCAACCATCAATCCTCAATTCTCAATACTCAATAGAATATCCTGAATTCTCAGGATTCAATACTCAAACCTCAATCCTCAACCCTCAGCCCTCATCCTCCATCCTCAATCCTCAATCCTCATTCCTCAATCCTCAATCTTCAATCCTAGATACTCAATCCTCAATCCTCAATATTCAATCCTCAATCCTCAATCCTCAATCCACAATCCTCAACTTTCAATCCTCAATACTCAATCTTCAACCCTCAATCCTCAATCCTCAATTCTCAGTCCTCAATCCTCAGTCATCAATCCTTAATCTTCGATACTCAATCGACAATCCTCAGTCCTCAATCCTCAATCCTCAATCCTCGTTCCTCAAACCTCAATCCTCAAACCTCAGTCCTTACCCTCAATTTTCAATTCTCAATTCTCAATCCTCAATCCTCAATCTTCAATCCTCATTAATCAATCTCCAATCCTACACCCTCAATCCCCAATCCTCAATCCTCAATCCTCATTCTTCAATCCTCAATACCCAATCCTCAATCGTCAATCCTGTATCAACAATCCTTAATTCTCAATCCTCAATACTCAGTCCTCAGCCGTCAAACCTCAATCCCCGACCCTCAGCCCTCATCCTCAATCCTCAGTCCTCTATCCTCAATTCTGAATCTTCAATACTGAACCTTCAATCCTCAATCCTCAGTCCTCAGTACTCAACCATCAATCCTCAATTCTCTATACACAACAGAATATCCTGAATTCTCAGGATTCAATACTCAAACCTCAATCCTCAACCCTCAGCCATCATCCTCCATCCTCAATCCTCAATCCTCAATCCTCAATCTTCAATCCTCAATACTCAATCTTCAATCCTCAATCCTCAATCCTCAATCCTCAATCCTCAATCGTCAATCCTCAATACTCAATCTTCAATCCTCAATCCTCAATCGTCAATCCTCAATCCTCAATCTTCAATCCTCAATACTCAATTTTCAATCCTCAATCCTCCATCCTCAATCCTCAATCCTCAATCCTCAACCCTCAATCTTCAATCCTCAATCCTCAATCCTCAATCCTCAATCCTCAGTCCTCAATCCTCAGTCCTCAATCCTCAAACCTCAATCCTCTACCGTCAGTCCTCGTCCTCAATCCTCAAACCTCAATCCTCAATCCTCAATATTCAATCATCAATCCTCAATCCTCAATCCTCAATCCTCAATCCTCAATCCTCAATCTTCAATCCTCAATCCTCAATCCTCAATCCTCAATCCCCAATCCTCAATCGTCAATCCTCAATCCTCAATCTTCAATCCACAATACTCAATTTTCAATCCTCAATACTCAATCCTCAATCCTCAATTCTCAATCCTCAATCCTCAGTCCTCAGTCCTCAAACTTCAATCCTCAAACCTCAGCCCTCATCCTCCATCCTCTATCCTTAATCATCAATACTCAATCATCAATACTCAATATTCAATCTTCAACCCTCAATCCTCAATCCTCAAGCCTCAATCCTCAGTGATCAATACTCAATCTTCAATACACAATCCTCAATCCTCAATCCTCAATCCTCAATCCTCAATCCTCAATCCTCAATCCTCATTTCTCAAACCTCAATCCTCAACCCTCAGTCCTCATCCTCAATTCTCAATTCTCAATCCTCAATCGTCAATCCTCAATCTTCAATCCTCAATAATCAATCTCCAATTCTAGATTCTCAATCCTCAATCCTCAATCCTCAATCTTCCATCCTCAATAATCAATCTCCAATCCTAGATCCTCAATCTTCAATGCTCAATCCTCATTCCTCAATCCTCATTCTTCAATCCTCAATACCCAATCCTCAATCTTCAATCCTCAATCATCAATCCTCAATTCTCAATCCTCAATCCTCAACCCTCAGTTGTCAAACCTCAATCCTCAATCCTCAATCCTCAATCCTCAATTTTCAATCCCTAATACTCAATCTTCAATCCTCAATCCTCAGTCCTCAAACCTCAATCCTGAATCTTCCATACTCAACCTTCAAGCCTCAATCCTCAGTCCTCAATACTCAACCATCAATCCTCAATTCTCAATACTCAATACAATATTCTGAATTCTCAGGATTCAATACTCAAACCTCAATCCTCAACCCTCAGCCCTCATCCTCCATCCTCAATCCTCAATCCTCAATCCTCATTCCTCAATCTTCAATCGTAGATACTCAATCCTCAATCCTCAATATTCAATCCTCAATCCTCAATCCTCAATCCTCAATCCTCTACCCTCAATCGTCATTCCTCAAACCTCAATCCTCAACCCTCAGTCCTCATTCTCAATTCTCAATCCTCGATCCTCAATCCTCAATCCTCAATCTTCAATCCTGAATAATCAATCTCCAATCCTAGATCCTCAATCCACAATCTTCAATCCTTAGTTCTCAATCTTCAATCCTCAATCCCCAGTCTTCAATCTTCAATCCTCAATGCTCAATCCTCAATCCTCAATCCTCAGTCCTCAATCCTCAGTCCTCAATCCTCAAACCTCAATCCTCTACCGTCAGTCCTCGTCCTCAATCCTCAAACCTCAATCCTCTACCGTCAGTCCTCGTCCTCAATCCTCAAACCTCAATCCTCAATCCTCAATATTCAATCATCAATACTCAATCCTCAATCCTCAATCCTCAATCCTCAATCCTCAATCTTCAATCCTCAATCCCCAATCCTCAATCCTCAATCCCCAATCCTCAATCGTCAATCCTCAATCCTCAATCTTCAATCCTTAATACTCAATTTTCAATCCTCAATACTCAATCCTCAATCCTCAATTCTCAATCCACAATCCTCAGTCCTCAGTCCTCAATCTTCAACCCTGAATACTAAATCTTCAATCCTCAATCCTCAATCTTCAATCCTCAATTCTCAATTTTCAATCCTCAATCCTCCATCCTCAATCCTCAATTCTCAATCCTCAATCCTCAGTTCTCAGTCCTCAAACTACAATCCTCAACCCTCAGCCCTCATCCTCAATTCTCAATCCTCAATCCTCAATCCTCAACCCTCAATCTTCAATCCTCAATAATCGATCTCCAATCCTAGATCCTCAACCCTCAATCCTCAATCCCCAATCTTCAATCCACAATAATCAATCTCCAATTCTAGATCCTCAACCCTCAATCCTCAATCCTCAATTCTCAATCCTCAATCCTCAATCCTCAATCATCAATCCTCAATCCTCAATCTTCAATCCTCAATACTCAGTTTTCAATCTTCAATCCTCAATCCTCAATCCTCAATCCTCATTCTACAATCCTCAATGCCTAATCCTCAATCTTCAATCTTCAATCCTCAATTCGCAATCCTCAATCCTCAATCCTCAGACCTCAAGTATCAATACTCAACCCTCAGTCCTCGTCCTCAATCCACAACCCTCAATACTCAACCCTCAGTCCTCGTCCTCCATCCTCAATCCTCAATCCTCAATCCTCAATCCTCAATCTTCAATCCTAGATACTCAATCCTCAATCCTCAATATTCAATCCTCAATCCTCAATCCTCAATCCACAATCCTCAACTTTCAATCCTCAATACTCAATTTTCAATCCTCAATCCTCAATCCTCAATCCTCAGTCCTTAATCCTCAGTCATCAATCCTCAATCTTCGATACTCAATCGACAATCCTCAGTCCTCAATCCTCAATCCTCAATCCTCGTTCCTCAAACCTCAATCCTCAAACCTCAGTCCTTACCCTCAATTTTCAATTCTCAATTCTCAATCCTCAATCCTCAATCTTCAATCCTCATTAATCAATCTCCAATCCTACACCCTCAATCCCCAATCCTCAATCCTCAATCCTCATTCTTCAATCCTCAATACCCAATCCTCAATCGTCAATCCTGTATCAACAATCCTTAATTCTCAATCCTCAACACTCAGTCCTCAGCCGTCAAACCTCAATCCCCGACCCTCAGCCCTCATCCTCAATCCTCAGTCCTCAATCCTCAATTCTGAATCTTCAATACTGAACCTTCAATCCTCAATCCTCAGTCCTCAGTACTCAACCATCAATCCTCAACTCTCTATACACAATAGAATATCCTGAATTCCCAGGATTCAATACTCAAACCTCAATCCTCAACCCTCAGCCATCATCCTCCATCCTCAATCCTCAATCCTCAATTCTCAATCTTCAATCCTCAATACTCAATCTTCAATCCTCAATCCTCAATCCTCAATCCTCAATCCTCAATATTCAATCCTCAATACTCAATTTTCAATCCTCAATCCTCAATCCTCAATCCTCAATCCTTAATCCTCAATCTTCAATCCTCAATACTCAATCTTCAATCCTCAATCCTCAATCGTCAATCCTCAATCCTCAATCTTCAATCCTCAATACTCAATCTTCAATCCTCAATCCTCCATCCTCAATCCTCAATTCTCAATTCTCAATCCTCAATCCTCAGTCCTCATTCTTCAATCCTCAATACCCAATCCTCAATCTTCAATCCTCAATCATCAATGCTCAATCTTCAATCCTCAATACTCAAACTTCAATCCTCAATCCTCAATCCTCAATCCTCAATCCTCAATCTTCAATCCTCAATACTCAATCTTCAATCCTCAATCCTCAATCGTCAATCCTCAATCCTCAATCCTCAATCTTCAATCCTCAATTCTCAATTTTCAATCCTCAATCCTCCATCCTCAATCCTCAATTCTCAATCCTCAATCCTCAGTTCTCAGTCCTCAAACTACAATCCTCAACCCTCAGCCCTCATCCTCAATTCTCAATCCTCAATCCTCAATCCTCAACCCTCAATCTTCAATCCTCAATAATCGATCTCCAATCCTAGATCCTCAAACCTCAATCCTCAATCCCCAATCTTCAATCCACAATAATCAATCTCCAATTCTAGATCCTCAACCCTCAATCCTCAACCCTCAATTCTCAATCCACAATCCTCAATCCTCAATCCTCAATCCTCAATCCTCAATCTTCAATCCTCAATACTCAGTTTTCAATCTTCAATCCTCAATCCTCAATCCTCAATCCTCATTCTACAATCCTCAATGCCCAATCCTCAATCTTCAATCTTCAATCCTCAATTCGCAATCCTCAATCCTCAATCCTCAGACCTCAAGTATCAATACTCAACCCTCAGTCCTCGTCCTCAATCCACAACCCTCAATACTCAACCCTCAGTCCTCGTCCTCCATCCTCAATCCTCAATCCTCAATCCTCAATCCTCAATCTTCAATCCTAGATACTCAATCCTCAATCCTCAATATTCAATCCTCAATCCTCAATCCTCAATCCACAATCCTCAACTTTCAATCCTCAATACTCAATCTTCAATCCTCAATCCTCAATCTTCAATCCTCAATTCTCAATTTTCAATCCTCAATCCTCCATCCTCAATCCTCAATTCTCAATCCTCAATCCTCAGTTCTCAGTCCTCAAACTACAATCCTCAACCCTCAGCCCTCATCCTCAATTCTCAATCCTCAATCCTCAATCCTCAATCCTCAATCCTCGTTCCTCAAACCTCAATCCTCAAACCTCAGTCCTTACCCTCAATTTTCAATTCTCAATTCTCAATCCTCAATCCTCAATCTTCAATCCTCATTAATCAATCTCCAATCCTACACCCTCAATCCCCAATCCTCAATCCTCAATCCTCATTCTTCAATCCTCAATACCCAATCCTCAATCGTCAATCCTGTATCAACAATCCTTAATTCTCAATCCTCAACACTCAGTCCTCAGCCGTCAAACCTCAATCCCCGACCCTCAGCCCTCATCCTCAATACTCAGTCCTCAATCCTCAATTCTGAATCTTCAATACTGAACCTTCAATCCTCAATCCTCAGTCCTCAGTACTCAACCATCAATCCTCAATTCTCTATACACAATAGAATATCCTGAATTCCCAGGATTCAATACTCAAACCTCAATCCTCAACCCTCAGCCATCATCCTCCATCCTCAATCCTCAATCCTCAATCCTCAGTCTTCAATCCTCAATACTCAATCTTCAATCCTCAATCCTCAATCCTCAATCCTCAATCCTCAATCTTCAATCCTCAATACTCAATTTTCAATCCTCAATCCTCAATCCTCAATCCTCAATCCTTAATCCTCAATCTTCAATCCTCAATACTCAATCTTCAATCCTCAATCCTCAATCGTCAATCCTCAATCCTCAATCTTCAATCCTCAATACTCAATTTTCAATCCTCAATCCTCCATCCTCAATCCTCAATTCTCAATTCTCAATCCTCAATCCTCAGTCCTCAGTCCTCAAACTACAATCCTCAACCCTCAGCCCTCATACTCAATTCTCAATCCTCAATCCTCAATCCTCAACCCTCAATCTTCAATCCTCAATCCTCAATCCTCAATCCTCAGACCTCAATCATCAATATTCAACCCTCAGTACTCGTCCTCAATCCACAACCCTCAATCCTCAATCGTTAATCTTCATTCATCAATATTCAACCTTCAATCCTCAATCCTCAATCCTCAATGTTCAGTCCTCAATACCCAATCCTCAATCTTCAATCCTCAATCCTCAATCCTCAATCCTCAATCTTCAATCCTCAATACTCAATCTTCAATCCTCAATCCTCATTCCTCACTCCCCGATCCTCAATTTTCAATCTTCAATCCTCAATCCTCAACCCTCAATATTCAACACACAACCCTCAGCCATGAATCCTCAATACTCAACTATCAATCCTCAATTCTCAATACTCAATAGAATATCCTGAATTCTCATGGTTCAATACTCAATCCACAATATTCAATAATCAAATCTCAATCCTCAATATTCAATCCTCAATACTCAATTTCAATTCACAATCGTCAATTCTCAATCCTCAATACTCAATCCTCAACCGTCAATCATCAATCCCCAATCCTCAATTTTCAATCCTGAATCCTCAATCCTCAATCCTCAATCCTCAATCCTCAATCCTCAATCCTCAATCTTCAATCTTCAATACACAATCTTCAATCATCAATCCTCAATCCTCAATCCTCAATCCTCAATCTTCAATCCTCAATACTCAATCTTCAATCTACAATCCTCATTCCTCAATCCCCGATCCTCAATTTTCAATCCTCAATCCTCAATCCTCAATCCTCGATCCTCATCCTTCAGTCCTCAAACCTCAATCCTCAACCCTCAGCCATCATCCTCCATCCTCAATCCTCAATCCTCAATCCTCAATCTTCAATCCTCAATACTCAATCTTCAATCCTCAATCCTCAATCCTCAATCCTCAATCCTCAATCTTCAATCCTCAATACTCAATTTTCAATCCTCAATCCTCAATCCTCAATCCTCAATCCTTAATCCTCAATCTTGAATCCACAATACTCAATCTTCAATCCTCAATCCTCAATCGTCAATCATCAATCCTCAATCTTCAATCCTCAATACTCAATTTTCAATCCTCAATCCTCCATCCTCAATCCTCAATTCTCAATTCTCAATCCTCAATCCTCAGTCCTCAGTCCTCAAACTACAATACTCAAACCTCAGCCCTCATCCTCAATTATCAATCCTCAATCCTCGATCCTCAACGCTCAATCTTCAATCCTCAATCCTCAATCCTCAATCCTCAGACCTCAATCATCAATATTCAACCCTCAGTACTCGTCCTCAATCCACAACCCTCAATCCTCAATCGTTAATCTTCATTCATCAATATTCAACCTTCAATCCTCAATCCTCAATCCTCAATGTTCAGTCCTCAATACCCAATCCTCAATCTTCAATCCTCAATCCTCAATCCTCAATCCTCAATCTTCAATCCTCAATACTCAATCTTCAATCCTCAATACTCAATCTTCAATCCTCAATCCTCAATCGTCAATCCTCAATCCTCAATCTTCAATCCTCAATTCTCAATTTTCAATCCTCAATCCTCCATCCTCAATCCTCAATTCTCAATCCTCAATCCTCAGTTCTCAGTCCTCAAACTACAATCCTCAACCCTCAGCCCTCATCCTCAATTCTCAATCCTCAATCCTCAATCCTCAACCCTCAATCTTCAATCCTCAATAATCGATCTCCAATCCTAGATCCTCAACCCTCAATCCTCAATCCCCAATCTTCAATCCACAATAATCAATCTCCAATTCTAGATCCTCAACCCTCAATCCTCAATCCTCAATTCTCAATCCTCAATCCTCAATCCTCAATCCTCAATCCTCAATCCTCAATCTTCAATCCTCAATACTCAGTTTTCAATCTTCAATCCTCAATCCTCAATCCTCAATCCTCATTCTACAATCCTCAATGCCTAATCCTCAATCTTCAATCTTCAATCCTCAATTCGCAATCCTCAATCCTCAATCCTCAGACCTCAAGTATCAATACTCAACCCTCAGTCCTCGTCCTCAACCCACAACCCTCAATACTCAACCCTCAGTCCTCGTCCTCCATCCTCAATCCTCAATCCTCAATCCTCAATCCTCAATCTTCAATCCTAGATACTCAATCCTCAATCCTCAATATTCAATCCTCAATCCTCAATCCTCAATCCACAATCCTCAACTTTCAATCCTCAATACTCAATTTTCAATCCTCAATCCTCAATCCTCAATCCTCAGTCCTTAATCCTCAGTCATCAATCCTCAATCTTCGATACTCTATCGACAATCCTCAGTCCTCAATCCTCAATCCTCAATCCTCGTTCCTCAAACCTCAATCCTCAAACCTCAGTCCTTACCCTCAATTTTCAATTCTCAATTCTCAATCCTCAATCCTCAATCTTCAATCCTCATTAATCAATCTCCAATCCTACACCCTCAATCCCCAATCCTCAATCCTCAATCCTCATTCTTCAATCCTCAATACCCAATCCTCAATCGTCAATCCTGTATCAACAATCCTTAATTCTCAATCCTCAACACTCAGTCCTCAGCCGTCAAACCTCAATCCCCGACCCTCAGCCCTCATCCTCAATCCTCAGTCCTCAATCCTCAATTCTGAATCTTCAATACTGAACCTTCAATCCTCAATCCTCAGTCCTCAGTACTCAACCATCAATCCTCAATTCTCTATACACAATAGAATATCCTGAATTCCCAGGATTCAATACTCAAACCTCAATCCTCAACCCTCAGCCATCATCCTCCATCCTCAATCCTCAATCCTCAATTCTCAATCTTCAATCCTCAATACTCAATCTTCAATCCTCAATCCTCAATCCTCAATCCTCAATCCTCAATCTTCAATCCTCAATACTCAATTTTCAATCCTCAATCCTCAATCCTCAATCCTCAATCCTTAATCCTCAATCTTCAATCCTCAATACTCAATCTTCAATCCTCAATCCTCAATCGTCAATCCTCAATCCTCAACCTTCAATCCTCAATACTCAATCTTCAATCCTCAATCCTCCATCCTCAATCCTCAATTCTCAATTCTCAATCCTCAATCCTCAGTCCTCATTCTTCAATCCTCAATACCCAATCCTCAATCTTCAATCCTCAATCATCAATGCTCAATCTTCAATCCTCAATACTCAAACTTCAATCCTCAATCCTCAATCCTCAATCCTCAATCCTCAATCTTCAATCCTCAATACTCAATCTTCAATCCTCAATCCTCAATCGTCAATCCTCAATCCTCAATCCTCAATCTTCAATCCTCAATTCTCAATTTTCAATCCTCAATCCTCCATCCTCAATCCTCAATTCTCAATCCTCAATCCTCAGTTCTCAGTCCTCAAACTACAATCCTCAACCCTCAGCCCTCATCCTCAATTCTCAATCCTCAATCGTCAATCCTCAACCCTCAATCTTCAATCCTCAATAATCGATCTCCAATCCTAGATCCTCAACCCTCAATCCTCAATCCCCAATCTTCAATCCACAATAATCAATCTCCAATTCTAGATCCTCAACCCTCAATCCTCAATCCTCAATTCTCAATCCTCAATCCTCAATCCTCAATCCTCAATCCTCAATCCTCAATCTTCAATCCTCAATACTCAGTTTTCAATCTTCAATCCTCAATCCTCAATCCTCAATCCTCATTCTACAATCCTCAATGCCCAATCCTCAATCTTCAATCTTCAATCTTCAATCCTCAATTCGCAATCCTCAATCCACAATCCTCAACTTTCAATCCTCAATACTCAATTTTCAATCCTCAATCCTCAATCCTCAATCCTCAGTCCTTAATCCTCAGTCATCAATCCTCAATCTTCGATACTCAATCGACAATCCTCAGTCCTCAATCCTCAATCCTCAATCCTCGTTCCTCAAACCTCAATCCTCAAACCTCAGTCCTTACCCTCAATTTTCAATTCTCAATTCTCAATCCTCAATCCTCAATCTTCAATCCTCATTAATCAATCTCCAATCCTACACCCTCAATCCCCAATCCTCAATCCTCAATCCTCATTCTTCAATCCTCAATACCCAATCCTCAATCGTCAATCCTGTATCAACAATCCTTAATTCTCAATCCTCAACACTCAGTCCTCAGCCGTCAAACCTCAATCCCCGACCCTCAGCCCTCATCCTCAATCCTCAGTCCTCAATCCTCAATTCTGAATCTTCAATACTGAACCTTCAATCCTCAATCCTCAGTCCTCAGTACTCAACCATCAATCCTCAATTCTCTATACACAATAGAATATCCTGAATTCCCAGGATTCAATACTCAAACCTCAATCCTCAACCCTCAGCCATCATCCTCCATCCTCAATCCTCAATCCTCAATTCTCAATCTTCAATCCTCAATACTCAATCTTCAATCCTCAATCCTCAATCCTCAATCCTCAATCCTCAATCTTCAATCCTCAATACTCAATTTTCAATCCTCAATCCTCAATCCTCAATCCTCAATCCTTAATCCTCAATCTTCAATCCTCAATACTCAATCTTCAATCCTCAATCCTCAATCGTCAATCCTCAATCCTCAATCTTCAATCCTCAATACTCAATCTTCAATCCTCAATCCTCCATCCTCAATCCTCAATTCTCAATTCTCAATCCTCAATCCTCAGTCCTCAGTCCTCAAACTACAATCCTCAACCCTCAGCCCTCATACTCAATTCTCAATCCTCAATCCTCAATCCTCAACCCTCAATCTTCAATCCTCAATCCTCAATCCTCAATCCTCAGACCTCAATCATCAATATTCAACCCTCAGTACTCGTCCTCAATCCACAACCCTCAATCCTCAATCGTTAATCTTCATTCATCAATATTCAACCTTCAATCCTCAATCCTCAATCCTCAATGTTCAGTCCTCAATACCCAATCCTCAATCTTCAATCCTCAATCCTCAATCCTCAATCCTCAATCTTCAATCCTCAATACTCAATCTTCAATCCTCAATCCTCATTCCTCACTCCCCGATCCTCAATTTTCAATCTTCAATCCTCAATCCTCAACCCTCAATATTCAACACACAACCCTCAGCCATGAATCCTCAATACTCAACTATCAATCCTCAATTCTCAATACTCAATAGAATATCCTGAATTCTCATGGTTCAATACTCAATCCACAATATTCATAATCAAATCTCAATCCTCAATATTCAATCCTCAATACTCAATTTCAATTCTCAATCGTCAATTCTCAATTCTCAATACTCAATCCTCAACCGCCAATCATCAATCCCCAATCCTCAATTTTCAATCCTGAATCCTCAATCCTCAATCCTCAATCCTCAATCCTCAATCCTCAATCCTCAATCTTCAATCTTCAATACACAATCTTCAATCATCAATCCTCAATCCTCAATCCTCAATCCTCAATCTTCAATCCTCAATACTCAATCTTCAATCCACAATCCTCATTCCTCAATCCCCGATCCTCAATTTTCAATCCTCAATCCTCAATCCTCAATCCTCGATCCTCATCCTTCAGTCCTCAATCCTCAATCTTCAATCCTCAATCCTCAATCTTCAATCATCAATCCTCAATCCTCAATTCTCAATACTCAATCTTCAATCCTCCATACTCAATCCTCAATCCTCATTTCTCAAACCTCAATCCTCAACCCTCAGTCCTCATCCTCAACTCTCAATTCTCAATCATCAATCATCAATCCTCAATCTTCAATCCTCAATAATCAATCTCCAATCCTAGATCATCAATCCTCAACCCTCAATCCTCAATCCCCAATCCTCAATCCTCATTTCTCAAACCTCAATTCTCAACCCTCTGTCCTCATCCTCAATTCTCAATCCTCAATCCTCAATCCTCAATCTTCAACGCTCAATATCCAATCTTCAATCCTCAATCCTCAATCCTCAATCCTCAATCCTCAATCCTCAATCCTCAGACCTCAATCATCAATATTCAACCCTCAGTCCTCGTCCTCAATCCACAACCCTCAATCCTCAATCCTCAATCTTCAATCATCAATATTCAATCTTCAATCCTCAATGCTCAATCCTCAATCCTCAATCCTCGATCCTCAATCTTCAATCCTCAATCCTCAATCCTCAATCCTCAATCCTCAATCTTCAATCCTCAATACTCAATCTTCAATCCTCAATCCTCAATCGTCAATCCTCAATCCTCAATCTTCAATCCTCAATACTCAATTTTCAATCCTCAATCCTCCATCCTCAATCCTCAATTCTCAATCCTCAATCCTCAGTCCTCAGTCCTCAAACTACAATCCTCAACCCTCAGCCCTCATCCTCAATTCTCAATCCCCAATCCTCAATCCTCAACCCTCAATCTTCAATCCTCAATAATCAATCTCCAATCCTAGATCCTCAACCCTCAATCCTCAATCCCCAACCTTCAATCCACAATAATCAATCTCCAATTCTAGATCCTCAACCCTCAATCCTCAATCCTCAATCCTCAATCCTCAATCCTCAATCCTCAATCCTCAATCCTCAATCCTCAATCTTCAATCCTCAGTACTCAGTTTTCAATCTTCAATCCTCAATCCTCAATCCTCAATCATCATTCTACAATCCTCAATACCCAATCCTCAATCTTCAATCTTCAATCCTCAATTCGCAATCCTCAATCCTCAATCCTCAGACCTCAAGTATCAATACTCAACCCTCAGTCCTCGTCCTCAATCCACAACCCTCAATACTCAACCCTCAGTCCTCGTCCTCCATCCTCAATCCTCAATCCTCAATCCTCAATCCTCAATCTTCAATCCTAGATACTCAATCCTCAATCCTCAATATTCAATCCTCAATCCTCAATCCTCAATCCACAATCCTCAACTTTCAATCCTCAATACTCAATCTTCAATCCTCAATCCTCAATCCTCAATCCTCAGTCCTCAATCCTCAGTCATCAATCCTCAATCTTCGATACTCAATCGTCAATCCTCAGTCCTCAATCCTCAATCCTCAATCCTCGTTCCTCAAACCTCAATCCTCAAACCTCAGTCCTTACCCTCAATTTTCAATTCTCAATTCTCAATCCTCAATCCTCAATCTTCAATCCTCATTAATCAATCTCCAATCCTACACCCTCAATCCCCAATCCTCAATCCTCAATCCTCATTCTTCAATCCTCAATACTCAATCCTCAATCGTCAATCCTGTATCAACAATCCTTATTTCTCAATCCTCAATACTCAGTCCTCAGCCGTCAATCCTCAATCCCCGACCCTCAGCCCTCATCCTCAATCCTCAGTCCTGAATCCTCAATTCTGAATCTTCAATACTCAGCCTTCAATCCTCAATCCTCAGTCCTCACTACTCAACCATCAATCCTCAATTCTCTATACACAATAGAATATCCTGAATTCTCAGGATTCAATACTCAAACCTCAATCCTCAACCCTCAGCCATCATCCTCCATCCTCAATCCTCAATCCTCAATACTCAATCTTCAATCCTCAATCCTCAATCCTCAATCCTCAATCCTCAATCTTCAATCCTCAATACTCAATTTTCAATCCTCAATCCTCAATCCTCAATCCTCAATCCTTAATCCTCAATCTTGAATCCTCAATACTCAATCTTCAATCCTCAATCCTCAATCGTCAATCCTCAATCCTCAATCTTCAATCCTCAATACTCAATTTTCAATCCTCAATCCTCCATCCTCAATCCTCAATTCTCAATTCTCAATCCTCAATCCTCAGTCCTCAGTCCTCAAACTACAATACTCAAACCTCAGCCCTCATCCTCAATTATCAATCCTCAATCCTCGATCCTCAACCCTCAATCTTCAATCCTCAATCCTCAATCCTCAATCCTCAGACCTCAATCATCAATATTCAACCCTCAGTACTCGTCCTCAATCCACAACCCTCAATCCTCAATCGTTAATCTTCATTCATCAATATTCAACCTTCAATCCTCAATCCTCAATCCTCAATGTTCAGTCCTCAATACCCAATCCTCAATCTTCAATCCTCAATCCTCAATCCTCAATCCTCAATCTTCAATCCTCAATACTCAATCTTCAATCCTCAATACTCAATCTTCAATCCTCAATCCTCAATCGTCAATCCTCAATCCTCAATCTTCAATCCTCAATTCTCAATTTTCAATCCTCAATCCTCCATCCTCAATCCTCAATTCTCAATCCTCAATCCTCAGTTCTTAGTCCTCAAACTACAATCCTCAGCCCTCAGCCCTCATCCTCAATTCTCAATCCTCAATCCTCAATCCTCAACCCTCAATCTTCAATCCTCAATAATCGATCTCCAATCCTAGATCCTCAACCCTCAATCCTCAATCCCCAATCTTCAATCCACAATAATCAATCTCCAATTCTAGATCCTCAACCCTCAATCCTCAATCCTCAATTCTCAATCCTCAATCCTCAATCCTCAATCCTCAATCCTCAATCCTCAATCTTCAATCCTCAATACTCAGTTTTCAATCTTCAATCCTCAATCCTCAATCCTCAATCCTCATTCTACAATCCTCAATGCCTAATCCTCAATCTTCAATCTTCAATCCTCAATTCGCAATCCTCAATCCTCAATCCTCAGACCTCAAGTATCAATACTCAACCCTCAGTCCTCGTCCTCAATCCACAACCCTCAATTCTCAACCCTCAGTCCTCGTCCTCCATCCTCAATCCTCAATCCTCAATCCTCAATCCTCAATCTTCAATCCTAGATACTCAATCCTCAATCCTCAATATTCAATCCTCAATCCTCAATCCTCAATCCACAATCCTCAACTTTCAATCCTCAATACTCAATTTTCAATCCTCAATCCTCAATCCTCAATCCTCAGTCCTTAATCCTCAGTCATCAATCCTCAATCTTCGATACTCAATCGACAATCCTCAGTCCTCAATCCTCAATCCTCAATCCTCGTTCCTCAAACCTCAATCCTCAAACCTCAGTGCTTACCCTCAATTTTCAATTCTCAATTCTCAATCCTCAATCCTCAATCTTCAATCCTCATTAATCAATCTCCAATCCTACACCCTCAATCCCCAATCCTCAATCCTCAATCCTCATTCTTCAATCCTCAATACCCAATCCTCAATCGTCAATCCTGTATCAACAATCCTTAATTCTCAATCCTCAACACTCAGTCCTCAGCCGTCAAACCTCAATCCCCGACCCTCAGCCCTCATCCTCAATCCTCAGTCCTCAATCCTCAATTCTGAATCTTCAATACTGAACCTTCAATCCTCAATCCTCAGTCCTCAGTACTCAACCATCAATCCTCAATTCTCTATACACAATAAAATATCCTGAATTCTCAGGATTCAATACTCAAACCTCAATCCTCAACCCTCAGCCATCATCCTCCATCCTCAATCCTCAATCCTCAATACTCAATCTTCAATCCTCAATCCTCAATCCTCAATCCTCAATCCTCAATCTTCAATCCTCAATACTCAATTTTCAATCCTCAATCCTCAATCCTCAATCCTCAATCCTTAATCCTCAATCTTGAATCCTCAATACTCAATCTTCAATCCTCAATCCTCAATCGTCAATCCTCAATCCTCAATCTTCAATCCTCAATACTCAATTTTCAATCCTCAATCCTCCATCCTCAATCCTCAATTCTCAATTCTCAATCCTCAATCCTCAGTCCTCAGTCCTCAAACTACAATACTCAAACCTCAGCCCTCATCCTCAATTATCAATCCTCAATCCTCGATCCTCAACCCTCAATCTTCAATCCTCAATCCTCAATCCTCAATCCTCAGACCTCAATCATCAATATTCAACCCTCAGTACTCGTCCTCAATCCACAACCCTCAATCCTCAATCGTTAATCTTCATTCATCAATATTCAACCTTCAATCCTCAATCCTCAATCCTCAATGTTCAGTCCTCAATACCCAATCCTCAATCTTCAATCCTCAATCCTCAATCCTCAATCCTCAATCTTCAATCCTCAATACTCAATCTTCAATCCTCAATACTCAATCTTCAATCCTCAATCCTCAATCGTCAATCCTCAATCCTCAATCTGCAATCCTCAATTCTCAATTTTCAATCCTCAATCCTCCATCCTCAATCCTCAATTCTCAATCCTCAATCCTCAGTTCTTAGTCCTCAAACTACAATCCTCAACCCTCAGCCCTCATCCTCAATTCTCAATCCTCAATCCTCAATCCTCAACCCTCAATCTTCAATCCTCAATAATCGATCTCCAATCCTAGATCCTCAACCCTCAATCCTCAATCCCCAATCTTCAATCCACAATAATCAATCTCCAATTCTAGATCCTCAACCCTCAATCCTCAATCCTCAATTCTCAATCCTCAATCCTCAATCCTCAATCCTCAATCCTCAATCCTCAATCTTCAATCCTCAATACTCAGTTTTCAATCTTCAATCCTCAATCCTCAATCCTCAATCCTCATTCTACAATCCTCAATGCCTAATCCTCAATCTTCAATCTTCAATCCTCAATTCGCAATCCTCAATCCTCAATCCTCAGACCTCAAGTATCAATACTCAACCCTCAGTCCTCGTCCTCAATCCACAACCCTCAATTCTCAACCCTCAGTCCTCGTCCTCCATCCTCAATCCTCAATCCTCAATCCTCAATCCTCAATCTTCAATCCTAGATACTCAATCCTCAATCCTCAATATTCAATCCTCAATCCTCAATCCTCAATCCACAATCCTCAACTTTCAATCCTCAATACTCAATTTTCAATCCTCAATCCTCAATCCTCAATCCTCAGTCCTTAATCCTCAGTCATCAATCCTCAATCTTCGATACTCAATCGACAATCCTCAGTCCTCAATCCTCAATCCTCAATCCTCGTTCCTCAAACCTCAATCCTCAAACCTCAGTCCTTACCCTCAATTTTCAATTCTCAATTCTCAATCCTCAATCCTCAATCTTCAATCCTCATTAATCAATCTCCAATCCTACACCCTCAATCCCCAATCCTCAATCCTCAATCCTCATTCTTCAATCCTCAATACCCAATCCTCAATCGTCAATCCTGTATCAACAATCCTTAATTCTCAATCCTCAACACTCAGTCCTCAGCCGTCAAACCTCAATCCCCGACCCTCAGCCCTCATCCTCAATCCTCAGTCCTCAATCCTCAATTCTGAATCTTCAATACTGAACCTTCAATCCTCAATCCTCAGTCCTCAGTACTCAACCATCAATCCTCAATTCTCTATACACAATAGAATATCCTGAATTCCCAGGATTCAATACTCAAACCTCAATCCTCAACCCTCAGCCATCATCCTCCATCCTCAATCCTCAATCCTCAATCCTCAATCTTCAATCCTCAATACTCAATCTTCAATCCTCAATCCTCAATCCTCAATCCTCAATCCTCAATCTTCAATCCTCAATACTCAATTTTCAATCCTCAATCCTCAATCCTCAATCCTCAATCCTTAATCCTCAATCTTCAATCCTCAATACTCAATCTTCAATCCTCAATCCTCAATCGTCAATCCTCAATCCTCAATCTTCAATCCTCAATACTCAATTTTCAATCCTCAATCCTCCATCCTCAATCCTCAATTCTCAATTCTCAATCCTCAATCCTCAGTCCTCAGTCCTCAAACTACAATCCTCAACCCTCAGCCCTCATACTCAATTCTCAATCCTCAATCCTCAATCCTCAACCCTCAATCTTCAATCCTCAATCCTCAATCCTCAATCCTCAGACCTCAATCATCAATATTCAACCCTCAGTACTCGTCCTCAATCCACAACCCTCAATCCTCAATCGTTAATCTTCATTCATCAATATTCAACCTTCAATCCTCAATCCTCAATCCTCAATGTTCAGTCCTCAATACCCAATCCTCAATCTTCAATCCTCAATCCTCAATCCTCAATCCTCAATCTTCAATCCTCAATACTCAATCTTCAATCCTCAATCCTCATTCCTCACTCCCCGATCCTCAATTTCCAATCTTCAATCCTCAATCCTCAACCCTCAATATTCAACACACAACCCTCAGCCATGAATCCTCAATACTCAACTATCAATCCTCAATTCTCAATACTCAATAGAATAACCTGAATTCTCATGGTTCAATACTCAATCCACAATATTCAATAATCAAATCTCAATCCTCAATATTCAATCCTCAATACTCAATTTCAATTCTCAATCGTCAATTCTCAATTCTCAATACTCAATCCTCAACCGTCAATCATCAATCCCCAATCCTCAATTTTCAATCCTGAATCCTCAATCCTCAATCCTCAATCCTCAATCCTCAATCCTCAATCCTCAATCTTCAATCTTCAATACACAATCTTCAATCATCAATCCTCAATCCTCAATCCTCAATCCTCAATCTTCAATCCTCAATACTCAGTCTTCAATCCACAATCCTCATTCCTCAATCCCCGATCCTCAATTTTCAATCCTCAATCCTCAATCCTCAATCCTCGATCCTCATCCTTCAGTCCTCAATCCTCAATCTTCAATCCTCAATCCTCAATCCTCAATCCTCAATCCTCAATCCTCAATCGTCAATCTTCAATCCTCAACACTCAATCTTCAATCCTCAATCCTCAATCTTCAATCATCAATCCTCAATCCTCAATTCTCAATACTCAATCTTCAATCCTCCATACTCAATCCTCAATCCTCATTTCTCAAACCTCAATCCTCAACCCTCAGTCCTCATCCTCAACTCTCAATTCTCAATCCTCAATCATCAATCCTCAATCTTCAATCCTCAACAATCAATCTCCAATCCTAGATCATCAATCCTCAACCCTCAATCCTCAATCCCCAATCCTCAATCCTCATTTCTCAAACCTCAATTCTCAACCCTCTGTCCTCATCCTCAATTCTCAATCCTCAATCCTCAATCCTCAATCTTCAACCCTCAATATCCAATCTTCAATCCTCAATCCTCAATCCTCAATCCTCAATCCTCAATCCTCAATCCTCAGACCTCAATCATCAATATTCAACCCTCAGTCCTCGTCCTCAATCCACAACCCTCAATCCTCAATCCTCAATCTTCAATCATCAATATTCAATCTTCAATCCTCAATGCTCAATCCTCAATCCTCAATCCTCGATCCTCAATCTTCAATCCTCAATCCTCAATCCTCAATCCTCAATCCTCAATCTTCAATCCTCAATACTCAATCTTCAATCCTCAATCCTCAATCGTCAATCCTCAATCCTCAATCTTCAATCCTCAATACTCAATTTTCAATCCTCAATCCTCCATCCTCAATCCTCAATTCTCAATCCTCAATCCTCAGTCCTCAGTCCTCAAACTACAATCCTCAACCCTCAGCCCTCATCCTCAATTCTCAATCCTCAATCCTCAATCCTCAACCCTCAATCTTCAATCCTCAATAATCAATCTCCAATCCTAGATCCTCAACCCTCAATCCTCAATCCCCAACCTTCAATCCACAATAATCAATCTCCAATTCTAGATCCTCAACCCTCAATCCTCAATCCTCAATCCTCAATCCTCAATCCTCAATCCTCAATCCTCAATCCTCAATCCTCAATCTTCAATCCTCAGTACTCAGTTTTCAATCTTCAATCCTCAATCCTCAATCCTCAATCCTCATTCTACAATCCTCAATACCCTATCCTCAATCTTCAATCTTCAATCCTCAATTCGCAATCCTCAATCCTCAATCCTCAGACCTCAAGTATCAATACTCAACCCTCAGTCCTCGTCCTCAATCCACAACCCTCAATACTCAACCCTCAGTCCTCGTCCTCCATCCTCAATCCTCAATCCTCAATCCTCAATCCTCAATCTTCAATCCTAGATACTCAATCCTCAATCCTCAATATTCAATCCTCAATCCTCAATCCTCAATCCACAATCCTCAACTTTCAATCCTCAATACTCAATCTTCAATCCTCAATCCTCAATCCTCAATCCTCAGTCCTCAATCCTCAGTCATCAATCCTCAATCCTCAATCTTCAATCTTCAATACACAATCTTCAATCATCAATCCTCAATCCTCAGTCCTCAATCCTCAATCTTCAATCCTCAATACTCAATCTTCAATCCACAATCCTCATTCCTCAATCCCCGATCCTCAATTTTCAATCCTCAATCCTCAATCCTCAGACCTCAATCATCAATATTCAACCCTCAGTCCTCGTCCTCAATCCACAACCCTCAATACTCAACCCTCAGTCCTCGTCCTCAATCCACAACCCTCAATCCTCAATCGTTAATCTTCATTCATCAATATTCAACCTTCAATCCTCAATCCTCAATCCTCAATGTTCAGTCCTCAATACCCAATCCTCAATCTTCAATCCACAATCCTCAATCCTCAATCCTCAATCCTCAATCCTCAATCGTCAATCTTCAATCCTCAATACTCAATCTTCAATCCTCAATCCTCAATCCTCAATCCTCAATCCTCAATCCTCAATTCTCAATACTCAATCTTCAATCCTCAATACTCAATCCTCAATCCTCATTTCTCAAACCTCAATCCTCAACCCTCAGTCCTCATTCTCAACTCTCAACTCTCAATCCTCAATCATCAATCCTCAATCTTCAATCCTCAATAATCAATCTCCAATCCTAGATCATCAATCCTCAACCCTCAATCCTCAATCCTCAATCCTCATTTCTCAAACCTCAATTTTCATGCCTCTGTCCTCATCCTCAATTCTCAATCCTCAATCCTCAATCCTCAATCTTCAATCCTCAATATCCAATCTTCAATGCTCAATCCTCAATCCACAATCCTCAATCCTCAATCCTCAATTTTCAATCCTCAATCCTCAATCCTCAGCCCTCAATCATCAATATTCAACCCTCAGTCCTCGTCCTCAAACCACAACCCTCAATCCTCAATCCTCAATCTTCAATCATCAATATTCAATCTTCAATCCACAATGCTCAATCCTCAATCCTCAATCCTCGATCCTCAATCTTCAATCCTCAATCCTCAATCCTCAATCCTCAATCCTCAATCTTCAATCCTCAATACTCAATCTTCAATCCTCAATCCTCAATCGTCAATCCTCAATCCACAATCTTCAATCCTCAATACTCAATTTTCAATCCTCAATCCTCCATCCTCAATCCTCAATTCTCAATCCTCAATCCTCAGTCCTCAGTCCTCAAACTACAATCCTCAACCCTCTGCCCTCATCCTCAATTCTCCATCCTCAATCCTCAATCCTCAACCCTCAATCTTCAATCCTCAATAATCAATCTCCAATCCTAGATCCTCAATCCACAATCTTCAATACTTAATACTCAATCATCAATCCTCAATCCCCAGTCTTCAATCTTCAATCCTCAATGCTTAATCCTCAATCCTCAATCCTCAGCCCTCAATCCTCAATCCTCAATCCTCAAACCTCTATCCTCTACCGTCAGTCCTCGTCCTCAATCCTCAAACCTCAATCCTCAATCCTCAGTATTCAATCATCAATACTCAATCATCAATCCTCAGTCCTCAATCCTCAATCCTCAATCCTCAACCCTCAATATTCAACACACAACCCTCAGCCATGAATCCTCAATACTCAACTATCAATCCTCAATTCTCAATACTCAATAGAATATCCTGAATTCTCATGGTTCAATACTCATTCCGCAATGTTCAATAATCAAATCTCAATCCTCAATCTTCAATCCTCAATACTCAATTTCAATCCTCAATCCTCAATTCTCAATCCTCAATACTCAATCCTCAACCGTCAATCATCAATCCCCAGTCCTAAATCTTCAATCCTCAATCCTCAATCCTCAATCCTCATTCCTCAATCCTCAATCTTCAAAACACAATCTTCAATCATCAATCCTCAATCCTCAATCCTCAATCCTCAATCTTCAATCCTCAATGCTCAATTTTCAATCCTCTATCCTCATTCCTCAATCCTCGATCCTCAATCTTCAATCCTCAATCCTCAATCCTCAGACCTCAATCATCAATATTCAACCCTCAGTACTCGTCCTCAATCCCCAACCCTCAATCATCAATCCTCAATCTTCAATCATCAATATTCCATCTTCAATCCTCATTCCTATATCGTCAATCCTCAATCCTCAATCTTCAATCCTCAATACTCAATTTTCAATCCTCAATCCTCAATCCTCAATCCTCAACCCTCAGTCCTCATCCTCAATTCTCAATTCTCAATCCTCAATCGTCAATCCTCAATCTTCAATCCTCAATAATCAATCTCCAATTCTAGATCCTCAATCCTCAATCATCAATCCTCAATCTTCAATCCTCAATAATCAATCTCCAATCCCAGATCCTCAATCTTCAATCCTCAATCATCAATCCTCAATCCTCATTCTTCAATCCTCAATACCCAATCCTCAATCTTCAATCCTCAATCATCAATCCTCAATCATCAATCCTCAATTCTCAATCTTCAATCCTCAAGCCTCAGTCGTCAAACCTCAATCCCTGACCCTCTGCCCTCATCCTCAACCCTCAGCCTTCAATCCTCAGTCCTCAGTCCTCAAACCTCAATCCTCAACCCTCAGACATCATCCTCAATCCTCAATCCTCAATCCTCAATCCTCAATCCTCAATCTTCAATCCCTAATACTCAATCTTCAATCCTCAATCCTCAGTCCTCAAACCTCAATCCTGAATCTTCAGTACTCAACCTTCATGCCTAAATCCTCAGACCTCAATACTCAACCATCAAACCGCAATCCTCAACCCTCAGCCCTCATCCTCGATCCTCAATCCACAATCCTCAATCCTCAATCCTCAATCTTCAATCCTAGATACTCAATCCTCAATCCTCAATATTCAATTCTCAATCCTCAATACTCAATCCACAATCCTCAGCTTTCAACCCTCAATACTCAACCTTCAATCCTCAATCCTCAATCCTCAATCCTCAGTCCTCAATCCTCAGTCATCAATCCTCAATCTTCGATACTCAATCGTCAATCCTCAGTCCTCAATCCTCAATCCGCAGTCCTCGTTCCTCAAACCTCAATCCTCAAACCTCAGTCCTCACCCTCAATTCTCAATTCTCAATTCTCAATCCTCGATCCTCAATCTTCAATCCCCATTAATCAATCTCCAATCCTACATCCTCAATCCCCAATCCTCAATCCTCAATCCTCATTCTTCAATCCTCAATACCCAATCCTCAATCTTCAATCCTCTATCAACAATCCTTAATTCTCAATCCTCAATACTCAGTCCTCAGCCGTCAAACCTCAATCCCCGACCCTCAGACCTCATCCTCAATCCTCAGTCCTCAATCCTCAGTCCTCAGTCCTCAAACCTCAGTCCTCAACCCTCAGACATCATCCTCAATCCTCAATCCTCAATCCTCAATCCTCAATCTTCAATCCTCAATACTCAATCTTCAATCATCAATCCTCAGTCCTCAAACCTCAATTCTGAATCCTCAATACTCAACCTTCAATCCTCAGTCCTGAGTCCTCAATACTCAACCATCAATCCTCAATTCTCAATACTCAATAGAATATCCTGAATTCTCAGGATTCAATACTCAAACCTCAATCCTCAACCCGCAGCCCTCATCCTCCATCCTCAATCCTCAATCCTCAATCTTCAATCCTCAAACCTCAATCCTCAATCCTCAATACTCAACCTTCAATCCACAATACTCAATCTTCAATCCTCAATCCTTAATCGTCAATCCTCAATCCTCAATCTTCAATCCTCAATACTCAATTTTCAATCCTCAATCCTCAATCCTCAATCCTCAATTCTCAATCCTCAATCCTCAGTCCTCAGTCCTCAAACTTCAATCCTCAACCCTCAGCCCTCATCCTTCATCCTCATTTCTCAAACCTCAATCCTCAACCCTCAGACCTCATCCTCAATACTCAATTCTCAATCCTCAATCATCAATCCTCAATCTTCAATCCTCAATAATCAATCTCCAATCCTAGATCCTCAACCCTCAATCCTCAATCCCCAATCTTCAATCCTAGATACTCAATCCTCAATCCTCAATATTCAATCCTCAATCCTCAATCCTCAATCCACAATCCTCAACTTTCAATCCTCAATACTCAATCTTCAATCCTCAATCCTCAATCCTCAATCCTCAGTCCTCAATCCTCAGTCATCAATCCTCAATCTTCGATACTCAATCGTCAATCCTCAGTCCTCAATCCTCAATCCTCAATCCTCGTTCCTCAAACCTCAATCCTCAAACCTCAGTCCTTACCCTCAATTTTCAATTCTCAATTCTCAATCCTCAATCCTCAATCTTCAATCCTCATTAATCAATCTCCAATCCTACACCCTCAATCCCCAATCCTCAATCCTCAATCCTCATTCTTCAATCCTCAATACTCAATCCTCAATCGTCAATCCTGTATCAACAATCCTTATTTCTCAATCCTCAATACTCAGTCCTCAGCCGTCAATCCTCAATCCCCGACCCTCAGCCCTCATCCTCAATCCTCAGTCCTGAATCCTCAATTCTGAATCTTCAATACTCAGCCTTCAATCCTCAATCCTCAGTCCTCAGTACTCAACCATCAATCCTCAATTCTCTATACACAATAGAATATCCTGAATTCTCAGGATTCAATACTCAAACCTCAATCCTCAACCCTCAGCCATCATCCTCCATCCTCAATCCTCAATCCTCAATCCTCAATCTTCAATCCTCAATACTCAATCTTCAATCCTCAATCCTCAATCCTCAATCCTCAATCCTCAATCTTCAATCCTCAATACTCAATTTTCAATCCTCAATCCTCAATCCTCAATCCTCAATCCTTAATCCTCAATCTTGAATCCTCAATACTCAATCTTCAATCCTCAATCCACAATCGTCAATCCTCAATCCTCAATCTTCAATCCTCAATACTCAATTTTCAATCCTCAATCCTCCATCCTCAATCCTCAATTCTCAATTCTCAATCCTCAATCCTCAGTCCTCAGTCCTCAAACTACAATACTCAAACCTCAGCCCTCATCCTCAATTCTCAATCCTCAATCCTCGATCCTCAACCCTCAATCTTCAATCCTCAATCCTCAATCATCAATCCTCAGACCTCAATCATCAATATTCAACCCTCAGTACTCGTCCTCAATCCACAACCCTCAATCCTCAATCGTTAATCTTCATTCATCAATATTCAACCTTCAATCCTCAATCCTCAATCCTCAATGTTCAGTCCTCAATACCCAATCCTCAATCTTCAATCCTCAATCCTCAATCCTCAATCCTCAATCTTCAATCCTCAATACTCAATCTTCAATCCTCAATCCTCATTCCTCAATCCACGATCCTCAATTTTCAATCTTCAATCCTCAATCCTCAACCCTCAATATTCAACACACAACCCTCAGCCATGAATCCTCAATACTCAACTATCAATCCTCAATTCTCAATACTCAATAGAATATCCTGAATTCTCACGGTTCAATACTCAATCCACAATATTCAATAATCAAATCTCAATCCTCAATATTCAATCCTCAATACTCAATTTCAATCCTCAATCGTCAATTCTCAATCCTCAATACTCAATCCTCAACCGTCAATCATCAATCCCCAATCCTCAATTTTCAATCCTGAATCCTCAATCCTCAATCCTCAATCCTCAATCCTCAATCCTCAATCCTCAATCTTCAATCTTCAATACACAATCTTCAATCATCAATCCTCAATACTCAGTCCTCAATCCTCAATCTTCAATCCTCAATACTCAATCTTCAATCCACAATCCTCATTCCTCAATCCCCGATCCTCAACTTTCAATCCTCAATCCTCAATCCTCAGACCTCAATCATCAATATTCAACCCTCAGTCCTCGTCCTCAATCCACAACCCTCAATACTCAACCCTCAGTCCTCGTCCTCAATCCACAACCCTCAATCCTCAATCGTTAATCTTCATTCATCAATATTCAACCTTCAATCCTCAATCCTCAATCCTCAATGTTCAGTCCTCAATACCCAATCCTCAATCTTCAATCCACAATCCTCAATCCTCAATCCTCAATCCTCAATCCTCAATCGTCAATCTTCAATCCTCAATACTCAATCTTCAATCCTCAATCCTCAATCCTCAATCCTCAATCCTCAATCCTCAATTCTCAATACTCAATCTTCAATCCTCAATACTCAATCCTCAATCCTCATTTCTCAAACCTCAATCCTCAACCCTCAGTCCTCATTCTCAACTCTCAACTCTCAATCCTCAATCTTCAATCCTCAATCTTCAATCCTCAATAATCAATCTCCAATCCTAGATCATCAATCCTCAACCCTCAATCCTCAATCCTCAATCCTCAATCCTCGATCCTCAATCTTCAATCCTCAATCCTCAATCCTCAATCCTCAATCCTCAATCTTCAATCCTCAATACTCGATCCTCAATCTTCAATCCTCAATCCTCAATCCTCAATCCTCAATCCTCAATCTTCAATCCTCAATACTCAATCTTCAATCCTCAATCCTCAATCGTCAATCCTCAATCCACAATCTTCAATCCTCAATACTCAATTTTCAATCCTCAATCCTCCATCCTCAATCCTCAATTCTCAATCCTCAATCCTCAGTCCTCAGTCCTCAAACTACAATCCTCAACCCTCTGCCCTCATCCTCAATTCTCCATCCTCAATCCTCAATCCTCAACCCTCAATCTTCAATCCTCAATAATCAATCTCCAATCCTAGATCCTCAATCCACAATCTTCAATCCTTAATACTCAATCATCAATCCTCAATCCCCAGTCTTCAATCTTCAATCCTCAATGCTTAATCCTCAATCCTCAATCCTCAGCCCTCAATCCTCAATCCTCAATCCTCAAACCTCTATCCTCTACCGTCAGTCCTCGTCCTCAATCCTCAAACCTCAATCCTCAATCCTCAGTATTCAATCATCAATACTCAATCATCAATCCTCAGTCCTCAATCCTCAATCCTCAATCCTCAACCCTCAATATTCAACACACGACCCTCAGCCATGAATCCTCAATACTCAACTATCAATCCTCAATTCTCAATACTCAATAGAATATCCTGAATTCTCATGGTTCAATACTCATTCCGCAATGTTCAATAATCAAATCTCAATCCTCAATCTTCAATCCTCAATACTCAATTTCAATCCTCAATCCTCAATTCTCAATCCTCAATACTCAATCCTCAACCGTCAATCATCAATCCCCAGTCCTAAATCTTCAATCCTCAATCCTCAATCCTCAATCCTCATTCCTCAATCTTCAATCTTCAAAACACAATCTTCAATCATCAATCCTCAGTCCTCAAACCTCAATTCTGAATCCTCAATACTCAACCTTCAATCCTCAGTCCTGAGTCCTCAGTACTCAACCATCAATCCTCAATTCTCAATACTCAATAGAATATCCTGAATTCTCATGGTTCAATACTCAAACCTCAGTCCTCAACCCTCAGCCCTCATCCTCCATCCTCAAACCTCAATCCTGAATCTTCCATACTCAACCTTCAAGCCTCAATCCTCAGTCCTCAATACTCAACCATCAATCCTCAATTCTCAATACTCAATAGAATATCCTGAATTCTCAGGATTCAATACTCAAACCTCAATCCTCAACCCGCAGCCCTCATCCTCCATCCTCAATCCTCAATCCTCAATCTTCAATCCTCAAACCTCAATCCTCAATCCTCAATACTCAACCTTCAATCCACAATACTCAATCTTCAATCCTCAATCCTTAATCGTCAATCCTCAATCCTCAATCTTCAATCCTCAATACTCAATTTTCAATCCTCAATCCTCAATCCTCAATCCTCAATTCTCAATCCTCAATCCTCAGTCCTCAGTCCTCAAACTTCAATCCTCAACCCTCAGCCCTCATCCTTCATCCTCATTTCTCAAACCTCAATCCTCAACCCTCAGACCTCATCCTCAATACTCAATTCTCAATCCTCAATCCTCAATCCTCAATCTTCAATCCTCAATAATCAATCTCCAATCCTAGATCCTCAACCCTCAATCCTCAATCCCCAATCTTCAATCCACAATAATCAATCTCGAATTCTAGATCCTCAACCCTCAATCCTCAATCCTCAATCCTCAGTCCTCAATCCTCAATCCTCAATCCTCAATCCTCAATCCTCAACCCTCAATCTTCAATCCTCAATAATCAATCTCCAATCCTAGATCCTCAACCCTCAATCCTCAATCCCCAATCTTCAATCCACAATAATCAATCTCCAATCCTAGATCATCAATCCTCAACCCTCAATCCTCAATCCCCAATCCTCAATCCTCATTTCTCAAACCTCAATTCTCAACCCTCTGTCATCATCCTCAATTCTCCATCCTCAATCCTCGATCCTCAATCTTCAATCCTCAATATCCAATCTTCAATCCTCAATCCTCAATCCTCAATCCTCAATCCTCAATCCTCAATTTTCAATCCTCAATCCTCAATCCTCAGACCTCAATCATCAATATTCAACCCTCAGTCCTCGTCCTCAATCCACAACCCTCAATCCTCAATCCTCAACCTTCAATCATCAATATTCAATCTTCAACCCTAAATGCTCAATCCTCAATCCTCAATCCTCGATCCTCAATCTTCAATCCTCAATCCTCAATCCTCAATCCTCAATCCTCAATCTTCAATCCTCAATACTCAATCTTCAATCCTCAATCCTCAATCGTCAATCCTCAATCCTCAATCTTCAATCCTCAATACTCAATTTTCAATCCTCAATCCTCCATCCTCAATCCTCAATTCTCAATCCTCAATCCTCAGTCCTCAGTCCTCAAACTACAATCCTCAACCCTCAGCCCTCATCCTCAATTCTCAATCTTCAATCCTCAATCCTCAATCCTCAATCCTCAATCCTCACTCCTCAATTCTCAATACTCAATCTTCAATCCTCAATACTCAATCCTCAATCCTCATTTCTCAAACCTCAATCCTCAACCCTCAGTCCTCATCCTCAACTCTCAATTCTCAATCCTCAATCATCAATCCTCAATCTTCAATCCTCAATAATCAATCTCCAATCCTAGATCATCAATCCTCAACCCTCAATCCTCAATCCTCAATCCTCAATCCTCAATCCTCATTTCTCAAACCTCAATTCTCAACCCTCTGTCCTCATCCTCAATTCTCAATCCTCAATCCTCAATCCTCAATCTTCAATCCTCAATATCCAATCTTCAATCCTCAATCCTCAATCCTCAATCCTCAATCCTCAATCCTCAATTTTCAATCCTCAATCCTCAATCCTCAGACCTCAATCATCAATATTCAACCGTCAGTCCTCGTCCTCAATCCACAACCCTCAATCCTCAATCCTCAATCTTCAAACATCAATATTCAATCTTCAATCCTCAATGCTCAATCCTCAATCCTCAATCCTCGATCCTCAATCTTCAATCCTCAATCCTCAATCCTCAATCCTCAATCCTCAATCTTCAATCCTCAATACTCAATCTTCAATCCTCAATCCTCAATCGTCAATCCTCAATCCTCAATCTTCAATCCTCAATACTCAATTTCCAATCCTCAATCCTCATTCCTCAATCCCCGATCCTCAATTTTCAATCCTCAATCCTCAATCCTCAGACCTCAATCATCAATATTCAACCCTCAGTACTCGTCCTCAATCCACAACCCTCAATCCTCAATAGTTAATCTTCATTCATCATTATTCAACCTTCAATCCTCAATCCTCAATCCTCAATGTTCAGTCCTCAATACCCAATCCTCAATCTTCAATCCTCAATCCTCAATCCTCAATCCTCAATCGTCAATCTTCAATCCTCAGTACTCAATCCTCAATCCTCATTTCTCAAACCTCAATTCTCAACCCTCTGTCCTCATCCTCAATTCTCAATCCTCAATCCTCAATCCTCAATCTTCAATCCTCAATATCCAATCTTCAATCCTCAATCCTCAATCCTCAATCCTCAATCCTCACTTTTCTATCCTCAATCCTCAATCCTCAGACCTCAATCATCAATATTCAACCCTCAGTCCTCGTCCTCAATCCACAACCCTCAATCCTCAATCCTCAATCTTC
Organism: Calliopsis andreniformis; assembly: GCF_051401765.1. NCBI lineage: Eukaryota > Metazoa > Arthropoda > Insecta > Hymenoptera > Andrenidae > Calliopsis > Calliopsis andreniformis. The sequence goes on from NW_027480476.1 coordinate 2,783,937, forward strand.
AATCATCAATATTCAATCTTCAATCCTCAATGCTCAATCCTCAATCCTCAATCCTCGATCCTCAATCTTCAATCCTCAATCCTCAATCCTCAACCCTCAATCCTCAATCTTCAATCCTCACTACTCAATCTTCAATCCTCAATCCTCAATCGTCAATCCTCAATCCTCAATCTTCAATCCTCAATACTCAACTTTCAATCCTCAATCCTCCATCCGCAATCCTCAATTCTCAATCCTCAATCCTCAGTCCTCAGTCCTCAAACTACAATCCTCAACCCTCAGCCCTCATCCTCAATTCTCAATCCTCAATCCTCAATCCTCAATCCTCAATCCTCAAGCCTCAATCCTCAATCTTCAATCCTCAATCCTCAATCCTCAATCCTCAATCTTCAATTCTCAATACACAATCTTCAATCATCAATCCTCAATCCTCAAACCTCAATCCTCAATCTTCAATCCTCAATATCCAATCTTCAATCCTCAATCCTCAATCCTCAATACTCAATCCTCAATTTTCAATCCTCAATCCTCAATCCTCAGACCTCAATCATCAATATTCAACCCTCAGTCCTCGTCCGCAATCCCCAACCCTCAATCATCAATCCTCAATCTTCAATCATCAATATTCCATCTTCAATCCTCATTCCTATATCGTCAATCCTCAATCCTCAATCTTCAATCCTCAATACTCAATTTTCAATCCTCAATCCTCAATCCTCAATCCTCAACCCTCAGTCCTCATCCTCAATTCTCAATTCTCAATCCTCAATCGTCAATCCTCAATCTTCAATCCTCAATAATCAATCTCCAATTCTAGATCCTCAATCCTCAATCATCAATCCTCAATCTTCAATCCTCAATAATCAATCTCCAATCCTAGATCCTCAATCTTCAATCCTCAATCATCAATCCTCAATCCTCATTCTTCAATCCTCAATACCCAATCCTCAATCTTCAATCCTCAATCATCAATCCTCAATCATCAATCCTCAATTCTCAATCTTCAATCCTCAAGCCTCAGTCGTCAAACCTCAATCCCTGACCCTCTGCCCTCATCCTCAACCCTCAGCCTTCAATCCTCAGTCCTCAGTCCTCAAACCTCAATCCTCAACCCTCAGACATCATCCTCAATCCTCAATCCTTAATCCTCAATCCTCAATCCTCAATCTTCAATCCCTAATACTCAATCTTCAATCCTCAATCCTCAGTCCTCAAACCTCAATCCTGAATCTTCAGTACTCAACCTTCATGCCTAAATCCTCAGACCTCAATACTCAACCATCAAACCTCAATCCTCAACCCTCAGCCCTCATCCTCGATCCTCAATCCACAATCCTCAATCCTCAATCCTCAATCTTCAATCCTAGATACTCAATCCTCAATCCTCAATATGCAATTCTCAATCCTCAATACTCAATCCACAATCCTCAGCTTTCAACCCTCAATACTCAACCTTCAATCCTCAATCCTCAATCCTCAATCCTCAGTCCTCAATCCTCAGTCATCAATCCTCAATCTTCGATACTCAATCGTCAATCCTCAGTCCTCAATCCTCAATCCGCAGTCCTCGTTCCTCAAACCTCAATCCTCAAACCTCAGTCCTCACCCTCAATTCTCAATTCTCAATTCTCAATCCTCGATCCTCAATCTTCAATCCCCATTAATCAATCTCCAATCCTACATCCTCAATCCCCAATCCTCAATCCTCAATCCTCATTCTTCAATCCTCAATACCCAATCCTCAATCTTCAATCCTCTATCAACAATCCTTAATTCTCAATCCTCAATACTCAGTCCTCAGCCGTCAAACCTCAATCCCCGACCCTCAGACCTCATCCTCAATCCTCAGTCCTCAATCCTCAGTCCTCAGTCCTCAAACCTCAGTCCTCAACCCTCAGACATCATCCTCAATCCTCAATCCTCAATCCTCAATCCTCAATCTTCAATCCTCAATACTCAATCTTCAATCATCAATCCTCAGTCCTCAAACCTCAATTCTGAATCCTCAATACTCAACCTTCAATCCTCAGTCCTCAGTCCTCAGTACTCAACCATCAATCCTCAATTCTCAATACTCAATAGAATATCCTGAATTCTCATGGTTCAATACTCAAACCTCAGTCCTCAACCCTCAGCCCTCATCCTCCATCCTCAATCCTCAATCCTCAATCCTCAATCATCAATCCTCAGTACTCAATATTCAATCCCCAATCCTCAATCCTCAATCCTCAATCCTCAATCCTCAGGCATCAATACTCAATCTTCAATACTCAATCCTCAATCCTCAATCCTCAATCCTCAGACCTCAACCCTCAATCCTCATTCCTCAAACCTCAACCCTCAACCCTCAGTCCTCATCCTCAATTCTCAATCCTCAATTCTCAATCCTCAATCCTCAATCTTCAATCCGCAATAATCAATCTCCAATCCTAGATCCTCAATCCACAATCTTCAATCCTTAATTCTCAATCATCAATCCTCAATCCCCTGTCTTCAATCTTCAATCCTCAATGCTTAATCCTCAATCCTCAATCCTCAGTCCTCAATCTTCAATCCTCAATCCTCAAACCTCAATCCTCTACCGTCAGTCCTCGTCCTCAATCCTCAAACCTCAATCCTCAATCCTCAGTATTCAATCATCAATCCTCAATCTTCAATCCTCAATCCGCAATCCTCAATCCTCAATACTCAACCCTCAATATTCAACACACAACCCTCAGCCATGAATCCTCAATACTCAACTATCAATCCTCAATTCTCAATACTCAATAGAATATCCTGAATTCTCATGGTTCAATACTCAATCCACAATATTCAATAATCAAATCTCAATCCTCAACCTTCAATCCTCAATACTCAATTTCAATCCTCAATCCTCAATTCTCAATCCTCAATACTCAATCCTCAACCGTCAATCATCAATCCCCAATCCTCAATCTTCAATCCTCAATCCTCAATCCTCAATCCTCAATCCTCAGTCCTCAATCTTCAATCTTCAGCCCTCAAACCTCAATTCTGAATCCTCAATACTCAACCTTCAATCCTCAATCCTCAGTCCTCAGTACTCAACCATCAATGCTCAATTCTCAATACTCAATAGAATATCCTGAATTCTCAGGATTCAATACCCAAACCTCAATCCTCAACCCTCAGCCCTCATCCTCCATCCTCAATCCTCAATCCTCAATCCTCAATCTTCAATCCTCAGTACTCAATATTCAATCCCCATTCCTCAATCCTCAATCCTCAATCCTCAATCCTCAATCCTCAATCCTCAATCCTCAAACCTCAATCCTGATTCCACAAACCTCAATCCTCAACCCTCAGCCCTCATCCTCAATTCTCAATTCTCAATCTTCAATCCTCAATCCTCAATCCTCAATCCTCAATCCTCAATCCTCAACCTTCAACCCTCAATCCTCAATCCTCAATCTTCAATCCTCAATCCTCAATCCTCAATCGTCAATCTTCAATCCTCAATACTCAATCTTCAATCCTCAATCCTCAATCCTCAATCCTCAATCCTCACTCCTCAATTCTCAATACTCAATCTTCAATCCTCAATACTCAATCCTCAATCCTCATTTCTCAAACCTCAATCCTCAACCCTCAGTCCTCATCCTCAACTCTCAATTCTCAATCCTCAATCATCAATCCTCAATCTTCAATCCTCAATAATCAATCTCCAATCCTAGATCATCAATCCTCAACCCTCAATCCTCAATCCTCAATCCTCAATCCTCATTCCTCATTTCTCAAACCTCAATTCTCAACCCTCTGTCCTCATCCTCAATTCTCAATCCTCAATCCTCAATCCTCAATCTTCAATCCTCAATATCCAATCTTCAATCCTCAATCCTCAATCCTCAATCCTCAATCCTCAATCCTCAATTTTCAATCCTCAATCCTCAATCCTCAGACCTCAATCATCAATATTCAACCGTCAGTCCTCGTCCTCAATCCACAACCCTCAATCCTCAATCCTCAATCTTCAATCATCAATATTCAATCTTCAATCCTCAATGCTCAATCCTCAATCCTCAATCCTCGATCCTCAATCTTCAATCCTCAATCCTCAATCCTCAATCCTCAATCCTCAATCTTCAATCCTCAATACTCAATCTTCAATCCTCAATCCTCAATCGTCAATCCTCAATCCTCAATCTTCAATCCTCAATACTCAATTTCCAATCCTCAATCCTCATTCCTCAATCCCCGATCCTCAATTTTCAATCCTCAATCCTCAATCCTCAGACCTCAATCATCAATATTCAACCCTCAGTACTCGTCCTCAATCCACAACCCTCAATCCTCAATAGTCAATCTTCATTCATCATTATTCAACCTTCAATCCTCAATCCTCAATCCTCAATGTTCAGTCCTCAATACCCAATCCTCAATCTTCAATCCTCAATCCTCAATCCTCAATCCTCAATCGTCAATCTTCAATCCTCAGTACTCAATCCTCAATCCTCATTTCTCAAACCTCAATTCTCAACCCTCTGTCCTCATCCTCAATTCTCAATCCTCAATCCTCAATCCTCAATCTTCAATCCTCAATATCCAATCTTCAATCCTCAATCCTCAATCCTCAATCCTCAATCCTCAATCCTCACTTTTCTATCCTCAATCCTCAATCCTCAGACCTCAATCATCAATATTCAACCCTCAGTCCTCGTCCTCAATCCACAACCCTCAATCCTCAATCCTCAATCTTCAATCATCAATATTCAATCTTCAATCCTCAATGCTCAATCCTCAATCCTCAATCCTCGATCCTCAATCTTCAATCCTCAATCCTCAATCCTCAATCCTCAATCCTCAATCTTCAATCCTCACTACTCAATCTTCAATCCTCAATCCTCAATCGTCAATCCTCAATCCTCAATCTTCAATCCTCAATACTCAACTTTCAATCCTCAATCCTCCATCCTCAATCCTCAATTCTCAATCCTCAATCCTCAGTCCTCAGTCCTCAAACTACAATCCTCAACCCTCAGCCCTCATCCTCAATTCTCAATCCTCAATCCTCAATCCTCAATCCTCAATCCTCAAGCCTCAATCCTCAATCTTCAATCCTCAATCCTCAATCCTCAATCCTCAATCTTCAATTCTCAATACACAATCTTCAATCATCAATCCTCAATCCTCAATCCTCAATCCTCAGACCTCAATCATCAATATTCAACCCTCAGTCCTCGTCCTGAATCCCCAACCCTCAATCATCAATCCTCAATCTTCAATCATCAATATTCCATCTTCAATCCTCATTCCTATATCGTCAATCCTCAATCCTCAATCTTCAATCCTCAATACTCAATTTTCAATCCTCAATCCTCAATCCTCAATCCTCAACCCTCAGTCCTCATCCTCAATTCTCAATTCTCAATCCTCAATCGTCAATCCTCAATCTTCAATCCTCAATAATCAATCTCCAATTCTAGATCCTCAATCCTCAATCATCAATCCTCAATCTTCAATCCTCAATAATCAATCTCCAATCCTAGATCCTCAATCTTCAATCCTCAATCATCAATCCTCAATCCTCATTCTTCAATCCTCAATACCCAATCCTCAATCTTCAATCCTCAATCATCAATCCTCAATCATCAATCCTCAATTCTCAATCTTCAATCCTCAAGCCTCAGTCGTCAAACCTCAATCCCTGACCCTCTGCCCTCATCCTCAACCCTCAGCCTTCAATCCTCAGTCCTCAGTCCTCAAACCTCAATCCTCAACCCTCAGACATCATCCTCAATCCTCAATCCTCAATCCTCAATCCTCAATCCTCAATCTTCAATCCCTAATACTCAATCATCAATCCTCAATCCTCAGTCCTCAAACCTCAATCCTGAATCTTCAGTACTCAACCTTCATGTCTAAATCCTCAGACCTCAATACTCAACCATCAAACCTCAATCCTCAACCCTCAGCCCTCATCCTCGATCCTCAATCCACAATCCTCAATCCTCAATCCTCAATCTTCAATCCTAGATACTCAATCCTCAATCCTCAATATGCAATTCTCAATCCTCAATACTCAATCCACAATCCTCAGCTTTCAACCCTCAATACTCAACCTTCAATCCTCAATCCTCAATCCTCAATCCTCAGTCCTCAATCCTCAGTCATCAATCCTCAATCTTCGATACTCAATCGTCAATCCTCAGTCCTCAATCCTCAATCCGCAGTCCTCGTTCTTCAAACCTCAATCCTCAAACCTCAGTCCTCACCCTCAATTCTCAATTCTCAATTCTCAATCCTCGATCCTCAATCTTCAATCCCCATTAATCAATCTCCAATCCTACATCCTCAATCCCCAATCCTCAATCCTCAATCCTCATTCTTCAATCCTCAATACCCAATCCTCAATCTTCAATCCTCTATCAACAATCCTTAATTCTCAATCCTCAATACTCAGTCCTCAGCCGTCAAACCTCAATCCCCGACCCTCAGACCTCATCCTCAATCCTCAGTCCTCAATCCTCAGTCCTCAGTCCTCAAACCTCAGTCCTCAACCCTCAGACATCATCCTCAATCCTCAATCCTCAATCCTCAATCCTCAATCTTCAATCCTCAATACTCAATCTTCAATCATCAATCCTCAGTCCTCAAACCTCAATTCTGAATCCTCAATACTCAACCTTCAATCCTCAGTCCTCAGTCCTCAGTACTCAACCATCAATCCTCAATTCTCAATACTCAATAGAATATCCTGAATTCTCATGGTTCAATACTCAAACCTCAGTCCTCAACCCTCAGCCCTCATCCTCCATCCTCAAACCTCAATCCTGAATCTTCCATACTCAACCTTCAAGCCTCAATCCTCAGTCCTCAATACTCAACCATCAATCCTCAATTCTCAATACTCAATAGAATATCCTGAATTCTCAGGATTCAATACTCAAACCTCAATCCTCAACCCGCAGCCCTCATCCTCCATCCTCAATCCTCAATCCTCAATCTTCAATCCTCAAACCTCAATCCTCAATCCTCAATACTCAACCTTCAATCCACAATACTCAATCTTCAATCCTCAATCCTTAATCGTCAATCCTCAATCCTCAATCTTCAATCCTCAATACTCAATTTTCAATCCTCAATCCTCAATCCTCAATCCTCAATTCTCAATCCTCAATCCTCAGTCCTCAGTCCTCAAACTTCAATCCTCAACCCTTAGCCCTCATCCTTCATCCTCATTTCTCAAACCTCAATCCTCAACCCTCAGACCTCATCCTCAATACTCAATTCTCAATCCTCAATCATCAATCCTCAATCTTCAATCCTCAATAATCAATCTCCAATCCTAGATCCTCAACCCTCAATCCTCAATCCCCAATCTTCAATCCACAATAATCAATCTCGAATTCTAGATCCTCAACCCTCAATCCTCAATCCTCAATCCTCAGTCCTCAATCCTCAATCCTCAATCCTCAATCCTCAATCCTCAACCCTCAATCTTCAATCCTCAATAATCAATCTCCAATCCTAGATCCTCAACCCTCAATCCTCAATCCCCAATCTTCAATCCACAATAATCAATCTCCAATCCTAGATCATCAATCCTCAACCCTCAATCCTCAATCCCCAATCCTCAATCCTCATTTCTCAAACCTCAATTCTCAACCCTCTGTCATCATCCTCAATTCTCCATCCTCAATCCTCGATCCTCAATCTTCAATCCTCAATATCCAATCTTCAATCCTCAATCCTCAATCCTCAATCCTCAATCCTCAATCCTCAATTTTCAATCCTCAATCCTCAATCCTCAGACCTCAATCATCAATATTCAACCCTCAGTCCTCGTCCTCAATCCACAACCCTCAATCCTCAATCCTCAACCTTCAATCATCAATATTCAATCTTCAACCCTAAATGCTCAATCCTCAATCCTCAATCCTCGATCCTCAATCTTCAATCCTCAATCCTCAATCCTCAATCCTCAATCCTCAATCTTCAATCCTCAATACTCAATCTTCAATCCTCAATCCTCAATCGTCAATCCTCAATCCTCAATCTTCAATCCTCAATACTCAATTTTCAATCCTCAATCCTCCATCCTCAATCCTCAATTCTCAATCCTCAATCCTCAGTCCTCAGTCCTCAAACTACAATCCTCAACCCTCAGCCCTCATCCTCAATTCTCAATCTTCAATCCTCAATCCTCAATCCTCAATCCTCAATCCTCACTCCTCAATTCTCAATACTCAATCTTCAATCCTCAATACTCAATCCTCAATCCTCATTTCTCAAACCTCAATCCTCAACCCTCAGTCCTCATCCTCAACTCTCAATTCTCAATCCTCAATCATCAATCCTCAATCTTCAATCCTCAATAATCAATCTCCAATCCTAGATCATCAATCCTCAACCCTCAATCCTCAATCCTCAATCCTCAATCCTCAATCCTCATTTCTCAAACCTCAATTCTCAACCCTCTGTCCTCATCCTCAATTCTCAATCCTCAATCCTCAATCCTCAATCTTCAATCCTCAATATCCAATCTTCAATCCTCAATCCTCAATCCTCAATCCTCAATCCTCAATCCTCAATTTTCAATCCTCAATCCTCAATCCTCAGACCTCAATCATCAATATTCAACCGTCAGTCCTCGTCCTCAATCCACAACCCTCAATCCTCAATCCTCAATCTTCAATCATCAATATTCAATCTTCAATCCTCAATGCTCAATCCTCAATCCTCAATCCTCGATCCTCAATCTTCAATCCTCAATCCTCAATCCTCAATCCTCAATCCTCAATCTTCAATCCTCAATACTCAATCTTCAATCCTCAATCCTCAATCGTCAATCCTCAATCCTCAATCTTCAATCCTCAATACTCAATTTCCAATCTTCAATCCTCATTCCTCAATCCCCGATCCTCAATTTTCAATCCTCAATCCTCAATCCTCAGACCTCAATCATCAATATTCAACCCTCAGTACTCGTCCTCAATCCACAACCCTCAATCCTCAATAGTCAATCTTCATTCATCATTATTCAACCTTCAATCCTCAATCCTCAATCCTCAATGTTCAGTCCTCAATACCCAATCCTCAATCTTCAATCCTCAATCCTCAATCCTCAATCCTCAATCGTCAATCTTCAATCCTCAGTACTCAATCCTCAATCCTCATTTCTCAAACCTCAATTCTCAACCCTCTGTCCTCATCCTCAATTCTCAATCCTCAATCCTCAATCCTCAATCTTCAATCCTCAATATCCAATCTTCAATCCTCAATCCTCAATCGTCAATCCTCAATCCTCAATCCTCACTTTTCTATCCTCAATCCTCAATCCTCAGACCTCAATCATCAATATTCAACCCTCAGTCCTCGTCCTCAATCCACAACCCTCAATCCTCAATCCTCAATCTTCAATCATCAATATTCAATCTTCAATCCTCAATGCTCAATCCTCAATCCTCAATCCTCGATCCTCAATCTTCAATCCTCAATCCTCAATCCTCAATCCTCAATCCTCAATCTTCAATCCTCACTACTCAATCTTCAATCCTCAATCCTCAATCGTCAATCCTCAATCCTCAATCTTCAATCCTCAATACTCAACTTTCAATCCTCAATCCTCCATCCTCAATCCTCAATTCTCAATCCTCAATCCTCAGTCCTCAGTCCTCAAACTACAATCCTCAACCCTCAGCCCTCATCCTCAATTCTCAATCCTCAATCCTCAATCCTCAATCCTCAATCCTCAAGCCTCAATCCTCAATCTTCAATCCTCAATCCTCAATCCTCAATCCTCAATCTTCAATTCTCAATACACAATCTTCAATCATCAATCCTCAATCCTCAAACCTCAATCCTCAATCTTCAATCCTCAATATCCAATCTTCAATCCTCAATCCTCAATCCTCAATACTCAATCCTCAATTTTCAATCCTCAATCCTCAATCCTCAGACCTCAATCATCAATATTCAACCCTCAGTCCTCGTCCTCAATCCCCAACCCTCAATCATCAATCCTCAATCTTCAATCATCAATATTCCATCTTCAATCCTCATTCCTATATCGTCAATCCTCAATCCTCAATCTTCAATCCTCAATACTCAATTTTCAATCCTCAATCCTCAATCCTCAATCCTCAACCCTCAGTCCTCATCCTCAATTCTCAATTCTCAATCCTCAATCGTCAATCCTCAATCTTCAATCCTCAATAATCAATCTCCAATTCTAGATCCTCAATCCTCAATCATCAATCCTCAATCTTCAATCCTCAATAATCAATCTCCAATCCTAGATCCTCAATCTTCAATCCTCAATCATCAATCCTCAATCCTCATTCTTCAATCCTCAATACCCAATCCTCAATCTTCAATCCTCAATCATCAATCCTCAATCATCAATCCTCAATTCTCAATCTTCAATCCTCAAGCCTCAGTCGTCAAACCTCAATCCCTGACCCTCTGCCCTCATCCTCAACCCTCAGCCTTCAATCCTCAGTCCTCAGTCCTCAAACCTCAATCCTCAACCCTCAGACATCATCCTCAATCCTCAATCCTCAATCCTCAATCTTCAATCCCTAATACTCAATCATCAATCCTCAATCCTCAGTCCTCAATCTTCAATCTTCAATCCTCAATCCTCAATCCTCAATCCTCAATCCTCAATCCTCAACCTTCAATCCTCAATACTCAATCTTCAATCCTCAATCCTCAATTCTCAATCCTCAATACTCAATCCTCAACCGTCAATCATCAATCCCCAGTCCTCAATCTTCAATCCTCAATCCTCAATCCTCAATCCTCATTCCTCAATCCTCAATCTTCAAAACACTATCTTCAATCATCAATCCTCAATCCTCAATCCTCAATCCTCAATCTTCAATCCTCAATGCTCAATTTTCAATCCTCAATCCTCATTCCTCAATACTCGATCCTCAATTTTCAATCCTCAATCCTCAATCCTCAGACCTCAAACATCAATATTCAACCCTCGGTACACGTCCTCAATCCACAACACTCAATCCTCAATCGTTAATCTTCATTCATCAATATTCAACCTTCAATCCTCAATCCTCAATCCTCAATGTTCAGTCCTCAATACCCAATCCTCAATCTTGAATCCTCAATCCGCAATCCTCAACCCTCAATATTCAACACACAACCCTCAGCCATGAATCCTCAATACTCAACTATCAATCCTGAATTCTCAATACTCAATAGAATATGCTGAATTCTAATGGTTCAATACTCAATCCACAACATTCAATAATCAAATCTCAATCCTCAATATTCAATCCTCAATACTCAATTTCAATCCTCAATCCTCAATTCTCAATCCTCAATACTCAATCCTCAACCGTCAATCATCAATCCCCAATCCTCAATTTTCAATCCTGAATCCTTAATCCTCAATCCTCAATCCTCAATCCTCAATCCTCAATATTCAATCTTCAATACACAATCTTCAATCATCAATCCTCAATCCTCAATCCTCAATCCTCAATCTTCAATCCTCAATACTCAATCTTCAATCCTCAATCCTCATTCCTCAATCCCCGATCCTCAATTTTCAATCCTCAATCCTCAATCCTCAGACCTCAATCATCAATATTCAACCCTCAGTACTCGTCCTCAATCCACAACCCTCAATCCTCAATAGTTAATCTTCATTCATCAATATTCATCCTTCAATCCTCAATCCTCAATCCTCAATGTTCAGTCCTCAATACCCAATCCTCAATCTTCTTTCCTCAATCCTCAATCCTCAATCCTCAATCGTCAATCTTCAATCCTCAGTATTCAATCTTCAATCCTCAATCCTCAATCCTCAATCCTCGATCCTCATTCTTCAGTCCTCAATACCCACTCCTCAATCTTCAATCCTCAACACTCAATCCTCAATTCTCAATCCTCAATCCTCAATCCTCAATCCTCAATCCTCAACTCTCGATCCTCAATCCTCAGTCCTCAGTCCTCAAGCCACAATCCTCAACCCTCAGCCCTCATCCTCAATCCTCAATTCTCAATATTCAATCCTCAATCCTCAATCGTCAATCCTCAATCCTCAACCATCAATCCTCAATACTCAATCTTCAATCCTCAATCCTCAATCGTCAATTCTCAATCCTCAACCTTCAATCCTCAATACTCAATTTTCAATCCTCAATCCTCAATACTCAATCCTCAATTCTCAATCCTCAATCCTCAACCCTCAGTCCTCATCCTCAATTCTCAATTCTCAATCCTCAATCCTCAATCCTCAATCTTCAATCCTCAATCCTCAATCCTCAATCCTCAATCCTCAATCTTCAATCCTCAATACTCAATCTTCAATCCTCAATCCTCAATCGTCAATCCTCAATCCTCAATCTTCAATCATCAATACTCAACCCTCAATCCTCAATCCTCAATCCTCAATCCTCATTTCTCAAACCTCAATTCTCAACCCTCAGTCCTCATCCTCAATTCTCAATCCTCAATCCTCAATCCTCAATCCTCAATTCTCAATACTCAATCTTCAGTCCTCAATCCTCAATGCTCAATCCTCATTTCTCAAACCTCAATCGTCTACCCCCAGTCCTCATCCTCAACTCTCAATTCTCAATCCTCAATCATCAATCCTCAATCTTCAATCCTCAATAATCAATCTCCAATCCTAGAACCTCAACCCTCAATCCTCAATATTCAATCTTCAATCATCAATATTCAATGTTCAATCCTCAATGCTCAATACTCAATCCTCAATCCTCAATCCTCAATCTTCAATCCTCAATCCTCAATCCTCAATCCTCAATCCTCAATCCTCAATCCTCAATCTTCAATCCTGAATACTCAATCTTCAATACTCAATCCTCAATCGTCAATCCTCAATCCTCAATCCTCAATCCTCAATCCTCAATCTTCAATCTTCAATACACAATCTTCAATCATCAATCCTCAATCCTCAATCTTCAATTCTCAATCTTCAATCCTCAATACTCAATCTTCAATCCTCAATCCTCATTCCTCAATCCCTGATCCTCAATTTTCAATCCTCAATCCTCAATCCTCAGACCTCAATCATGAATATTCAACCCTCAGTACTCGTCCTCAATCCACAACCCTCAATCCTCAATAGCTAATCTTCATTCATCAATATTCAACCTTCAATCCTCAATCCTCAATCCTCAATGTTCAGTCCTCAATACCCAATCCTCAATCCTCAATCCTCAATGTTCAGTCCTCAATACCCAATCCTCAATCTTCAATCCTCAGTACTCAATCTTCAATCCTCAATCCTCAATCCTCAATCCTCGATCCTCATTCTTCAGTCCTCAATACCCACTCCTCAATCCTCAATCCTCAATCCCCAATCCTCAATCTTCAATCCTCAATAATCAATCCTCAATCCTCAATCTTCAATTCTCAATACACAATCTTCAATCATCAATCCTCAATCCTAAATCCTCAATCCTCAATCTTCAATCCTCAATATCCAATCTTCAATCCTCAATCCTCAATCCTCAATCCTCAATCCTCAATCCTCAATCCTCAATCCTCAATTTTCAATACTCAATCCTCAATCGTCAGACCTCAATCATCAATATTCAACACTCAGTCCTCAATCCTCAATCCTCAATCCTCAATCTTCAATCCTCAATCCTCAATATTCAATCTTCAATCCTCAATGCTCAATCCTCAATCCTCAATCCTCAATCCTCAATCCTCAATCTTCAATCCTCAATCATCAATCCTCAATCCTCAATCCTCAATCTTCAATCCCCAATACTCAATCTTCAATCCTCAATCCTCAATCGTCAATCCTCAATCCTCAATCTTCAATCCTCAATACTCAATTTTCAATCCTCAATCCTCCATCCTCAATCCTCAATTCTCAATCCTCAATCCTCAGTCCTCAGTCCTCAAACTTCAATCCTCAACCCTCAGCCCTCATCCTCCATCCTCAATCCTTAATCATCAATCCTCAATCTTCAATCCTCAATATTCAATCTTCAGCCCTCAATCATCAATCCTCAATTCTCAATCCTCAATCCTCAATCCTCAATCGTCAATCTTCAATCCTCAATATTCAATCTTCAATCCTCAATCCTCAATCCTCAATACTCAGTGATCAATACTCAATCTTCAATACCCAATCATCAATACTCAACCCTCAATCCTCAATCCTCAATCCTCAATCCTCATTTCTCAAACCTCAATTCTCAACCCTCAGTCGTCATCCTCAATTCTCAATCCTCAATCCTCAATCCTCAATCCTCAATTCTCAATACTCAATCTTCAGTCCTCAATCCTCAATCCTCAATCCTCATTTCTCAAACCTCAATCCTCTACCCTCAGTCCTCATCCTCAACTCTCAATTCTCAATCCTCAATCATCAATCCTCAATCTTCAATCCTCAATAATCAATCTCCAATCCTAGATCCTCAACCCTCAATCCTCAATCCTCAATCTTCAATCATCAATATTCAATGTTCAATCCTCAATGCTCAAAACTCAATCCTCAATCCTCAATCCTCAATCTTCAATCTTCAATCTTCAATCCTCAATCCTCAATCGTCAATCCTCAATCCTCAATCATCAATCCTCAATACTCAATTTTCAATCCTCAATCCTCAATCCTCAATTCTCAATTCTCAATCCTCAATCCTCAGTCCTCAGTCCTCAAACCTCAATCCTCAACCCTCAGCACTCATCCTCCATCCTCAATCCTTAATCATCAATCCTCAATCTTCAAACCTCAATATTCAATCTTCAACCCTCAATCCTCAATCCTCAATCCTCAATCCTCAATTCTCAGTGATCAATACTCAATCTTCAATACACAATCCTCAATCCTCAATCCTCAATCCTCAATCCTCAATCTTCAATCCTCAATACTCAATCTTCAATCCTCAATCCTCAATCGTCAATCCTCAATCCTCAATCTTCAATCATCAATACTCAACCCTCAATCCTCAATCCTCAATCCTCAATCCTCATTTCTCAAACCTCAATTCTCAACCCTCAGTCCTCATCCTCAATTCTCAATCCTCAATCCTCAATCCTCAATCCTCAATTCTCAATACTCAATCTTCAGTCCTCAATCCTCAATGCTCAATCCTCATTTCTCAAACCTCAATCGTCTACCCCCAGTCCTCATCCTCAACTCTCAATTCTCAATCCTCAATCATCAATCCTCAATCTTCAATCCTCAATAATCAATCTCCAATCCTAGAACCTCAACCCTCAATCCTCAATATTCAATCTTCAATCATCAATATTCAATGTTCAATCCTCAATGCTCAATACTCAATCCTCAATCCTCAATCCTCAATCTTCAATCCTCAATCCTCAATCCTCAATCCTCAATCCTCAATCCTCAATCCTCAATCTTCAATCCTGAATACTCAATCTTCAATACTCAATCCTCAATCGTCAATCCTCAATCCTCAATCCTCAATCCTCAATCCTCAATCTTCAATCTTCAATACACAATCTTCAATCATCAATCCTCAATCCTCAATCTTCAATTCTCAATCTTCAATCCTCAATACTCAATCTTCAATCCTCAATCCTCATTCCTCAATCCCTGATCCTCAATTTTCAATCCTCAATCCTCAATCCTCAGACCTCAATCATGAATATTCAACCCTCAGTACTCGTCCTCAATCCACAACCCTCAATCCTCAATAGTTAATCTTCATTCATCAATATTCAACCTTCAATCCTCAATCCTCAATCCTCAATGTTCAGTCCTCAATACCCAATCCTCAATCCTCAATCCTCAATGTTCAGTCCTCAATACCCAATCCTCAATCTTCAATCCTCAGTACTCAATCTTCAATCCTCAATCCTCAATCCTCAATCCTCGATCCTCATTCTTCAGTCCTCAATACCCACTCCTCAATCCTCAATCCTCAATCCCCAATCCTCAATCTTCAATCCTCAATAATCAATCCTCAATCCTCAATCTTCAATTCTCAATACACAATCTTCAATCATCAATCCTCAATCCTAAATCCTCAATCCTCAATCTTCAATCCTCAATATCCAATCTTCAATCCTCAATCCTCAATCCTCAATCCTCAATCCTTAATCCTCAATCCTCAATCCTCAATTTTCAATACTCAATCCTCAATCGTCAGACCTCAATCATCAATATTCAACACTCAGTCCTCAATCCTCAATCCTCAATCCTCAATCTTCAATCCTCAATCCTCAATATTCAATCTTCAATCCTCAATGCTCAATCCTCAATCCTCAATCCTCAATCCTCAATCCTCAATCTTCAATCCTCAATCATCAATCCTCAATCCTCAATCTTCAATCCTCAATACTCAATTTTCAATCCTCAATCCTCCATCCTCAATCCTCAATTCTCAATCCTCAATCCTCAGTCCTCAGTCCTCAAACTTCAATCCTCAACCCTCAGCCCTCATCCTCCATCCTCAATCCTTAATCATCAATCCTCAATCTTCAATCCTCAATATTCAATCTTCAGCCCTCAATCATCAATCCTCAATTCTCAATCCTCAATCCTCAATCCTCAATCCTCAATCCTCAATCCTCAACTCTCGATCCTCAATCCTCAGTCCGCAGTCCTCAAACCTCAATCCTCAACCCTCAGCCCTCATCCTCCATCCTCAACCCTCAATCCTCAATCGTCAATCTTCAATCCTCAATATTCAATCTTCAATACTCAATCCTCAATCCTCAATACTCAGTGATCAATACTCAATCTTCAATACCCAATCATCAATACTCAACCCTCAATCCTCAATCCTCAATCCTCAATCCTCATTTCTCAAACCTCAATTCTCAACCCTCAGTCCTCATCCTCAATTCTCAATCCTCAATCCTCAATCCTCAATCCTCAATTCTCAATACTCAATCTTCAGTCCTCAATCCTCAATCCTCAATCCTCATTTCTCAAACCTCAATCCTCTACCCTCAGTCCTCATCCTCAACTCTCAATTCTCAATCCTCAATCATCAATCCTCAATCTTCAATCCTCAATAATCAATCTCCAATCCTAGATCCTCAACCCTCAATCCTCAATCCTCAATCTTCAATCATCAATATTCAATGTTCAATCCTCAATGCTCAAAACTCAATCCTCAATCCTCAATCCTCAATCTTCAATCCTCAATCCTCAATCCTCAATCCTCAATCCTCAATCCTCAATCTTCAATCCTGAATACTCAATCTTCAATCCTCAATCCTCAATCGACAATCCTCAATCCTCAATCTTCAATCTTCAATCCTCAATCCTCAATCCTCAATCCTCAATCCTCAATCTTCAATCCTCAATACTCAATCTTCAATCATCAATCCTCAATCGTCATTCCTCAATCCTCAATCTTCAATTCTCAATACTCAATTTTCAATCCTCAATCCTCAATCCTCAATTCTCAATTCTCAATCCTCAATCACCAATCTTCAATTTTCAAACCTCAATAATCAATCTCCAATTCTAGATCCTCAATCCTCAATCCTCAGCCCTCATCCTCCATCCTCAATCCTCAATCCTCAATCCTCAATCTTCAATCCTCAGTACTCAATATTCAATCCCCAATCCTCAATCCTCAATCCTCAATCCTCAATCCTCAATCCTCAATCCTCAACCCTCAATCCCCATTCCTCAAACCTCAATCCTCAACCCTCAGTCCTCATTCTCAATTCTCAATCCTCAATCCTCAATCCTCAATCCTCAATCTTCAATCCTCAATAATCAATCTCGAATCCTAGATCCTCAATCCACAATCTTCAATCCTTAATTCTCAATCTTCAATCCTCAATCCCCAGTCTTCAATCTTAAATCCTCAATGCTCAATCCTCAGTCCTCAATCCTCAGTCCTCAATACTCAGTCCTCAATCCTCAAACCTCAATCCTCTACCGTCAGTCCTCGTCCTCAATCCTCAAACCTCAATCCTCAATCCTCAATATTCAATCATCAATACTCAACCTTCAATCCTCAATCCTCAATCCTCAATCCTCAATCCTCAACCCTCAATATTCAACACACAGCCCTCAGCCATGAATCCTCAATACTCAACCATCAATCCTCAATTCTCAATACTCAATCCTCAATCGCCAATCCTCAATCCCCAGTCCTCAATATTCAATCCTCATTCCTCAATCCTCAATCCTCAACTCTCGATCCTCAATCCTCAGTCCGCAGTCCTCAAACCTCAATCCTCAAACCTCAGCCCTCATCCTCCATCCTCAACCCTCAATCCTCAATCGTCAATCTTCAATCCTCAATATTCAATCTTCAATCCTCAATCCTCAATCCTCAACACTCAGTGATCAATACTCAATCTTCAATACCCAATCATCAATACTCAACCCTCAGCACTCATCCTCCATCCTCAATCCTTAATCATCAATCCTCAATCTTCAAACCTCAATATTCAATCTTCAACCCTCAATCCTCAATCCTCAATCCTCAATCCTCAATTCTCAGTGATCAATACTCAATCTTCAATACACAATCCACAATCCTCAATCCTCAGACCTCAATCCTCAATCCTCAATCCTCATTTCTCAAACCTCAATCCTCAACCCTCAGTCCTCATCCACAATTCTCAATTCTCAATCCACAATCATCAATCCTCAATCTTCAAACCTCAATAATCAATCTCCAATTGTAGATCCTCAATCCTCAATCCTCAGCCCTCATCCTCCATCCTCAATCCTCAATCCTCAATCCTCAATCTTCAATCCTCAGTACTCAATATTCAATCCCCAATCCTCAATCCTCAATCCTCAATCCTCAATCCTCAATCCTCAATCCTCAACCCTCAATCCTCATTCCTCAAACCTCAGTCCTCAAGCCTCAGTCCTCATTCTCAATTCTCAATGCTCAATCCTCAATCTCCAATCCTCAATCTTCAATCCTCAATAATCAATCCTCAATCCTCAATCTTCAATTCTCAATACACAATCTTCAATCATCAATCCTCAATCCTAAATCCTCAATCCTCAATCTTCAATCCTCAATATCCAATCTTCAATCCTCAATCCTCAATCCTCAATCCTCAATCCTCAATCCTCAATTTTCAATACTCAATCCTCAATCGTCAGACCTCAATCATCAATATTCAACACTCAGTCCTCAATCCTCAATCTTCAATCCTCAATACTCAATCTTCAATCCTCAATCCTCAATCGTCAATCCTCAATCCTCAATCTTCAATCCTCAATACTCAATTTTCAATCCTCAATCCTCCATCCTCAATCCTCAATTCTCAATCCTCAATCCTCAGTCCTCAGTCCTCAAACTTCAATCCTCAACCCTCAGCCCTCATCCTCCATCCTCAATCCTTAATCATCAATCCTCAATCTTCAATCCTCAATATTCAATCTTCAGCCCTCAATCATCAATCCTCAATTCTCAATCCTCAATCCTCTAATCCTCAATCCTCAATCCTCAATCCTCAACTCTCGATCCTCAATCCTCAGTCCGCAGTCCTCAAACCTCAATCCTCAACGCTCAGCCCTCATCCTCCATCCTCAACCCTCAATCCTCAATCGTCAATCTTCAATCCTCAATATTCAATCTTCAATACTCAATCCTCAATCCTCAATACTCAGTGATCAATACTCAATCTTCAATACCCAATCATCAATACTCAACCCTCAATCCTCAATCCTCAATCCTCAATCCTCATTTCTCAAACCTCAATTCTCAACCCTCAGTCCTCATCCTCAATTCTCAATCCTCAATCCTCAATCCTCAATCCTCAATTCTCAATACTCAATCTTCAGTCCTCAATCCTCAATCCTCAATCCTCATTTCTCAAACCTCAATCCTCTACCCTCAGTCCTCATCCTCAACTCTCAATTCTCAATCCTCAATCATCAATCCTCAATCTTCAATCCTCAATAATCAATCCCCAATCCTAGATCCTCAACCCTCAATCCTCAATCCTCAATCTTCAATCATCAATATTCAATGTTCAATCCTCAATGCTC
Source organism: Calliopsis andreniformis (assembly GCF_051401765.1). Lineage (NCBI taxonomy): Eukaryota > Metazoa > Arthropoda > Insecta > Hymenoptera > Andrenidae > Calliopsis > Calliopsis andreniformis. The sequence continues at coordinate 2,803,858 of NW_027480476.1, forward strand.
AAAACTCAATCCTCAATCCTCAATCCTCAATCTTCAATCCTCAATCCTCAATCCTCAATCCTCAATCCTCAATCCTCAATCTTCAATCCTGAATACTCAATCTTCAATCCTCAATCCTCAATCGACAATCCTCAATCCTCAATCTTCAATCTTCAATCCTCAATCCTCAATCCTCAATCCTCAATCCTCAATCTTCAATCCTCAATACTCAATCCTCAATCATCAATCCTCAATCGTCATTCCTCAATCCTCAATCTTCAATTCTCAATACTCAATTTTCAATCCTCAATCCTCAATCCTCAATCCTCAATTCTCAATTCTCAATCCTCAATCACCAATCCTCAATTTTCAAACCTCAATAATCAATCTCCAATTCTAGATCCTCAATCCTCAATCCTCAGCCCTCATCCTCCATCCTCAATCCTCAATCCTCAATCCTCAATCTTCAATCCTCAGTACTCAATATTCAATCCCCAATCCTCAATCCTCAATCCTCAATCCTCAATCCTCAATCCTCAATCCTCAACCCTCAATTCCCATTCCTCAAACCTCAATCCTCAACCCTCAGTCCTCATTCTCAATTCTCAATCCTCAATCCTCAATCATCAATCCTCAATCTTCAATCCTCAATAATCAATCTCCAATCCTAGATCCTCAACCCTCAATCCTCAATCCTCAATCTTCAATCATCAATATTCAATGTTCAATCCTCAATGCTCAAAACTCAATCCTCAATCCTCAATCCTCAATCTTCAATCTTCAATCCTCAATCCTCAATCGTCAATCCTCAATCCTCAATCATCAATCCTCAATACTCAATTTTCAATCCTCAATCCTCAATCCCCAATTCTCAGTTCTCAATCCTCAATCCTCAGTCCTCAGTCCTCAAACCTCAATCCTCAACCCTCAGCACTCATCCTCCATCCTCAATCCTTAATCATCAATCCTCAATCTTCAAACCTCAATATTCAATCTTCAACCCTCAATCCTCAATCCTCAGTCCTCAATTCTCAGTGATCAATACTCAATCTTCAATACACAATCCTCAATCCTCAATCCTCAGACCTCAATCCTCAATCCTCAATCCTCATTTCTCAAACCTCAATCCTCAACCCTCAGTCCTCATCCACAATTCTCAATTCTCCATCCTCAATCATCAATCCTCAATCTTCAAACCTCAATAATCAATCTCCAATTCTGGATCCTCAATCCTCAATCCTCAGCCCTCATCCTCCATCCACAATCCTCAATCCTCAATCCTCAATCTTCAATCCTCAGTACTCAATATTCAATCCCCAATCCTCAATCCTCAATCCTCAATCCTCAATCCTCAATCCTCAATCCTCAACCCTCAGTCCTCATTCCTCAAACCTCAGCACTCAACCCTCAGTCCTCATTCTCAATTCTCAATCCTCAATCCTCAATCCCCAATCCTCAATCTTCAATCCTCAATAATCAATCCTCAATCCTCAATCTTCAATTCTCAATACACAATCTTCAATCATCAATCCTCAATCCTAAATCCTCAATCCTCAATCTTCAATCCTCAATATCAATTCTTCAATCCTCAATCCTCAATCCTCAATCCTCAATCCTCAATCCTCAATTTTCAATACTCAATCCTCAATCGTCAGACCTCAATCATCAATATTCAACCCTCAGTTCTCAATCCTCAATCCTCAATCCTCAATCTTCAATCCTCAATCCTCAATATTCAATCTTCAATCCTCAATGCTCAATCCTCAATCCTCAATCCTCAATCCTCAATCCTCAATCCTCAATATTCAATCCTCAATCCTCAATCCTCAATCCTCAATCCTCAATCTTCAATCCTCAATACTCAATCTTCAATCCTCAATCCTCAATCGTCAATCCTCAATCCTCAATCTTCAATCCTCAATACTCAATTTTCAATCCTCAATCCTCCATCCTCAATCCTCAATTCTCAATCCTCAATCCTCTGTCCTCAGTCCTCAAACTTCAATCCTCAGCCCTCAGCCCTCATCCTCCATCCTCAATACTTAATCATCAATCCTCAATCTTCAATCCTCAATATTCAATCTTCAGCCCTCAATCATCAATCCTCAATTCTCAATCCTCAATCCTCAATCCTCAATCCTCAATCCTCAACTCTCGATCCTCAATCCTCAGTCCGCAGTCCTCAAACCTCAATCCTCAAACCTCAGCCCTCATCCTCCATCCTCAACCCTCAATCCTCAATCGTCAATCTTCAATCCTCAATATTCAATCTTCAATCCTCAATCCTCAATCCTCAATACTCAGTGATCAATACTCAATCTTCAATACCCAATCATCAATACTCAACCCTCAGCACTCATCCTCCATCCTCAATCCTTAATCATCAATCCTCAATCTTCAAACCTCAATATTCAATCTTCAACCCTCAATCCTCAATCCTCAATCCTCAATCCTCAATTCTCAGTGATCAATACTCAATCTTCAATACACAATCCACAATCCTCAATCCTCAGACCTCAATCCTCAATCCTCAATCCTCATTTCTCAAACCTCAATCCTCAACCCTCAGTCCTCATCCACAATTCTCAATTCTCAATCCACAATCATCAATCCTCAATCTTCAAACCTCAATAATCAATCTCCAATTGTAGATCCTCAATCCTCAATCCTCAGCCCTCATCCTCCATCCTCAATCCTCAATCCTCAATCCTCAATCTTCAATCCTCAGTACTCAATATTCAATCCCCAATCCTCAATCCTCAATCCTCAATCCTCAATCCTCAATCCTCAATCCTCAACCCTCAATCCTCATTCCTCAAACCTCAGTCCTCAACCCTCAGTCCTCATTCTCAATCCTCAATCCTCAATCCTCAATCCTCAATCCTCAATCCTCAACCCTCAATCCTCATTCCTCAAACCTCAGTCCTCAACCCTCAGTCCTCATTCTCAATTCTCAATCCTCAATCCTCAATCCCCAATCCTCAATCTTCAATCCTCAATAATCAATCCTCAATCCTCAATCTTCAATTCTCAATACACAATCTTCAATCATCAATCCTCAATCCTAAATCCTCAATCCTCAATCTTCAATCCTCAATATCCAATCTTCAATCCTCAATCCTCAATCCTCAATCCTCAATCCTCAATCCTCAATTTTCAATACTCAATCCTCAATCGTCAGACCTCAATCATCAATATTCAACACTCAGTCCTCAATCCTCAATCCTCAATCCTCAATCTTCAATCCTCAATCCTCAATATTCAATCTTCAATCCTCAATGCTCAATCCTCAATCCTCAATCCTCAATCCTCAATCCTCAATCTTCAATCCTCAATCATCAATCCTCAATCCTCAACCCTCAATCTTCAATCCTCAATACTCAATCTTCAATCCTCAATCCTCAATCGTCAATCCTCAATCCTCAATCTTCAATCCTCAATACTCAATTTTCAATCCTCAATCCTCCATCCTCAATCCTCAATTCTCAATCCTCAATCCTCAGTCCTCAGTCCTCAAACTTCAATCCTCAACCCTCAGCCCTCATCCTCCATCCTCAATCCTTAATCATCAATCCTCAATCTTCAATCCTCAATATTCAATCTTCAGCCCTCAATCATCAATCCTCAATTCTCAATCCTCAATCCTCAATCCTCAATCCTCAATCCTCAATCCTCAACTCTCGATCCTCAATCCTCAGTCCGCAGTCCTCAAACCTCAATCCTCAACCCTCAGCCCTGATCCTCCATCCTCAACCCTCAATCCTCAATCGTCAATCCTCAATCCTCAATATTCAATCTTCAATCCTCAATCCTCAATCCTCAATACTCAGTGATCAATACTCAATCTTCAATACCCAATCATCAATACTCAACCCTCAATCCTCAATCCTCAATCCTCAATCCTCATTTCTCAAACCTCAATTCTCAACCCTCAGTCCTCATCCTCAATTCTCAATCCTCAATCCTCAATCCTCAATCCTCAATTCTCAATACTCATTCTTCAGTCCTCAATCCTCAATCCTCAATCCTCATTTCTCAAACCTCAATCCTCAACCCTCAGCCATCATCCTCCATCCTCAACCGTCAATCCTCAATCCTCAATCTTCAATCCTCAATATTCAATCTTCAATCCTCAATCCGAAATCCTCAATACTCAGTGATCAATACTCAATCTTCAATACCCAATCATCAATCCTCAATACTCAATTTTCAATCCTCAATCCTCAATCCTCAATTCTCAATTCTCAATCCTCAATCCTCAGTCCTCAGTCCTCAAACCTTAATCCTCAACCCTCAGCACTCATCCTCCATCCTCAATCCTTAATCATCAATCCTCAATCTTCAAACCTCAATATTCAATCTTCAACCCTCAATCCTCAATCCTCAATCCTCAATCCTCAATTCTCAGTGATCAATACTCAATCTTCAATACACAATCCTCAATTCTCAATCCTCAGACCTCAATCCTCAATCCTCAATCCTCATTTCTCAAACCTCAATCCTCAACCCTCAGTCCTCATCCACAATTCTCAATTCTCCATCCTCAATCATCAATCCTCAATCTTCAAACCTCAATAATCAATCTCCAATTCTAGATCCTCAATCCTCAATCCTCAGCCCTCATCCTCCATCCTCAATCCTCAATCCTCAATCCTCAATCTTCAATCCTCAGTACTCAATATTCAATCCCCAATCCTCAATCCTCAATCCTCAATCCTCAATCCTCAATCCTCAATCCTCAACCCTCAGTCCTCATTCCTCAAACCTCAGCCCTCAACCCTCAGTCCTCATTCTCAATTCTCAATCCTCAATCCTCAATCCCCAATCCTCAATCTTCAATCCTCAATAATCAATCCTCAATCCTCAATCTTCAATTCTCAATACACAATCTTCAATCATCAATCCTCAATCCTAAATCCTCAATCCTCAATCTTCAATCCTCAATTCTCAATCCTCAATCCTCAATCCTCAATCCTCAATCCTCAATCCTCAACTCTCGATCCTCAATCCTCAGTCCGCAGTCCTCAAACCTCAATCCTCAACCCTCAGCCCTGATCCTCCATCCTCAACCCTCAATCCTCAATCGTCAATCCTCAATCCTCAATATTCAATCTTCAATCCTCAATCCTCAATCCTCAATACTCAGTGATCAATACTCAATCTTCAATACCCAATCATCAATACTCAACCCTCAATCCTCAATCCTCAATCCTCAATCCTCATTTCTCAAACCTCAATTCTCAACCCTCAGTCCTCATCCTCAATTCTCAATCCTCAATCCTCAATCCTCAATCCTCAATTCTCAATACTCATTCTTCAGTCCTCAATCCTCAATCCTCAATCCTCATTTCTCAAACCTCAATCCTCAACCCTCAGCCATCATCCTCCATCCTCAACCGTCAATCCTCAATCCTCAATCTTCAATCCTCAATATTCAATCTTCAATCCTCAATACTCAATCTTCAATCCTCAATCCTCAATCGTCAATCCTCAATCCTCAATCTTCAATCCTCAATACTCAATTTTCAATCCTCAATCCTCCATCCTCAATCCTCAATTCTCAATCCTCAATCCTCAGACGTCAGTCCTCAAACTTCAATCCTCAGCCCTCAGCCCTCATCCTCCATCCTCAATACTTAATCATCAATCCTCAATCTTCAAACCTCAATATTCAATCTTCAACCCTCAATCCTCAATCCTCAATCCTCAATCCTCAATTCTCAGTGATCAATACTCAATCTTCAATACACAATCCTCAATCCTCAATCCTCAGACCTCAATCCTCAATCCTCAATCCTCATTTCTCAAACCTCAATCCTCAACCCTCAGTCCTCATCCACAATTCTCAATTCTCCATCCTCAATCATCAATCCTCAATCTTCAAACCTCAATAATCAATCTCCAATTCTAGATCCTCAATCCTCAATCCTCAGCCCTCATCCTCCATCCTCAATCCTCAATCCTCAATCCTCAATCTTCAATCCTCAGTACTCAATATTCAATCCCCAATCCTCAATCCTCAATCCTCAATCCTCAATCCTCAATCCTCAATCCTCAACCCTCAGTCCTCATTCCTCAAACCTCAGCCCTCAACCCTCAGTCCTCATTCTCAATCCTCAATCCTCAATCCTCAATCCCCAATCCTCAATCTTCAATCCTCAATAATCAATCCTCAATCCTCAATCTTCAATTCTCAATACACAATCTTCAATCATCAATCCTCAATCCTAAATCCTCAATCCTCAATCTTCAATCCTCAATATCCAATCTTCAATCCTCAATCCTCAATCCTCAATCCTCAATCCTCAATCCTCAATTTTCAATACTCAATCCTCAATCGTCAGAACTCAATCATCAATATTCAACCCTCAGTTCTCAATCCTCAATCCTCAATCCTCAATCTTCAATCCTCAATCCTCAATATTCAATCTTCAATCCTCAATGCTCAATCCTCAATCTTCAATCCTCAATATTCAATCTTCAGCCCTCAATCATCAATCCTCAATTCTCAATCCTCAATCCTCAATCCTCAATCCTCAATCCTCAATCCTCAACTCTCGATCCTCAATCCTCAGTCCGCAGTCCTCAAACCTCAATCCTCAACCCTCAGCCCTCATCCTCCATCCTCAACCCTCAATCCTCAATCGTCAATCTTCAATCCTCAATATTCAATCTTCAATCCTCAATCCTCAATCCTCAATACTCAGTGATCAATACTCAATCTTCAATACCCAATCATCAATACTCAACCCTCAATCCTCAATCCTCAATCCTCAATCCTCATTTCTCAAACCTCAATTCTCAACCCTCAGTCCTCATCCTCAATTCTCAATCCTCAATCCTCAATCCTCAATCCTCAATCTTCAATTCTCAATACACAATCTTCAATCATCAATCCTCAATCCTAAATCCTCAATCCTCAATCTTCAATCCTCAATATCCAATCTTCAATCCTCAATCCTCAATCCTCAATCCTCAATCCTCAATCCTCAATTTTCAATACTCAATCGTCAATCGTCAGACCTCAATCATCAATATTCAACACTCAGTCCTCAATCCTCAATCCTCAATCCTCAATCTTCAATCCTCAATCCTCAATATTCAATCTTCAATCCTCAATGCTCAATCCTCAATCCTCAATCCTCAATCCTCAATCCTCAATCTTCAATCCTCAATCATCAATCCTCAATCCTCAATCCTCAATCTTCAATCCTCAATACTCAATCTTCAATCCTCAATCCTCAATCGTCAATCCTCAATCCTCAATCTTCAATCCTCAATACTCAATTTTCAATCCTCAATCCTCCATCCTCAATCCTCAATTCTCAATCCTCAATCCTCAGTCCTCAGTCCTCAAACTTCAATCCTCAACCCTCAGCCCTCATCCTCCATCCTCAACCCTCAATCCTCAATCGTCAATCCTCAATCCTCAATATTCAATCTTCAATCCTCAATCCTCAATCCTCAATACTCAGTGATCAATACTCAATCTTCAATACCCAATCATCAATACTCAACCCTCAATCCTCAATCCTCAATCCTCAATCCTCATTTCTCAAACCTCAATTCTCAGCCCTCAGTCCTCATCCTCAATTCTCAATCCTCAATCCTCAATCCTCAATCCTCAATTCTCAATACTCAATCTTCAGTCCTCAATCCTCAATCCTCAATCCTCATTTCTCAAACCTCAATCCTCAACCCTCAGCCATCATCCTCCATCCTCAACCGTCAATCCTCAATCCTCAATCTTCAATCCTCAATATTCAATCTTCAATCCTCAATCCGAAATCCTCAATACTCAGTGATCAATACTCAATCTTCAATACCCAATCATCAATCCTCAATACTCAATTTTCAATCCTCAATCCTCAATCCTCAATTCTCAATTCTCAATCCTCAATCCTCAGTCCTCAGTCCTCAAACCTCAATCCTCAACCCTCAGCACTCATCCTCCATCCTCAATCCTTAATCATCAATCCTCAATCTTCAAACCTCAATATTCACTCTTCAACCCTCAATCCTCAATCCTCAATCCTCAATCCTCAATTCTCAGTGATCAATACTCAATCTTCAATACACAATCCTCAATCCTCAATCCTCAGACCTCAATCCTCAATCCTCAATCCTCATTTCTCAAACCTCAATCCTCAACCCTCAGTCCTCATCCACAATTCTCAATTCTCCATCCTCAATCATCAATCCTCAATCTTCAAACCTCAATAATCAATCTCCAATTCTGGATCCTCAATCCTCAATCCTCAGCCCTCATCCTCCATCCACAATCCTCAATCCTCAATCCTCAATCTTCAATCCTCAGTACTCAATATTCAATCCCCAATCCTCAATCCTCAATCCTCAATCCTCAATCCTCAATCCTCAATCCTCAACCCTCAGTCCTCATTCCTCAAACCTCAGCACTCAACCCTCAGTCCTCATTCTCAATTCTCAATCCTCAATCCTCAATCCCCAATCCTCAATCTTCAATCCTCAATAATCAATCCTCAATCCTCAATCTTCAATTCTCAATACACAATCTTCAATCATCAATCCTCAATCCTAAATCCTCAATCCTCAATCTTCAATCCTCAATATCAATTCTTCAATCCTCAATCCTCAATCCTCAATCCTCAATCCTCAATCCTCAATTTTCAATACTCAATCCTCAATCGTCAGACCTCAATCATCAATATTCAACCCTCAGTTCTCAATCCTCAATCCTCAATCCTCAATCTTCAATCCTCAATCCTCAATATTCAATCTTCAATCCTCAATGCTCAATCCTCAATCCTCAATCCTCAATCCTCAATCCTCAATATTCAATCCTCAATCCTCAATCCTCAATCCTCAATCCTCAATCTTCAATCCTCAATACTCAATCTTCAATCCTCAATCCTCAATCGTCAATCCTCAATCCTCAATCTTCAATCCTCAATACTCAATTTTCAATCCTCAATCCTCCATCCTCAATCCTCAATTCTCAATCCTCAATCCTCAGACGTCAGTCCTCAAACTTCAATCCTCAGCCCTCAGCCCTCATCCTCCATCCTCAATACTTAATCATCAATCCTCAATCTTCAAACCTCAATATTCAATCTTCAACCCTCAATCCTCAATCCTCAATCCTCAATCCTCAATTCTCAGTGATCAATACTCAATCTTCAATACACAATCCTCAATCCTCAATCCTCAGACCTCAATCCTCAATCCTCAATCCTCATTTCTCAAACCTCAATCCTCAACCCTCAGTCCTCATCCACAATTCTCAATTCTCCATCCTCAATCATCAATCCTCAATCTTCAAACCTCAATAATCAATCTCCAATTCTAGATCCTCAATCCTCAATCCTCAGCCCTCATCCTCCATCCTCAATCCTCAATCCTCAATCCTCAATCTTCAATCCTCAGTACTCAATATTCAATCCCCAATCCTCAATCCTCAATCCTCAATCCTCAATCCTCAATCCTCAATCCTCAACCCTCAGTCCTCATTCCTCAAACCTCAGCCCTCAACCCTCAGTCCTCATTCTCAATCCTCAATCCTCAATCCTCAATCCCCAATCCTCAATCTTCAATCCTCAATAATCAATCCTCAATCCTCAATCTTCAATTCTCAATACACAATCTTCAATCATCAATCCTCAATCCTAAATCCTCAATCCTCAATCTTCAATCCTCAATATCCAATCTTCAATCCTCAATCCTCAATCCTCAATCCTCAATCCTCAATCCTCAATTTTCAATACTCAATCCTCAATCGTCAGAACTCAATCATCAATATTCAACCCTCAGTTCTCAATCCTCAATCCTCAATCCTCAATCTTCAATCCTCAATCCTCAATATTCAATCTTCAATCCTCAATGCTCAATCCTCAATCTTCAATCCTCAATATTCAATCTTCAGCCCTCAATCATCAATCCTCAATTCTCAATCCTCAATCCTCAATCCTCAATCCTCAATCCTCAATCCTCAACTCTCGATCCTCAATCCTCAGTCCGCAGTCCTCAAACCTCAATCCTCAACCCTCAGCCCTCATCGTCCATCCTCAACCCTCAATCCTCAATCGTCAATCTTCAATCCTCAATATTCAATCTTCAATCCTCAATCCTCAATCCTCAATACTCAGTGATCAATACTCAATCTTCAATACCCAATCATCAATACTCAACCCTCAATCCTCAATCCTCAATCCTCAATCCTCATTTCTCAAACCTCAATTCTCAACCCTCAGTCCTCATCCTCAATTCTCAATCCTCAATCCTCAATCCTCAATCCTCAATCTTCAATTCTCAATACACAATCTTCAATCATCAATCCTCAATCCTAAATCCTCAATCCTCAATCTTCAATCCTCAATATCCAATCTTCAATCCTCAATCCTCAATCCTCAATCCTCAATCCTCAATCCTCAATTTTCAATACTCAATCGTCAATCGTCAGACCTCAATCATCAATATTCAACACTCAGTCCTCAATCCTCAATCCTCAATCCTCAATCTTCAATCCTCAATCCTAAATATTCAATCTTCAATCCTCAATGCTCAATCCTCAATCCTCAATCCTCAATCCTCAATCCTCAATCTTCAATCCTCAATCATCAATCCTCAATCCTCAATCCTCAATCTTCAATCCTCAATACTCAATCTTCAATCCTCAATCCTCAATCGTCAATCCTCAATCCTCAATCTTCAATCCTCAATACTCAATTTTCAATCCTCAATCCTCCATCCTCAATCCTCAATTCTCAATCCTCAATCCTCAGTCCTCAGTCCTCAAACTTCAATCCTCAACCCTCAGCCCTCATCCTCCATCCTCAACCCTCAATCCTCAATCGTCAATCCTCAATCCTCAATATTCAATCTTCAATCCTCAATCCTCAATCCTCAATACTCAGTGATCAATACTCAATCTTCAATACCCAATCATCAATACTCAACCCTCAATCCTCAATCCTCAATCCTCAATCCTCATTTCTCAAACCTCAATTCTCAGCCCTCAGTCCTCATCCTCAATTCTCAATCCTCAATCCTCAATCCTCAATCCTCAATTCTCAATACTCAATCTTCAGTCCTCAATCCTCAATCCTCAATCCTCATTTCTCAAACCTCAATCCTCAACCCTCAGCCATCATCCTCCATCCTCAACCGTCAATCCTCAATCCTCAATCTTCAATCCTCAATATTCAATCTTCAATCCTCAATCCGAAATCCTCAATACTCAGTGATCAATACTCAATCTTCAATACCCAATCATCAATCCTCAATACTCAATTTTCAATCCTCAATCCTCAATCCTCAATTCTCAATTCTCAATCCTCAATCATCAGTCCTCAGTCCTCAAACCTCAATCCTCAACCCTCAGCACTCATCCTCCATCCTCAATCCTTAATCATCAATCCTCAATCTTCAAACCTCAATATTCACTCTTCAACCCTCAATCCTCAATCCTCAATCCTCAATCCTCAATTCTCAGTGATCAATACTCAATCTTCAATACACAATCCTCAATCCTCAATCCTCAGACCTCAATCCTCAATCCTCAATCCTCATTTCTCAAACCTCAATCCTCAACCCTCAGTCCTCATCCACAATTCTCAATTCTCCATCCTCAATCATCAATCCTCAATCTTCAAACCTCAATAATCAATCTCCAATTCTAGATCCTCAATCCTCAATCCTCAGCCCTCATCCTCCATCCTCAATCCTCAATCCTCAATCCTCAATCTTCAATCCTCAGTACTCAATATTCAATCCCCAATCCTCAATCCTCAATCCTCAATCCTCAATCCTCAATCCTCAATCCTCAACCCTCAGTCCTCATTCCTCAAACCTCAGCCCTCAACCCTCAGTCCTCATTCTCAATTCTCAATCCTCAATCCTCAAACCCCAATCCTCAATCTTCAATCCTCAATAATCAATCCTCAATCCTCAATCTTCAATTCTCAATACACAATCTTCAATCATCAATCCTCAATCCTAAATCCTCAATCCTCAATCTTCAATCCTCAATATCCAATCTTCAATCCTCAATCCTCAATCCTCAACCCTCAGCCCTCATCCTCCATCCTCAACCCTCAATCCTCAATCGTCAATCTTCAATCCTCAATATTCAATCTTCAATCCTCAATCCTCAATCCTCAATACTCAGTGATCAATACTCAATCTTCAATACCCAATCATCAATACTCAACCCTCAATCCTCAATCCTCAATCCTCAATCCTCATTTCTCAAACCTCAATTCTCAACCCTCAGTCCTCATCCTCAATTCTCAATCCTCAATCCTCAATCCTCAATCCTCAATTCTCAATACTCAATCTTCAGTCCTCAATCCTCAATCCTCAATCCTCACTTCTCAAACCTCAATCCTCTACCCTCAGTCCTCATCCTCAACTCTCAATTCTCAATCCTCAATCATCAATCCTCAATCTTCAATCCTCAATAATCAATCTCCAATCCTAGATCCTCAACCCTCAACCCTCAATCCTCAATCCTCAATCTTCAATCCTCAATATTCAATCTTCAATCCTCAATCCGAAATCCTCAATACTCAGTGATCAATACTCAATCTTCAATACCCAATCATCAATCCTCAACCCTCAATCCTCAATCCTCAATCCTCAATCCTCAGTCCTCAATCCTCAATCCTCAATCTTGAATCCTCAATCCTCAATCCTCAATCTTCAATCCTCAATCCTCAATCCTCAATCCTCAATCCTCAATCCTCAATCTTCAATCCTGAACACTCAATCTTCAATCCTCAATGGTCAATCGTCAATCCTCAATCCTCAATCTTCAATCTTCAATCCTCAATCCTCAATCCTCAATCCTCAATCCTCAATCTTCAATCCTCAATACTCAATCTTCAATCCTCAATCCTCAATCGTCAATCCTCAATCCTCAATCATCAATCCTCAATACTCAATTTTCAATCCTCAATCCTCAATCCTCAATTCTCAATTCTCAATCCTCAATCCTCAGTCCTCAGTCCTCAAACCTCAATCCTCAACCCTCAGCACTCATCCTCCATCCTCAATCCTTAATCATCAATCCTCAATCTTCAAACCTCAATATTCAATCTTCAACCCTCAATCCTCAATCCTCAATCCTCAATTCTCAGTGATCAATACTCAATCTTCAATACACAATCCTCAATCCTCAATCCTCAGACCTCAATCCTCAATCCTCAATCCTCATTTCTCAAACCTCAATCCTCAACCCTCAGTCCTCATCCACAATTCTCAATTCTCCATCCTCAATCATCAATCCTCATTCTTCAAACCTCAATAATCAATCTCCAATTCTAGATCCTCAATCCTCAATCCTCAGCCCTCATCCTCCATCCTCAATCCTCAATCTTCAATCCTCAATCTTCAATCCTCAGTACTCAATATTCAATCCCCAATCCTCAATCCTCAATCCTCAATCCTCAATCCTCAATCCTCAATCCTCAACCCTCAGTCCTCATTCCTCAAACCTCAGCCCTCAACGCTCAGTCCTCATTCTCAATTCTCAATCCTCAATCCTCAATCCCCAATCCTCAATCTTCAATCCTCAATAATCAATCCTCAATCCTCAATCTTCAATTCTCAATACACAATCTTCAATCATCAATCCTCAATCCTAAATCCTCAATCCTCAATCTTCAATCCTCAATATCCAATCTTCAATCCTCAATCCTCAATCCTCAATCCTCAATCCTCAATCCTCAATTTTCAATACTCAATCCTCAATCGTCAGACCTCAATCATCAATATTCAACCCTCAGTTCTCAATCCTCAATCCTCAATCCTCAATCCTCAATCTTCAATCCTCAATCCTCAATATTCAATCTTCAATCCTCAATGCTCAATCCTCAATCCTCAATCCTCAATCCTCAATCCTCAATCCTCAATCCTCAATATTCAATCCTCAATCCTCAATCCTCAATCCTCAATCCTCAATCTTCAATCCTCAATACTCAATCTTCAATCCTCAATCCTCAATCGTCAATCCTCAGTCCTCAATCTTCAATCCTCAATACTCAATTTTCAATCATCAATCCTCCATCCTCAATCCTCGATTCTCAATCCTCAATCCTCAGTCCTCAGTCCTCCAACTTCAATCCTCAGCCCTCAGCCCTCATCCTCCATCCTCAATACTTAATCATCAATCCTCAATCTTCAATCCTCAATATTCAATCTTCAGCCCTCAATCATCAATCCTCAATTCTCAATCCTCAATCCTCAATCCTCAATCCTCAATCCTCAACTCTCGATCCTCAATCCTCAGTCCGCAGTCCTCAAACCTCAATCCTCAAACCTCAGCCCTCATCCTCCATCCTCAACCCTCAATCCTCAATCGTCAATCTTCAATCCTCAATATTCAATCTTCAATCCTCAATCCTCAATCCTCAATACTCAGTGATCAATACTCAATCTTCAATACCCAATCATCAATACTCAACCCTCAGCACTCATCCTCCATCCTCAATCCTTAATCATCAATCCTCAATCTTCAAACCTCAATATTCAATCTTCAACCCTCAATCCTCAATCCTCAATCCTCAATCCTCAATTCTCAGTGATCAATACTCAATCTTCAATACACAATCCACAATCCTCAATCCTCAGACCTCAATCCTCAATCCTCAATCCTCATTTCTCAAACCTCAATCCTCAACCCTCAGTCCTCATCCACAATTCTCAATTCTCAATCCACAATCATCAATCCTCAATCTTCAAACCTCAATAATCAATCTCCAATTGTAGATCCTCAATCCTCAATCCTCAGCCCTCATCCTCCATCCTCAATCCTCAATCCTCAATCCTCAATCTTCAATCCTCAGTACTCAATATTCAATCCCCAATCCTCAATCCTCAATCCTCAATCCTCAATCCTCAATCCTCAATCCTCAACCCTCAATCCTCATTCCTCAAACCTCAGTCCTCAACCCTCAGTCCTCATTCTCAATTCTCAATCCTCAATCCTCAATCCCCAATCCTCAATCTTCAATCCTCAATAATCAATCCTCAATCCTCAATCCTCAATCCTCAATCTTCAATCCTCAATACTCAATCTTCAATCCTCAATCCTCAATCGTCAATCCTCAGTCCTCAATCTTCAATCCTCAATACTCAATTTTCAATCATCAATCCTCCATCCTCAATCCTCAATTCTCAATCCTCAATCCTCAGTCCTCAGTCCTCCAACTTCAATCCTCAGCCCTCAGCCCTCATCCTCCATCCTCAATACTTAATCATCAATCCTCAACCTTCAATCCTCAATATTCAATCTTCAGCCCTCAATCATCAATCCTCAATTCTCAATCCTCAATCCTCAATCCTCAATCCTCAATCCTCAACTCTCGATCCTCAATCCTCAGTCCGCAGTCCTCAAACCTCAATCCTCAAACCTCAGCCCTCATCCTCCATCCTCAACCCTCAATCCTCAATCGTCAATCTTCAATCCTCAATATTCAATCTTCAATCCTCAATCCTCAATCCTCAATACTCAGTGATCAATACTCAATCTTCAATACCCAATCATCAATACTCAACCCTCAGCACTCATCCTCCATCCTCAATCCTTAATCATCAATCCTCAATCTTCAAACCTCAATATTCAATCTTCAACCCTCAATCCTCAATCCTCAATCCTCAATCCTCAATTCTCAGTGATCAATACTCAATCCTCAATCATCAATTCTCAATCTTCCAACCTCAATAATCAATCTCCAGTTCTAGATCCTCAATCATCAATCGTCAGCCCTCATCCTCCATCCTCAATCCTCAATCCTCAATACTCAATCTTCAATACTCAGTACTCAATATTCAATCCCCAATCCTCAATCCTCAATCCTCAATCCTCAATCCGCAATCCTCAATCCTCAACCCTCAATCCTCATTCCTCAAACCTCAATCCTCAACCCTCAGTCCTCATTCTCAATTCTCAATCCTGAATCCTCAATCCTCAATCGTCAATCCTCAATCCTCAATCTTCAATCTTCAATCCTCAATCCTCAATCCTCAATCCTCAATCCTCAATCCTCAATCTTCAATCCTCAATCCTCAATCCTCAACCCTCAGTCCTCATTCCTCAAACCTCAGCCCTCAACCCTCAGTCCTCATTCTCAATTCTCAATCCTCAATCCTCAATCCCCAATCCTCAATCTTCAATCCTCAATAATCAATCCTCAATCCTCAATCTTCAATTCTCAATACACAATCTTCAATCATCAATCCTCAATCCTAAATCCTCAATCCTCAATCTTCAGTCCTCAATATCCAATCTTCAATCCTCAATCCTCAATCCTCAATCCTCAATCCTCAATCCTCAATTTTCAATACTCAATCCTCAATCGTCAGACCTCAATCATCAATATTCAACCCTCAGTTCTCAATCCTCAATCCTCAATCCTCAATCGTCAATCTTCAATCCTCAATATTCAATCTTCAATCCTCAATCCTCAATCCTCAATACTCAGTGATCAATACTCAATCTTCAATACCCAATCATCAATACTCAACCCTCAATCCTCAATCCTCAATCCTCAATCCTCATTTCTCAAACCTCAATTCTCAACCCTCAGTCCTCATCCTCAATTCTCAATCCTCAATCCTCAATCCTAAATCCTCAATTCTCAATACTCAATCTTCAGTCCTCAATCCTCAATCCTCAATCCTCATTTCTCAAACCTCAATCCTCTACCCTCAGTCCTCATCCTCAACTCTCAATTCTCAATCCTCAATCATCAATCCTCAATCTTCAATCCTCAATAATCAATTTCCAATCCTAGATCCTCAACCCTCAATCCTCAATCCTCAATCTTCAATCATCATTATTCAATGTTCAATCCTCAATGCTCAATACTCAATCCTCAATCCTCAATCCTCAATCTTCAATCCTCAATCCTCAATCCTCAATCCTCAATCCTCAATCCTCAATCTTCAATCCTGAATACTCAATCTTCAATCCTCAATCCTCAATCGTCAATCCTCAATCCTCAATCTTCAATCTTCAACCCTCAATCCTCAACCCTCAATCCTCAATCCTCAATCTTCAATCCTCAATACTCAATCTTCAATCCTCAATCCTCAATCGTCATTCCTCAATCCTCAATCATCAATCCTCAATACTCAATTTTCAATCCTCAATCCTCAATCCTCAATTCTCAATTCTCAATCCTCAATCATCAATTCTCAATATTCCAACCTCAATAATCAATCTCCAATTCTAGATCCTCAATCCTCAATCCTCAGCCCTCATCCTCCATCCTCAATCCTCAATCCTCAATCCTCAATCTTCAATACTCAGTACTCAATATTCAATCCCCAATCCTCAATCCTCAATCCTCAATCCTCAATCCGCAATCCTCAATGCTCAACCCTCAATCCTCATTCCTCAAACCTCAATCCTCAACCCTCAGTCCTCACTCTCAATTCTCAATCCTGAATCCTCAATCCTCAATCGTCAATCCTCAATCCTCAATCTTCAATCTTCAATCCTCAATCCTCAATCCTCAATCCTCAATCCTCAATCTTCAATCCTCAATACTCAATCTTCAATCATCAATCCTCAATCGTCATTCCTCAATCCTCAATCATCAATTCTCAATACTCAATTTTCAATCCTCAATCCTCAATCCTCAATTCTCAATTCTCAATCCTCAATCACCAATCCTCAATTTTCAAACCTCAATAATCAATCTCCAATTCTGGATCCTCAATCCTCAATCCTCAGCCCTCATCCTCCATACTCAATCCTCAATCCTCAATCCTCAATCTTCAATCCTCAGTACTCAATATTCAATCCCCAATCCTCAATCCTCAATCCTCAATCATCAATCCTCAACCCTCAATCCTCATTCCTCAAACCTCAATCCTCAATCCTCAATCCTCAATCCTCAATCCTCAATCTTCAATCCTCAATACTCAATCTTCAATCCTCAATCCTCAATCTTCAATCCTCAATCCTCAATATTCAATCTTCAATCCTCAATGCTCAAACCTCAACCCTCAATCCTCAATCCTCAATCTTCAATCCTCAATCCTCAATCCTCAAACCTCAATCCTCAATCTTCAATCCTCAATACTCAATCTTCAATCCTCAATCCTCAATCGTCAATCCTCAATCCTCAATCTTCAATCCTCAATACTCAATTTTCAATCCTCAATCCTCCATCCTCTATCCTCAATTCTCAATCCTCAATCCTCAGTCCTCAGTCCTCAAACTTCATTCCTCAACCCTCAGCCCTCATCCTCCATCCTCAATCCTTAATCATCAATCCTCAATCTTCAATCCTCAATATTCAATCTTCAGCCCTCAATCATCAATCCTCAATTCTCAATCCTCAATCCTCAATCCTCAATCCTCAATCCTCAATCCTCAACTCACGATCCTCAATCCTCAGTCCGCAGTCCTCAAACCTCAATCCTCAACCCTCAGCCATCATCCTCCATCCTCAACCCTCAATCCTCAATCCTCAATTTTCAATCCTCAATATTCAATCTTCAATCCTCAATCCGAAATCCTCAATACTCAGTGATCAATACTCAATCTTCAATACCCAATCATCAATCCTCAACCCTCAATCCTCAATCCTCAATCCTCAATCCTCACTCCTCAATCCTCAATCCTCAATCTTGAATCCTCAATCCTCAATCCTCAATCTTCAATCCTCAATCCTCAATCCTCAATCCTCAATCCTCAATCCTCAATCTTCAATCCTGAATACTCAATCTTCAATCCTCAATGCTCAATCGTCAATCCTCAATCCTGAATCTTCAATCTTCAATCCTCAATCCTCAATCCTCAATCCTCAATCCTCAATCTTCAATCCTCAATACTCAATCTTCAATCCTCAATCCTCAATCGTCAATCCTCAATCCTCAATCATCAATCCTCAATACTCAATTTTCAATCCTCAATCCTCAATCCTCAATTCTCAATTCTCAATCCTCAATCCTCAGTCCTCAGTCCTCAAACCTCAATCCTCAACCCTCAGCACTCATCCTCCATCCTCAATCCTTAATCATCAATCCTCAATCTTCAAACCTCAATATTCAATCTTCAACCCTCAATCCTCAATCCTCAATCCTCAATCCTCAATTCTCAGTGATCAATACTCAATCTTCAATACACAATCCTCAATCCTCAATCCTCAGACCTCAATCCTCAATCCTCAATCCTCATTTCTCAAACCTCAATCCTCAACCCTCAGTCCTCATCCACAATTCTCAATTCTCCATCCTCAATCATCAACCCTCAATCTTCAAACCTCAATAATCAATCACCAATTCTAGATCCTCAATCCTCAATCCTCAGCCCTCATCCTCCATCCTCAATCCTCAATCCTCAATCCTCAATCCTCAATCTTCAATCCTCAGTACTCAATATTCAATCCCCAATCCTCAATCCTCAATCCTCAATCCTCAATCCTCAACCCTCAATCCTCAACCCTCAGTCCTCATTCCTCAAACCTCAGCCCTCAACCCTCAGTCCTCATTCTCAATTCTCAATCCTCAATCCTCAATCCCCAATCCTCAATCTTCAATCCTCAATAATCAATCCTCAATCCTCAATCTTCAATTCTCAATACACAATCTTCAATCATCAATCCTCAATCCTAAATCCTCAATCCTCAATCTTCAATCCTCAATATCCAATCTTCAATCCTCAATCCTCAATCCTCAGTCCTCAATCCTCAATCCTCAATTTTCAATACTCAATTCTCAATCGTCAGACCTCAATCATCAATATTCAACCCTCAGTTCTCAATCCTCAATCCTCAATCCTCAATCTTCAATCCTCAATCCTCAATATTCAATCTTCAATCCTCAATGCTCAATCCTCAATCCTCAATCCTCAATCCTCAATCCTCAATCCTCAATCTTCAATCCTCAATCCTCAATCCTCAATCCTCAATCCTCAATCTTCAATCCCCAATACTCAATCTTCAATCCTCAATCCTCAATCGTCAATCCTCAATCCTCAATCTTCAATCCTCAATACTCAATTTTCAATCCTCAATCCTCCATCCTCTATCCTCAATTCTCAATCCTCAATCCTCAGTCCTCAGTCCTCAAACTTCATTCCTCAACCCTCAGCCCTCATCCTCCATCCTCAATCCTTAATCATCAATCCTCAATCTTCAATCCTCAATATTCAATCTTCAGCCCTCAATCATCAATCCTCAATCCTCAATCCTCAATCCTCAATCCTCAATCCTCAATCCTCAATCCTCAACTCTCGATCCTCAATCCTTAGTCCGCAGTCCTCAAACCTCAATCCTCAAACCTCAGCCCTCATCCTCCATCCTCAACCCTCAATCCTCAATCGTCAATCTTCAATCCTCAATATTCAATTTTCAATCCTCAATCCTCAATCCTCAATACTCAGTGATCAATACTCAATCTTCAATACCCAATCATCAATACTCAACCCTCAATCCTCAATCCTCAATCCTCAATCCTCATTTCTCAAACCTCAATTCTCAACCCTCTGTCCTCATCCTCAATTCTCAATCCTCAATCCTCAATCCTCAATCCTCAATTCTCCATACTCAATCTTCAGTCCTCAATCCTCAATCCTCAATCCTCATTTCTCAAACCTCAATCCTCTACCCTCAGTCCTCATCCTCAATCCTCAATCCTCAATCCTCATTTCTCAAACCTCAATCCTCTACCCTCAGTCCTCATCCTCAACTCTCAATTCTCAATCCTCAATCATCAATCCTCAATCTTCAATCCTCAATAATCAATCTCCAATCCTAGATCCTCAACCCTCAATCCTCAATCCTCAATCTTCAATCATCATTATTCAATGTTCAATCCTCAATGCTCAATACTCAATCGTCAATCCTCAATCCTCAATCTTCAATCCTCAATCCTCAATCCTCAATCCTCAATCCTCAATCCTCAATCTTCAATCCTGAATACTCAATCTTCAATCCTCAATCCTCAATCGTCAATCCTCAATCCTCAATCTTCAATCTTCAACCCTCAATCCTCAATCCTCAATCCTCAATCCTCAATCTTCAATCCTCAATACTCAATCTTCAATCCTCAATCCTCAATCGTCATTCCTCAATCCTCAATCATCAATCCTCAATACTCAATTTTCAATCCTCAATCCTCAATCCTCAATTCTCAATTCTCAATCCTCAATCATCAATCCTCAATCTTCCAACCTCAATAATCAATCTCCAATTCTAGATCCTCAATCCTCAATCCTCAGCCCTCATCCTCCATCCTCAATCCTCAATCCTCAATCCTCAATTTTCAATCCTCAGTACTCAATATTCAATCCCCAATCCTCAATCCTCAATCCTCAATCCTCAATCCGCAATCCTCAATCCTCAACCCTCAATCCTCATTCCTCAAACCTCAATCCTCAACCCTCAGTCCTCAATACTCAATCTTCAATCCTCAATCCTCAATCGTCAATCCTCAATCCTCAATCTTCAATCCTCAATACTCAATTTTCAATCCTCAATCCTCAATCTTCAATCCTCAATACTCAATTTTCAATCCTCAGTCCTCAATCCTCAATCCTCAATTCTCAATCCTCAATCCTCAGTCCTCAGTCCTCAAACTTCAATCCTCAATCCTCAGCCCTCATCCTCCATTCTCAATCCTTAATCATCAATGCTCAATCTTCAATCCTCAATGTTCAATCTTCAACCCTCAATCCTCAATCCCCAATCTTCAATCCTCAACCCTCAATCCTCAATTCTCAATCCTCAATCCTCAGTCCTCAGTCCTCAAGCCTCAATCCTCTACCCTCAGCCCTCATCCTCCATCCTCAATCCTTAATCGTCAATACTCAATCTTCAATCCTCAATATTCAATCTTCAACCCTCAGTCATCAATCCTCAATTCTCAATCCTCAATCCTCAATCCTCAATCCTCAATCCTCAACTCTCGACCCTCAATCCTCGGTCCTCAGTCCTCAAAACACAATCCTCAAACCTCAGCTCTCATCCTCAATTCTCAATTCTCAATCTTCAGTCCTCAATCCTCAATCCTCAATCCTCAATCCTCAACCTTCAATCCTCAATACTCAATCTTCAATCCTCAATCCTCAATCGTCAATCCTCAATCCTCAATCTTCAATCCTCAATACTCAATTTTCAATCCTCAATCCTCAATCCTCAATCCTCAATTCTCAATCCTCAATCCTCAGTCCTCAGTCCTCAAACTTCAATCCTCAACCCTCAGCCCTCATCCTCCATCCTCATTTCTCAAACCTCAATCCTCAACACTCAGACCTGATCCTCAATTCTCAATTCTCAATCCTCAATCATCAATCCTCAATCTTCAATCCTCAATAATCAATCTCCAATCCTAGATCCCCAACCCTCAATCCTTAATCCCCAATCTTCAGTCCACAATAATCAATCTCCAATTCTTGATGCTCAACTCTCAATCCTCAATCCTCAATCCTCAATCCTCAATCCTCAATACTCAATCCTCAATCTTCAATCCTCAATACTCAATCCTCAATCCTCAATCTTCAATTCTCAATACACAATCTTCAATCATCAATCCTCAATCCTCAAACCTCAATCCTCAATCTTCAATCCTGAATATCCAATCTTCAATCCTCAATCCTAAATCCTCAATACTCAATCCTCAATTTTCAATCCTCAATCCTCAATCCTCAGACATCAATCATCAATATTCAACCCTCTGTCCTCGTCCTCAATCCACAACCCTCAATCATCAATCCTCAATCTTCAATCATCAATATTCTATCTTCAATCCTCAATCCTCAATCGTCAATCCTCAATGCTCAATCTTCAATCCTCAATACTCAATTTTCAATCCTCAATCCTCAATCCTCAATCCTCAACCCTCAGTCCTCATCCTCAATTCTCAATTCTCAATCCTCAATCGTCAATCCTCAATCTTCAATCCTCAATAATCAATCTCCAATTCTAGATCCTCAATCCTCAATCATCAATCCTCAATCTTCAATACTCAATAATCAATCTCCAATCCTAGATCCTCAATCTTCAATCCTCAATCATCAATCCTCAATCCTCATTCTTCAATCCTCAATACCCAATCCTCAATCTTCAATTCTCAATCATCAATCCTCAATTCTCAATCCTCAATCCTCAACCCTCAGTCGTCAAACCTCAATCCCTGACCCTCTGCCCTCATCCTCAACCGTCAGCCTTCAATCCTCAGTCCTCAGTCCTCAAACCTCAATCCTCAACCCTCAGACATCATCCTCAATCCTCAATCCTCAATCCTCAATCCTCAATCCTCAATCTTCAATCCCTAATACTCAAGCTTCAATCCTCAATCCTCAGTCCTCAAACCTCAATCCTGAATCTTCAGTACTCAACCTTCAAGCCTAAATCCTCAGTCCTCAATACTCAACCATCAATCCTCAATTCTCAATACTCAATAGAATATCCTGAATTCTCAGGATTTAATACTCAAACCTCAATCCTCAACCCTCAGCCCTCATCCTCCATCCTCAATCCTCAATCCTCAATCCTCAATCCTCAATCTTCAATCCTAGATACTCAATCCTCAATCCTCAATGTTCAATCCTCAGTCCTCAATCCTCAATCCACAATCCTCAACTTTCAACCCTCAATACTCAACCTTCAATCCTCAATCCTCAATCCTCAATCCTCTGTCCTCAATCCTCAGTCATCAATCCTCAATCTTCGATACCCAATCGTCAATCCTCAGTCCTCAATCCTCAATCCTCAGTCCTCGTTCCTCAAACCTCAATCCTCAAACCTCAGTCCTCACCCTCAATTCTCAATTCTCAATTCTCAATCCTCGATCCTCAATCTTCAATCCTCATTAATCAATCTCCAATCCTACATCCTCAATCCCCAATCCTCAATCCTCAATCCTCATTCTTCAATCCTCAATACCCAATCCTCAATCTTCAATCCTCTATCAACAATCCTTAATTCTCAATCCTCAGTACTCAGTCCTCAGCCGTCAAACCTCAATCCCCGACCATCAGAACTCATCCTCAATCCTCAGTCCTCAATCCTCAGTCCTCTGTCCTCAAACCTCAGTCCTCAACCCTCAGACATCATCCTCAATCCTCAAACTTCAATCCTCAATCCTCAACCTTCAATCCTCAATACTCAATCTTCAATCCTCAATCCTCAGTCCTCAAACCTCAATTCTGAATCCTCAATACTCAACCTTCAATCCTCAATCCTCAGTCCTCAGTACTCAACCATCAATCCTCAATTCTCAATACTCAATAGAATATCCTGAATTCTCAGGATTCAATACTCAAACCTCAATCCTCAACCCTCAGCCCTCATCCTCCATCCTCAATCCTCAATCCTCAATCCTCAATCTTCAATCCTCAGTACTCAATATTCAATCCCCAATCCTCAATCCTCAATCCTCAATCCTCAATCCGCAATCCTCAATTCTCAACCCTCAATCCTCATTCCTCAAACCTCAATCCTCAACCCTCAGTCCTCATTCTCAATTCTCAATCCTGTATCCTCAATCCTCAATCCTCAGTCCTCAATCCTCAATCATCAATCCTCAACATCCAACCTTCAATCCTCAATCCTCAATCCTCAATACTCAATCCTCAATTTTCAATCCTCAATCCTCAATCCTCAGACCTCAACCATCAATATTCAACCCTCAGTCCTCGTCCTCAATCCACAACCATCAATCCTCAATCCTCAATCTTCAATCATCAATATTCAGTCTTCAATCCTCAATGCTCAATCCTCAATCCTCAATCCTCAATCCTCAATATTCAATCCTCAATCCTCACTCCTCAATCCTCAATCTTCAATCCTCAATACTCAATCTTCAATCCTCAATCCTCAATCGTCAATCCTCAATCCTCAATCTTCAATCCTCAATACTCAGCCCTCATCCTCCATCCTCAATCCTTAATCATCAATGCTCAATCTTCAATCCTCAATGTTCAATCTTCATCCCTCAATCCTCAATCCCCAATCTTCAATCCTCAACCCTCAATCCTCAATTCTCAATCCTCAATCCTCAGTCCTCAGTCCTCAAGCCTCAATCCTCTACCCTCAGCCCTCATCCTCCATCCTCAATCCTTAATTGTCAATACTCAATCTTCAATCCTCAATATTCAATCTTCAACCCTCAGTCATCAATCCTCAATTCTCAATCCTCAATCCTCAATCCTCAATCCTCAATCCTCAACTCTCGATCCTCAATCCTCGGTCCTCAGTCCTCAAAACACAATCCTCAACCCTCAGCTCTCATCCTCAATTCTCAATTCTCAATCTTCAGTCCTCAATCCTCAATCCTCAATCCTCAATCCTCAACCTTCAATCCTCAATACTCAATCTTCAATCCTCAATCCTCAATCGTCAATCCTCAATCCTCAATCTTCAATCCTCAATACTCAATTTTCAATCCTCAATCCTCAATCCTCAATCCTCAATTCTCAATCCTCAATCCTCAGTCCTCAGTCCTCAAACTTCAATCCTCAACCCTCAGCCCTCATCCTCCATCCTCATTTCTCAAACCTCAATCCTCAACCCTCAGACCTGATCCTCAATTCTCAATTCTCAATCCTCAATCATCAATCCTCAATCTTCAATCCTCAATAATCAATCTCCAATCCTAGATCCCCAACCCTCAATCCTTAATCCCCAATCTTCAGTCCACAATAATCAATCTCCATTTCTTGATCCTCAACTCTCAATCCTCAATCCTCAATCCTCAATCCTCAATCCTCAATACTCAATCCTCAATCTTCAATCCTCAATACTCAATCCTCAATCCTCAATCTTCAATTCTCAATACACAATCTTCAATCATCAATCCTCAATCCTCAAACCTCAATCCTCAATCTTCAATCCTCAATATCCAATCTTCAATCCTCTATCCTAAATCCTCAATACTCAATCCTCAATTTTCAATCCTCAATCCTCAATCCTCAGACATCAATCATCAATATTCAACCCTCTGTCCTCGTCCTCAATCCACAACCCTCAATCATCAATCCTCAATCTTCAATCATCAATATTCTATCTTCAATCCTCAATCCTCAATCGTCAATCCTCAATCCTCAATCTTCAATCCTCAATACTCAATTTTCAATCCTCAATCCTCAATCCTCAATCCTCAACCCTCAGTCCTCATCCTCAATTCTCAATTCTCAATCCTCAATCGTCAATCCTCAATCTTCAATCCTCAATAATCAATCTCCAATTCTAGATCCTCAATCCTCAATCATCAATCCTCAATCTTCAATCCTCAATAATTAATCTCCAATCCTAGATCCTCAATCTTCAATCCTCAATCATCAATCCTCAATCCCCATTCTTCAATCCTCAATACCCAATCCTCAATCTTCAATACTCAATCATCAATCCTCAATTCTCAATCCTCAATCCTCAACCCTCAGTCGTCAAACCTCAATCCCTGACCCTCTGCCCTCATCCTCAACCGTCAGCCTTCAATCCTCAGTCCTCAGTCCTCAAACCTCAATCCTCAACCCTCAGACATCATCCTCAATCCTCAATCCTCAATCCTCAATCCTCAATCCTCAATCTTCAATCCCTAATACTCAAGCTTCAATCCTCAATCCTCAGTCCTCAAACCTCAATCCTGAATCTTCAGTACTCAACCTTCAAGCCTAAATCCTCAGTCCACAATACTCAACCATCAATCCTCAATTCTCAATACTCAATAGAATATCCTGAATTCTCAGGATTTAATACTCAAACCTCAATCCTCAACCCCCAGCCCTCATCCTCCATCCTCAATCCTCAATCCTCAATCCTCAATCCTCAATCTTCAATCCTAGATACTCAATCCTCAATCCTCAATGTTCAATCCTCAGTCCTCAATCCTCAATCCACAATCCTCAACTTTCAACCCTCAATACTCAACCTTCAATCCTCAATCCTCAATCCTCAATCCTCTGTCCTCAATCCTCAGTCATCAATCCTCAATCTTCGATACTCAATCGTCAATCCTCAGTCCTCAATCCTCAATCCTCAGTCCTCGTTCCTCAAACCTCAATCCTCAAACCTCAGTCCTCACCCTCAATTCTCAATTCTCAATTCTCAATCCTCGATCCTCAATCTTCAATCCTCATTAATCAATCTCCAATCCTACATCCTCAATCCCCAATCCTCAATCCTCAATCCTCATTCTTCAATCCTCAATACCCAATCCTCAATCTTCAATCCTCTATCAACAATCCTTAATTCTCAATCCTCAGTACTCAGTCCTCAGCCGTCAAACCTCAATCCCCGACCATCAGAACTCATCCTCAATCCTCAGTCCTCAATCCTCAGTCCTCTGTCCTCAAACCTCAGTCCTCAACCCTCAGACATCATCCTCAATCCTCAAACTTCAATCCTCAATCCTCAACCTTCAATCCTCAATACTCAATCTTCAATCCTCAATCCTCAGTCCTCAAACCTCAATTCTGAATCCTCAATACTCAACCTTCAATCCTCAATCCTCAGTCCTCAGTACTCAACCATCAATCCTCAATTCTCAATACTCAATAGAATATCCTGAATTCTCAGGATTCAATACTCAAACCTCAATCCTCAACCCTCAGCCCTCATCCTCCATCCTCAATCCTCAATCCTCAATCCTCAATCTTCAATCCTCAGTACTCAATATTCAATCCCCAATCCTCAATCCTCAATCCCCAATCCTCAATTCTCCGGCATCAATACTCAATCTTCAATACTCAATCCTCAATTCTCAATCCTCAATCCTCAAACCTCAACCCTCAATCCTCATTCCTCAAACCTCAACCCTCAACCCTCAGTCCTCATCCTCAATTCTCAATCCTCAATCCTCAATCCTCAATCCTCAATCGTCAATCCGCAATAGTCAATCTCCAATCCTAGATCCTCAATCCACAATCTTCAATCCTTAATTCTCAATCATCAATGCTCAATGCCCAGTCTTCAATCTTCAATCCTCAATGCTTAATCCTCAATCCTCAATCCTCAGTCCTCAATCCTCAATCCTCAATCCTCAAACCTCAATCCTCTACCGTCAGTCCTCGTCCTCAATCCTCAAACCTCAATCCTCAATCCTCAGTATTCAATCATCAATACTCAATCTTCAATCCTCAATCCTCAATCCTCAATCCTCAGTCCTCAACCCTCAATATTCTACACACAACCCTCAGCCATGAATCCTCAATACTCAACTATCAATCCTCAATTCTCAATACTCAATCCTCAATCATCAATCCGCAATACTCAATCTTCAATCCTCAATCCTCAATCCTCAATCCTCATTTCTCAAACCTCAATCCTCAACCCTCAGACCTCATCCTCAATTCTCAATTCTCAATCCTCAATCATCAATCCTCAATCTTCAATCCTCAATAATCAATCCTCATTTCTCAAACCTCAATTCTCAACCCTCAGTCCTCATCCTCAATTCTCAATCCTCAATCCTCAATCCTCAATCCTCAATTCTCAATACTCAATCTTCAGTCCTCAATCCTCAATCCTCAATCCTCATTTCTCAAACCTCAATCCTCTACCCTCAGTCCTCATCCTCAACTCTCAATTCTCAATCCTCGATCATCAATCCTCAATCTTCAATCCTCAATAATCAATCTCCAATCCTAGATCCTCAACCCTCAATCCTCAATCCTCAATCTTCAATCATCATTATTCAATGTTCAATCCTCAATGCTCAATACTCAATCGTCAATCCTCAATCCTCAATCTTCAATCCTCAATCCTCAATCCTCAATCCTCAATCCTCAATCCTCAATCTTCAATCCTGAATACTCAATCTTCAATCCTCAATCCTCAATCGTCAATCCTCAATCCTCAATCTTCAATCTTCAACCCTCAATCCTCAATCCTCAATCCTCAATCCTCAATCTTCAATCCTCAATACTCAATCTTCAATCCTCAATCCTCAATCGTCATTCCTCAATCCTCAATCATCAATCCTCAATACTCAATTTTCAATCCTCAATCCTCAATCCTCAATTCTCAATTCTCAATCCTCAATCATCAATCCTCAATCTTCCAACCTCAATAATCAATCTCCAATTCTAGATCCTCAATCCTCAATCCTCAGCCCTCATCCTCCATCCTCAATCCTCAATCCTCAATCCTCAATCTTCAATCCTCAGTACTCAATATTCAATCCCCAATCCTCAATCCTCAATCCTCAATCCTCAATCCGCAATCCTCAATTCTCAACCCTCAATCCTCATTCCTCAAACCTCAATCCTCAACCCTCAGTCCTCATTCTCAATTCTCAATCCTGAATCCTCAATCCTCAATCCTCAGTCCTCAATCCTCAATCATCAATCCTCAACATCCAATCTTCAATCCTCAATCCTCAATCCTCAATACTCAATCCTCAATTTTCAATCCTCAATCCTCAATCCTCAGACCTCAATCATCAATATTCAACCCTCAGTCCTCGTCCTCAATCCACAACCATCAATCCTCAATCCTCAATCTTCAATCATCAATATTCAGTCTTCAATCCTCAATGCTCAATCCTCAATCCTCAATCCTCAATCCTCAATATTCAATCCTCAATCCTCAATCCTCAATCCTCAATCTTCAATCCTCAATACTCAATCTTCAATCCTCAATCCTCAATCGTCAATCCTCAATCCTCAATCTTCAATCCTCAATACTCAATTTTCAATCCTCAGTCCTCAATCCTCAATACTCAATTCTCAATCCTCAATCCTCAGTCCTCAGTCCTCAAACTTCAATCCTCAATCCTCAGCCCTCATCCTCCATCCTCAATCCTTAATCATCAATGCTCAATCTTCAATCCTCAATGTTCAATCTTCAACCCTCAATCCTCAATCCCCAATCTTCAATCCTCAACCCTCAATCCTCAATTCTCAATCCTCAATCCTCAGTCCTCAGTCCTCAAGCCTCAATCCTCTACCCTCAGCCCTCATCCTCCATCCTCAATCCTTAATTGTCAATACTCAATCTTCAATCCTCAATATTCAATCTTCAACCCTCAGTCATCAATCCTCAATTCTCAATCCTCAATCCTCAATCCTCAATCCTCAATCCTCAACTCTCGATCCTCAATCCTCGGTCCTCAGTCCTCAAAACACAATCCTCAACCCTCAGCTCTCATCCTCAATTCTCAATTCTCAATCTTCAGTCCTCAATCCTCAATCCTCAATCCTCAATCCTCAACCTTCAATCCTCAATACTCAATCTTCAATCCTCAATCCTCAATCGTCAATCCTCAATCCTCAATCTTCAATCCTCAATACTCAATTTTCAATCCTCAATCCTCAATCCTCAATCCTCAATTCTCAATCCTCAATCCTCAGTCCTCAGTCCTCAAACTTCAATCCTCAACCCTCAGCCCTCATCCTCAATCCTCATTTCTCAAACCTCAATCCTCAACCCTCAGACCTGATCCTCAATTCTCAATTCTCAATCCTCAATCATCAATCCTCAATCTTCAATCCTCAATAATCAATCTCCAATCCTAGATCCCCAACCCTCAATCCTTAATCCCCAATCTTCAGTCCACAATAATCAATCTCCCATTCTTGATCCTCAACTCTCAATCCTCAATCCTCAATCCTCAATCCTCAATCCTCAATACTCAATCCTCAATCTTCAATCCTCAATACTCAACCCTCAATCCTCAATCTTCAATTCTCAATACACAATCTTCAATCATCAATCCTCAATCCTCAAACCTCAATCCTCAATCTTCAATCCTCAATATCCAATCTTCAATCCTCAATCCTAAATCCTCAATACTCAATCCTCAATTTTCAATCCTCAATCCTCAATCCTCAGACATCAATCATCAATATTCAACCCTCTGTCCTCGTCCTCAATCCACAACCCTCAATCATCAATCCTCAATCTTCAATCATCAATATTCTATCTTCAATCCTCAATCCTCAATCGTCAATCCTCAATCCTCAATCTTCAATCCTCAATACTCAATTTTCAATCCTCAATCCTCAATCCTCAATCCTCAACCCTCAGTCCTCATCCTCAATTCTCAATTCTCAATCCTCAATCGTCAATCCTCAATCTTCAATCCTCAATAATCAATCTCCAATTCTAGATCCTCAATCCTCAATCATCAATCCTCAATCTTCAATCCTCAATAATCAATCTCCAATCCTAGATCCTCAATCTTCAATCCTCAATCATCAATCCTCAATCCTCATTCTTCAATCCTCAATACCCAATCCTCAATCTTCAATACTCAATCATCAATCCTCAATTCTCAATCCTCAATCCTCAACCCTCAGTCGTCAAACCTCAATCCCTGACCCTCTGCCCTCATCCTCAACCGTCAGCCTTCAATCCTCAGTCCTCAGTCCTCAAACCTCAATCCTCAACCCTCAGACATCATCCTCAATCCTCAATCCTCAATCCTCAATCCTCAATCCTCAATCTTCAATCCCTAATACTCAAGCTTCAATCCTCAATCCTCAGTCCTCAAACCTCAATCCTGAATCTTCAGTACTCAACCTTCAAGCCTAAATCCTCAGTCCTCAATACTCAACCATCAATCCTCAATTCTCAATACTCAATAGAATATCCTGAATTCTCAGGATTCAATACTCAAACCTCAATCCTCAACCCTCAGCCCTCATCCTCCATCCTCAATCCTCAATCCTCAATCCTCAATCCTCAATCTTCAATCCTAGATACTCAATCCTCAATCCTCAATGTTCAATCCTCAATCCTCAATCCTCAATCCACAATCCTCAACTTTCAACCCTCAATACTCAACCTTCAATCCTCAATCCTCAATCCTCAATCGTCTGTCCTCAATCCTCAGTCATCAATCCTCAATCTTCGATACTCAATCGTCAATCCTCAGTCCTCGTTCCTCAAACCTCAATCCTCAAACCTCAGTCCTCACCCTCAATTCTCAATTCTCAATTCTCAATCCTCGATCCTCAATCTTCAATCCTCATTAATCAATCTCCAATCCTACATCCTCAATCCCCAATCCTCAATCCTCAATCCTCATTCTTCAATCCTCAATACCCAATCCTCAATCTTCAATCCTCTATCAACAATCCTTAATTCTCAATCCTCAGTACTCAGTCCTCAGCCGTCAAACCTCAATCCCCGACCATCAGCCCTCATCCTCAATCCTCAGTCCTCAATCCTCAGTCCTCTGTCCTCAAACCTCAGTCCTCAACCCTCAGACATCATCCTCAATCCTCAAACTTCAATCCTCAATCCTCAACCTTCAATCCTCAATACTCAATCTTCAATCCTCAATCCTCAGTCCTCAAACCTCAATTCTGAATCCTCAATACTCAACCTTCAATCCTCAATCCTCAGTCCTCAGTACTCAACCATCAATCCTCAATTCTCAATACTCAATAGAATATCCTGAATTCTCAGGATTCAATACTCAAACCTCAATCCTCAACCCTCAGCCCTCATCCTCCATCCTCAATCCTCAATCCTCAATCCTCAATCTTCAATCCTCAGTACTCAATATTCAATCCCCAATCCTCAATCCTCAATCCCCAATCCTCAATTCTCCGGCATCAATACTCAATCTTCAATACTCAATCCTCAATCCTCAATCCTCAATCCTCAAACCTCAACCCACAATCCTCATTCCTCAAACCTCAACCCTCAA
Organism: Calliopsis andreniformis; assembly: GCF_051401765.1. Taxonomy (NCBI): domain Eukaryota; kingdom Metazoa; phylum Arthropoda; class Insecta; order Hymenoptera; family Andrenidae; genus Calliopsis; species Calliopsis andreniformis. Next base: position 2,836,426 of record NW_027480476.1, read on the forward strand.
CCCTCAGTCCTCATCCTCAATCCTCAATCCTCAATCCTCAATCCTCAACCCTCAGACACCGTCCTCAATCCTCAATCCTCAATCCTCAATCCTCAATCTTCAATCCTCAATACTCAATCTTCAATCCTCAATCCTCAGCCCTCAAACCTCAATTCTGCATCCTCAATACTCAACCTTCAATCCTCAATCCTCAGTCCTCAGTACTCAACCATCAATGCTCAATTCTCAATACTCAATAGAATATCCTGAATTCTCAGGATTCAATACCCAAACCTCAATCCTCAACCCTCAGCCCTCATCCTCCATCCTCAATCCTCAATCCTCAATCCTCAATCTTCAATCCTCAGTACTCAATATTCAATCCCCATTCCTCAATCCTCAATCCTCAATCCTCAATCCTCAATCCTCAATCCTCAAACCTCAATCCTCATTCCTCAAACCTCAATCCTCAACCCTCAGCCCTCATCCTCAATTCTCAATTCTCAATCTTCAATCCTCAATCCTCAATCCTCAATCCTCAATCCTCAACCTTCAATCCTCAATACTCAATCTTCAATCCTCAATCCTCAATCGTCAATCCTCAATCCTCAATCTTCAATCCTCAATACTCAATTTTCAATCCTCAATCCTCAATCCTCAATCCTCAATCCTCAATCTTCAATCCTCAATAATCAATCTCCAATCCTAGATCCTCAATCCACAATCTTCAATCCTTAATTCTCAATCTTCAATCCTCAATCCCCAGTCTTCAATCTTCAATCCTCAATGCTCAATCCTCGATCCTCAATCATCAGTCCTCAATCCTCAGTCCTCAGTCCTCAAACCTCAATCCTCTACCGTCAGTCCTCGTCCTCAATCCTCAAACCTCAATACTCAATCCTCAATATTCAATCATCAATACTCTATCTTCAACCCTCAATCCTCAATCCTCAATCCTCAATCCTCAACCCTCAATATTCAACACACAACCCTCAGCCATGAATCCTCAATACTCAACCATCAATCCTCAATTCTCAATACTCAATTCTCAATCGCCAATCCTCAATCCCCAATCCTCAATCTTCAATCCGTAACCCTCAATCCTCAATCCTCAATCCTCAATCATCAATATTCAATCTTCAATCCTCAATGCTCAATCCTCAATCCTCAATCCTCAATCCTCAATCCTCAACCTTCAATCCTCAATCCTCAATCCTCAATCCTCAATCCTCAATCTTCAATCCCGAATACTCAATCTTCAATCCTCAATCCTCAATCGTCAATCCTCAATCCTCAATCTTCAATCTTCAATCCTCAATCCTCAATCCTCAATCCTCAATCCTCAATCTTCAATCCTCAATACTCAATCTTCAATCCTCAATCCTCAATCGTCAATCCTCAATCCTTAATCATCAATCCTCAATACTCAATTTTCAATCCTCAATAGTCAATCCTCAATTCTCAATTCCCAATCCTCAATCCTCAGTCCTCAGTCCTCAAACCTCAATCCTCAACCCTCAGCCCTCATCCTCCATCCTCAATCCTTAATCATCAATCCTCAATCTTCAAACCTCAATACTCAATCTTCAACCCTCATCCTCAATCCTCAATCCTCAATCCTCAATCCTCAGTGATCAATACTCAATCTTCAATACACAATCCTCAATCCTCAATCCTCAGACCTCAATCCTCAATCCTCAATCCTCATTTCTCAAACCTCAATCCTCAACCCTCAGTCCTCATCCACAAGTCTCAATTCTCAATCCTCAATCATCAATCCTCAATCTTCAAACCTCAATAATCGATCTCCAATTCTAGATCCTCAATCCTCAATCCTCAGCCCTCATACTCCATCCTCAATTCTCAATCCTCAATCCTCAATCTTCAATCCTCAGTACTCAATATTCAATCCCCAATCCTCAATCCTCAATCCTCAATCCTCAATCCTCAATCCTCAATCCTCAACCCTCAATCCTCATTCCTCAAACCTCAATCCTCAACCCTCAGTCCTCATTCTCAATTCTCAATCCTCAATCCTCAATCCTCAATCCTCAATCTTCAATCCTCAATAATCAATCTCCAATCCTAGATCCTCAATCCACAATCTTTTATCCTTAACTCTCAATCTTCAATCCTCAATCCGCAGTCTTCAATCTTCAATCCTCAATGCTCAATCCTCAATCCTCAACCCTCAGTCCTCAATCCTCAGTCCTCAATCCTCAAACCTCAATCCCCTACCGTCAGTCCTCGTCCTCAATCCTCAAACCTCAATCCTCAATCCTCAATATTCAATCACCAATACTCAATCTTCAATCCTCAATCCTCAATCCTCAATCCTCAATACTCAATCCTCAATCCTCAATTTTCAATACTCAATTCTCAATCCTCAGACCTCAATCATCAATATTCAACCCTCAGTCCTCAATCCTCAATCCTCAATACTCAATCTTCAATCCTCAATCCTCAATATTCAATCTTCAATCCTCAATGCTCAATACTCAATCCTCAATCCTCAATCCTCAATCCTCAATCTTCAATCCTCAATACTCAATCTTCAATCCTCAGTCCTCAATCCTCAATCCTCAATCCTCAATCCTCAAACCTCAATCCTCATTCCTCAAACCTCAATCCTCAACCCTCAGTCCTCGTCCTCAATTCTCAATCCTCAATCCTCAATCCTCAATCCTCAATCTTCAATCCTCAATAATCAATCTGCAATCCTAGATCCTCAATCCACAATCTTCAATCCTTTATGCTCAATCTTCAATCCTCAATCCCCAGTCTTCAATCTTCAATCCTCAATGCTCAATCCTCAATCCTCAATCCTCAGTCCTCAATCCTCAGTCCTCAAACCTCAAACCTCAATCATCTACCGTCAGTCCTCGTCCTCAATCCTATAACCTCAATCCTCAATCCTCAATATTCAATCATCAATACTCAATCTTCAATCCTCAATCCTCTATCCTCAATCCTCAATCCTCTATCCTCAATATTCAACACACAACCCTCAGACATCAATCCTCAATACTCAACCATCAATCCTCAATTCTCAATACTCAATAGAATATCCAGAATTCGCATGGTTCAATACTCAATCCACAATATTCAATAATCAAATCTCAATCCTCAATCTTCGATCCTCAATACTCAATTACAATCCTCAATTCTCAATCCTCAATCCTCAGTCCTCAATCGTCAAACCTTAATCCCCGACCCTCAGCCCTCATCCTCAATCCTTAGTCCTCAATCCTCAGTCCTCAGTCCTCAAACCTCAACCCTCAACCCTCAGCCCTCATCCTCCATCCTCAATCCTCAATCCTCAATCCTCAATCTTCAATTCTCAATACTCAATCTTCAATCCTCGATCCTCAAACCCAATCCTCAATCCTCAATCCTCAACCCTCAGGCATCAATACTCAATCTTCAATACACAATCCTCAATCCTCAATCCTCAATCCTCTATCCTCAACCCTCAATCCTCATTCCTCAAACCTCAATCCTCAGCCCTCAGTCCTCATACTCAATTCTCAATTTTCAATCCTCAATAATCAATCTCCAATCCTAGATCCTCAATCCCCAATCTTCAATCCTTAATCCTCAATCTTCAATCCTCAATCCCCATTGCTCAATCTTCAATCTTCAATGCTCAATCCTCAATCCTCAATCCTCAGTCCTCAATCCTCAATCCTCAATCCTCAAACCTCAATCCTCAACCGTCAGTCCTCATCCTCCGTCCTCAATCCTCAATCCTCAATCCTCAATCTTCAATCCCCAATACTCAATCTTCAATCCTCAATCTTCAATCCTCAGTACTCAATATTCAATCCCCAATCCTCAATCCTCAATCCTCAATCCTCAATCATCAATCCTCAATCCTCAACCCTCAATCCTCATTCCTGAAACCTCAATCCTCAACCCTCAGTCCTCATTCTCAATTCTCAATCCTCAATCCTCAATCCTCAATCCTCAATCTTCAATCCTCAATAATCAATCTCCTATCCTAGATCCTCAATCCACAATCTTTTATCCTGAACTCTCAATCTTCAATCCTCAATCCCCAGTCTTCAATCTTCAATCCTCAATGCTCAATCCTCAATCCTCAATCCTCAGTCCTCAATCCTCAGTCCTCAATCCTCAAACCTCAATCCCCTACCGTCAGTCCTCGTCCTCAATCCTCAAACCTCAATCCCCAATCCTCAATATTCAATCATCAATACTCAATCTTCAATCCTCAATCCTCAATCCTCAATCCTCAATACTCAATCCTCAATCCTCAATTTTGAATACTCAATTCTCAATCCTCAGACCTCAATCATCAATATTCAACCCTCAGTCCTCAATCCTCAATCCTCAATACTCAATCTTCAATCCTCAATCCTCAATATTCAATCTTCAATCCTCAATGCTCAATACTCAATCCTCAATCCTCAATCCTCAATCCTCAATCTTCAATCCTCAATACTCAATCTTCAATCCTCAATCCTCAATCGTCAATCCTCAATCCTCAATCTTCAATCCTCGATACTCAATTTTCAATCCTCAATCCTCAATCCTCATTTCTCAAACCTCAGTCCTCAACCCTCAGACCTCATCCTCAATTCTCGATTCTCAATCCTCAATCATCAATCCTCAATCTTCAATCCTCAATAATCAATCTCCAATCCTAGATCCTCAACCCTCAATCCTCAATCCCCAATCTTCAATCCACAATAATCAATCTCCAATTCTAGATCCTCAACCCTCAATCCTCAATCCTCAATCCTCAATCCTCATTCCTCAATCCTCAATACCCAATCCTCATTCTTCAATCCTCTGTCAACAATCCTGAATTCTCAATCCTCAATCCTCAGTCCTCAGTCGTCAAACCTCAATCCCCGACCCTCAGCCCTCATCCTCAATCCTCAGTCCTCAATCCTCAATCCTCAATCCTCAATCCTCAAACCTCAATCCTCATTCCTCAAACCTCAATCCTGAACCCTCAGTCCTCATCCTCAATTCTCAATCCTCAATCCTCAATCCTCAATCCTCAATCTTCAATCCTCAATAATCAATCTGCAATCCTAGATCCTCAATCCACAATCTTCAATCCTTTATGCTCAATCTTCAATCCTCGATCCCCAGTCTTCAATCTTCAATCCTCAATGCTCAATCCTCAATCCTCAATCCTCAGTCCTCAATCCTCAGTCCTCAATCCTCAAACCTCAATCATCTACCGTCAGTCCTCGTCCTCAATCCTCTAACCTCAATCCTCAATCCTCAATATTCAATCATCAATACTCAATCTTCAATCCTCAATCCTCTATCCTCAATCCTCAATCCTCTATCCTCAATATTCAACACACAACCCTCAGACATCAATCCTCAATACTCAACCATCAATCCTCAATTCTCAATACTCAATAGAATATCCAGAATTCGCATGGTTCAATACTCAATCCACAATATTCAATAATCAAATCTCAATCCTCAATCTTCGATCCTCAATACTCAATTTCAATCCTCAATTCTCAATCCTCAATCCTCAGTCCTCAGTCGTCAAACCTTAATCCCCGACCCTCAGCCCTCATCCTCAATCCTTAGTCCTCAATCCTCAGTCCTCAGTCCTCAAACCTCAACCCTCAACCCTCAGCCCTCATCCTCCATCCTCAATCCTCAATCCTCAATCCTCAATCTTCAATTCTCAATACTCAATCTTCAATCCTCGATCCTCAATCCTCAATCCTCAATCCTCAATCCTCAACCCTCAGGCATCAATACTCAATCTTCAATACACAATCCTCAATCCTCAATCCTCAATCCTCTATCCTCAACCCTCAATCCTCATTCCTCAAACCTCAATCCTCAGTCCTCAGTCCTCATACTCAATTCTCAATTTTCAATCCTCAATAATCAATCTCCAATCCTAGATCCTCAATCCCCAATCTTCAATCCTTGATCCTCAATCTTCAATCCTCAATCCCCATTGCTCAATCTTCAATCTTCAATGCTCAATCCTCAATCCTCAATCCTCAGTCCTCAATCCTCAATCTTCAATCCTCAAACCTCAATCCTCAACCGTCAGTCCTCAATCCTCAATCTTCAATCCTCAATACTCAATCTTCAATCCTCAATCCTCAATCGTCAATCCTCAATCCTCAATCTTCAATCCTCGATACTCAATTTTCAATCCTCAATCCTCAATCCTCATTTCTCAAACCTCAGTCCTCAACCCTCAGACCTCATCCTCAATTCTCGATTCTCAATCCTCAATCATCAATCCTCAATCTTCAATCCTCAATAATCAATCTCCAATCCTAGATCCTCAACCCTCAATCCTCAATCCCCAATCTTCAATCCACAATAATCAATCTCCAATTCTAGATCCTCAACCCTCAATCCTCAATCCTCAATCCTCAATCCTCATTCCTCAATCCTCAATACCCAATCCTCATTCTTCAATCCTCTGTCAACAATCCTGAATTCTCAATCCTCAATCCTCAGTCCTCAGTCGTCAAACCTCAATCCCCGACCCTCAGCCCTCATCCTCAATCCTCAGTCCTCAATCCTCAATCCTCAATCCTCAATCCTCAAACCTCAATCCTCATTCCTCAAACCTCAATCCTGAACCCTCAGTCCTCATCCTCAATTCTCAATCCTCAATCCTCAATCCTCAATCCTCAATCTTCAATCCTCAATAATCAATCTGCAATCCTAGATCCTCAATCCACAATCTTCAATCCTTTATGCTCAATCTTCAATCCTCGATCCCCAGTCTTCAATCTTCAATCCTCAATGCTCAATCCTCAATCCTCAATCCTCAGTCCTCAATCCTCAGTCCTCAATCCTCAAACCTCAATCATCTACCGTCAGTCCTCGTCCTCAATCCTCTAACCTCAATCCTCAATCCTCAATATTCAATCATCAATACTCAATCTTCAATCCTCAATCCTCTATCCTCAATCCTCAATCCTCTGTCCTCAATATTCAACACACAACCCTCAGACATCAATCCTCAATACTCAACCATCAATCCTCAATTCTCAATACTCAATAGAATATCCAGAATTCGCATGGTTCAATACTCAATCCACAATATTCAATAATCAAATCTCAATCCTCAATCTTCGATCCTCAATACTCAATTTCAATCCTCAATTCTCAATCCTCAATCCTCAGTCCTCAGTCGTCAAACCTTAATCCCCGACCCTCAGCCCTCATCCTCAATCCTTAGTCCTCAATCCTCAGTCCTCAGTCCTCAAACCTCAACCCTCAACCCTCAGCCCTCATCCACCATCCTCAATCCTCAATCCTCAATCCTCAATCTTCAATTCTCAATACTCAATCTTCAATCCTCGATCCTCAATCCTCAATCCTCAATCCTCAATCCTCAACCCTCAGGCATCAATACTCAATCTTCAATACACAATCCTCAATCCTCAATCCTCAATCCTCTATCCTCAACCCTCAATCCTCATTCCTCAAACCTCAATCCTCAGTCCTCAGTCCTCATACTCAATTCTCAATTTTCAATCCTCAATAATCAATCTCCAATCCTAGATCCTCAATCCCCAATCTTCAATCCTTGATCCTCAGTCTTCAATCCTCAATCCCCATTGCTCAATCTTCAATCTTCAATGCTCAATCCTCAATCCTCAATCCTCAGTCCTCAATCCTCAATCTTCAATCCTCAAACCTCAATCCTCAACCGTCAGTCCTCATCCTCCGTCCTCAATCCTCAATCCTCAATCCTCAATCTTCAATCCCCAATACTCAATCTTCAATCCTCAACCCTCAATCCTCAATCCTCAATCCTCAATCCTCAATCCTCAGGCATCAACACTCAATCTTCAATACTCAATCCTCAATCCTCAATCCTCAATCCTCAATCCTCAAGCCTCAAACCTCATTCCTCAAACCTCAATCCTCAACTCTCAGTCCTCACCCTCAATTCTCAGTTCTCAATCCTCAATCCTCAATCCTCAATCTTCAATCCTCAATAGTCAATCTCCGATACTAGATCCTCAATCCACAATCTTCAGTCCTTAATCCTCAATCTTCAATCCTCAATCCCCAGTCATCAATCTTCAATCCTCAATGCTCAATCCTCAATCCTCAGTCCTCAATCCTCAATACCCAATCCTCAAACCTCAATCCCCAACCGTCAGTCCTCGTCCTCAATCCTCAAACCTCAATCCTCAATCCTCAATGTTCAATCATCAATACTCAATCTTCAATCCTCAATCCTCAATCCTCAATCCTCAATCCTCAATCCTCACTCCTCAATCATCAATCCTCAATCCTCAATCCTCAATCCTCAATCCTCAATCCTCAATACTCAATCCTCAATCCTCAATCTTCAATCCTCAATCCTCAATCCTCAATCCTCTATTCTCAATCTTCAATCTTCAATAATCAATCTCCAATCATAGATCCTCAACCCCAAATCTTCAATCCTTAATCCTCAATCCTCAATCCTCAATCCTCAATCCTCAACCTTCAATCCTCAATACTCAATCTTCAATACTCAATCCTGAATCCTCAATCCTCAATCCTCAATCCTCAATCCTCAATCTTCAATCCTCAGTACTCAATATTCAATCCCCATTCCTCAATCCTCAATCCTCAATCCTCAATCCTCAATCCTCAAACCTCAATCCTCATTCCTCAAACCTCAATCCTCAACCCTCAGCCCTCATCCTCAATTCTCAATCTTCAATCCTAAATCCTCAATCCTCAATCCTCAATCCTCAACCTTCAATCCTCAATACTCAATCTTCAATCCTCAATCCTCAATCGTCAATCCTCAATCCTCAATCTTCAATCCTCAATACTCAATTTTCAATCCTCAATCCTCAATCCTCAATCCTCAATCCTCAATCTTCAATCGTCAATAATCAATCTCCAATCCTAGATCCTCAATCCACAATCTTCAATCCTTAATTCTCAATCTTCAATCCTCAATCCCCAGTCTTCAATCTTCAACCCTCAATGCTCAATCCTCGACCCTCAATCATCAGTCCTCAATCCTCAGTCCTCAGTCCTCAAACCTCAATCCTCTACCGTCAGTCCTCGTCCTCAATCCTCAAACCTCAATACTCAATCCTCAATATTCAATCATCAATACTCAATCTTCAATCCTCAATCCTCAATCCTCAATCCTCAATCCTCAACCCTCAATATTCAACACACAACCCTCAGCCATGAATCCTCAATACTCAACCATCAATCCTCAATTCTCAATACTCAATTCTCAATCGCCAATCCTCAATCCCCAGTCTTCAATCTTCAATCCTCAGTGCTCAATCCTCAATCCTCAATCCTCAGTCCTCAATCCTCAGTCCTCAATCCTCAAACCTCAATCCCCTACCGTCAGTCCTCGTCCTCAATCCTCAAACCTCAATCCTCAATCCTCAATATTCAATCATCAATACTCAATCTTCAATCCTCAATCCTCAATCCTCAATACTCAATACTCAATCCTCAATCCTCAATTTTCAATACCCAATCCTCAATCCTCAGACCTCAATCATCAATATTCAACTCTCAGTCCTCAATCCTCAATCCTCAATCCTCAATACTCAATCTTCAATCCTCAATCCTCAATATTCAATCTTCAATCCTCAATGCTCAATACTCAATCCTCAATCCTCAATCCTCAATCCTCAATCTTCAATCCTCAATACTCAATCTTCAATCCTCAATACTCAATCGTCAATCCTCAATCCTCAATCTTCAATCCTCAATACTCAATTTTCAATCCTCAATCCTCAATCCTCATTTCTCAAACCTCAATCCTCAACCCTCAGACCTCATCCTCAATTCTCGATTCTCAATCCTCAATCATCAATCCTCAATCTTCAATCCTCAATAATCAATCACCAATCCTAGATCCTCAACCCTCAATCCTCAATCCCCAATCTTCAATCCACAATAATCAATCTCCAATTCTAGATCCTCAACACTCAATCCTCAATCCTCAATCCTCAATCCTCATTCCTCAATCCTCAATACCCAATCCTCATTCTTCAATCCTCTGTCAACAATCCTGAATTCTCAATCCTCAATCCTCAGTCCTCAGTCGTCAAACATCAATCCCCGACCCTCAGCCCTCATCCTCAATCCTCAGTCCTCAATCCTCAATCCTCAATCCTCAATCCTCAAACCTCAATCCTCATTCCTCAAACCTCAATCCTCAACCCTCAGTCCTCATCCTCAATTCTCAATCCTCAATCCTCAATCCTCAATCCTCAATCTTCAATCCTCAATAATCAATCTGCAATCCTAGATCCTCAATCCACAATCTTCAATCCTTTATGCTCAATATTCAATCCTCAATCCCCAGTCTTCAATCTTCAATCCTCAATGCTCAATCCTCAATCCTCAATCCTCAGTCCTCAATCCTCAGTCCTCAATCCTCAAACCTCAATCATCTACCGTCAGTCCTCGTCCTCAATCCTCTAACCTCAATCCTCAATCCTCAATATTCAATCATCAATACTCAATCTTCAATCCTCAATCCTCTATCCTCAATCCTCAATCCTCTATCCTCAATATTCAACACACAACCCTCAGACATCAATCCTCAATACTCAACCATCAATCCTCAATTCTCAATACTCAATAGAATATCCAGAATTCGCATGGTTCAATACTCAATCCACAATATTCAATAATCAAATCTCAATCCTCAATCTTCGATCCTCAATACTCAATTTCAATCCTCAATTCTCAATCCTCAATCCTCAGTCCTCAGTCGTCAAACCTTAATCCCCGACCCTCAGCCCTCATCCTCAATCCTTAGTCCTCAATCCTCAGTCTTCAGTCCTCAAACCTCAACCCTCAACCCTCAGCCCTCATCCTCCATCCTCAATCCTCAATCCTCAATCCTCAATCTTCAATTCTCAATACTCAATCTTCAATCCTCGATCCTCAATCCTCAATCCTCAATCCTCAATCCTCAACCCTCAGGCATCAATACTCAATCTTCAATACACAATCCTCAATCCTCAATCATCAATCCTCTATCCTCAACCCTCAATCCTCATTCCTCAAACCTCAATCCTCAGCCCTCAGTCCTCATACTCAATTCTCAATTTTCAATCCTCAATAATCAATCTCCAATCCTAGATCCTCAATCCCCAATCTTCAATCCTTAATCCTCAATCTTCAATCCTCAATCCCCATTGCTCAATCTTCAATCTTCAATGCTCAATCCTCAATCCTCAATCCTCAGTCCTCAATCCTCAATCCTCAATCCTCAAACCTCAATCCTCAACCGTCAGTCCTCATCCTCCGTCCTCAATCCTCAATCCTCAATCCTCAATCTTCAATCCCCAATACTCAATCTTCAATCCTCAACCCTCAATCCTCAATCCTCAATCCTCAATCCTCAATCCTCAGGCATCAACACTCAATCTTCAATACTCAATCCTCAATCCTCAATCCTCAATCCTCAATCCTCAACCCTCAAACCTCATTCCTCAAACCTCAATCCTCAACTCTCAGTCCTCACCCTCAATTCTCAATTCTCAATCCTCAATCCTCAATCCTCAATCTTCAATCCTCAATAATCAATCTCCGATCCTAGATCCTCAATCCACAATCTTCAGTCCTTAATCCTCAATCTTCAATCCTCAATCCCCAGTCATCAATCTTCAATCCTCAATGCTCAATCCTCAATCCTCAGTCCTCAATCCTCAATACCCAATCCTCAAACCTCAATCCCCAACCGTCAGTCCTCGTCCTCAATCCTCAAACCTCAATCCTCAATCCTCAATATTCAATCATCAATACTCAATCTTCAATCCTCAATCCTCAATCCTCAATCCTCAATCCTCAATCCTCACTCCTCAATCATCAATCCTCAATCCTCAATCCTCAATCCTCAATACTCAATACTCAATCCTCAATCCTCAATCTTCAATCCTCAATCCTCAATCCTCAATCCTCTATTCTCAATCTTCAATCTTCAATAATCAATCTCCAATCATAGATCCTCAACCCCCAATCTTCAATCCTTAATCCTCAATCCTCAATCCTCAATCCTCAATCCTCAACCTTCAATCCTCAATCCTCAATCCTCAATCCTCAATCTTCAATTCTCAATACTCAATCTTCAATCCTCGATCCTCAATCCTCAATCCTCAATCCTCAATCCTCAACCCTCAGGCATCAATACTCAATCTTCAATACACAATCCTCAATCCTCAATCCTCAATCCTCTATCCTCAACCCTCAATCCTCATTCCTCAAACCTCAATCCTCAGTCCTCAGTCCTCATACTCAATTCTCAATTTTCAATCCTCAATAATCAATCTCCAATCCTAGATCCTCAATCCCCAATCTGCAATCCTTGATCCTCAATCTTCAATCCTCAATCCCCATTGCTCAATCTTCAATCTTCAATGCTCAATCCTCAATCCTCAATCCTCAGTCCTCAATCCTCAATCTTCAATCCTCAAACCTCAATCCTCAACCGTCAGTCCTCAATCCTCAATCTTCAATCCTCAATACTCAATCTTCAATCCTCAATCCTCAATCGTCAATCCTCAATCCTCAATCTTCAATCCTCGATACTCAATTTTCAATCCTCAATCCTCAATCCTCATTTCTCAAACCTCAGTCCTCAACCCTCAGACCTCATCCTCAATTCTCGATTCTCAATCCTCAATCATCAATCCTCAATCTTCAATCCTCAATAATCAATCTCCAATCCTCGATACTCAACCCTCAATCCTCAATCCCCAATCTTCAATCCACAATAATCAATCTCCAATTCTAGATCCTCAACCCTCAATCCTCAATCCTCAATCCTCAATCCTCATTCCTCAATCCTCAATACCCAATCCTCATTCTTCAATCCTCTGTCAACAATCCTGAATTCTCAATCCTCAATCCTCAGTCCTCAGTCGTCAAACCTCAATCCCCGACCCTCAGCCCTCATCCTCAATCCTCAGTCCTCAATCCTCAATCCTCAATCCTCAATCCTCAAACCTCAATCCTCATTCCTCAAACCTCAATCCTGAACCCTCAGTCCTCATCCTCAATTCTCAATCCTCAATCCTCAATCCTCAATCCTCAATATTCAATCCTCAATAATCAATCTGCAATCCTAGATCCTCAATCCACAATCTTCAATCCTTTATGCTCAATCTTCAATCCTCGATCCCCAGTCTTCAATCTTCAATCCTCAATGCTCAATCCTCAATCCTCAATCCTCAGTCCTCAATCCTCAGTCCTCAATCCTCAAACCTCAATCATCTACCGTCAGTCCTCGTCCTCAATCCTCTAACCTCAATCCTCAATCCTCAATATTCAATCATCAATACTCAATCTTCAATCCTCAATCCTCTATCCTCAATCCTCAATCCTCTATCCTCAATATTCAACACACAACCCTCAGACATCAATCCTCAATACTCAACCATCAATCCTCAATTCTCAATACTCAATAGAATATCCAGAATTCGCATGGTTCAATACTCAATCCACAATATTCAATAATCAAATCTCAATCCTCAATCTTCGATCCTCAATACTCAATTTCAATCCTCAATTCTCATTCCTCAATCCTCAGTCCTCAGTCGTCAAACCTTAATCCCCGACCCTCAGCCCTCATCCTCAATCCTTAGTCCTCAATCCTCAGTCCTCAGTCCTCAAACCTCAACCCTCAACCCTCAGCCCTCATCCTCCATCCTCAATCCTCAATCCTCAATCCTCAATCTTCAATTCTCAATACTCAATCTTCAATCCTCGATCCTCAATCCTCAATCCTCAATCCTCAATCCTCAACCCTCAGGCATCAATACTCAATCTTCAATACACAATCCTCAATCCTCAATCCTCAATCCTCTATCCTCAACCCTCAATCCTCATTCCTCAAACCTCAATCCTCAGTCCTCAGTCCTCATACTCAATTCTCAATTTTCAATCCTCAATAATCAATCTCCAATCCTAGATCCTCAATCCCCAATCTTCAATCCTTGATCCTCAATCTTCAATCCTCAATCCCCATTGCTCAATCTTCAATCTTCAATGCTCAATCCTCAATCCTCAATCCTCAGTCCTCAATCCTCAATCTTCAATCCTCAAACCTCAATCCTCAACCGTCAGTCCTCATCCTCCGTCCTCAATCCTCAATCCTCAATCCTCAATCTTCAATCCCCAATACTCAATCTTCAATCCTCAACCCTCAATCCTCAATCCTCAATCCTCAATCCTCAATCCTCAGGCATCAACACTCAATCTTCAATACTCAATCCTCAATCCTCAATCCTCAATCCTCAATCCTCAACCCTCAAACCTCATTCCTCAAACCTCAATCCTCAACTCTCAGTCCTCACCCTCAATTCTCAATTCTCAATCCTCAATCCTCAATCCTCAATCTTCAATCCTCAATAGTCAATCTCCGATCCTAGATCCTCAATCCACAATCTTCAGTCCTTAATCCTCAATCTTCAATCCTCAATCCCCAGTCATCAATCTTCAATCCTCAATGCTCAATCCTCAATCCTCAGTCCTCAATCCTCAATACCCAATCCTCAAACCTCAATCCCCAACCGTCAGTCCTCGTCCTCAATCCTCAAACCTCAATCCTCAATCCTCAATATTCAATCATCAATACTCAATCTTCAATCCTCAATCCTCAATCCTCAATCCTCAATCCTCAATCCTCACTCCTCAATCATCAATCCTCAATCCTCAATCCTCAATCCTCAATCCTCAATCCTCAATACTCAATCCTCAATCCTCAATCTTCAATCCTCAATCCTCAATCCTCAATCCTCTATTCTCAATCTTCAATCTTCAATAATCAATCTCCAATCATAGATCCTCAACCCCAAATCTTCAATCCTTAATCCTCAATCCTCAATCCTCAATCCTCAATCCTCAACCTTCAATCCTCAATACTCAATCTTCAATACTCAATCCTGAATCCTCAATCCTCAATCCTCAATCCTCAATCCTCAATCTTCAATCCTCAGTACTCAATATTCAATCCCCATTCCTCAATCCTCAATCCTCAATCCTCAATCCTCAATCTTCAATCCTCAGTACTCAATATTCAATCCCCATTCCTCAATCCTCAATCCTCAATCCTCAATCCTCAATCCTCAAACCTCAATCCTCATTCCTCAAACCTCAATCCTCAACCCTCAGCCCTCATCCTCAATTCTCAATCTTCAATCCTAAATCCTCAATCCTCAATCCTCAATCCTCAACCTTCAATCCTCAATACTCAATCTTCAATCCTCAATCCTCAATCGTCAATCCTCAATCCTCAATCTTCAATCCTCAATACTCAATTTTCAATCCTCAATCCTCAATCCTCAATCCTCAATCCTCAATCTTCAATCGTCAATAATCAATCTCCAATCCTAGATCCTCAATCCACAATCTTCAATCCTTAATTCTCAATCTTCAATCCTCAATCCCCAGTCTTCAATCTTCAACCCTCAATGCTCAATCCTCGACCCTCAATCATCAGTCCTCAATCCTCAGTCCTCAGTCCTCAAACCTCAATCCTCTACCGTCAGTCCTCGTCCTCAATCCTCAAACCTCAATACTCAATCCTCAATATTCAATCATCAATACTCAATCTTCAATCCTCAATCCTCAATCCTCAATCCTCAATCCTCAACCCTCAATATTCAACACACAACCCTCAGCCATGAATCCTCAATACTCAACCATCAATCCTCAATTCTCAATACTCAATTCTCAATCGCCAATCCTCAATCCCCAGTCTTCAATCTTCAATCCTCACTGCTCAATCCTCAATCCTCAATCCTCAGTCCTCAATCCTCAGTCCTCAATCCTCAAACCTCAATCCCCTACCGTCAGTCCTCGTCCTCAATCCTCAAACCTCAATCCTCAATCCTCAATATTCAATCATCAATACTCAATCTTCAATCCTCAATCCTCAATCCTCAATACTCAATACTCAGTCCTCAATCCTCAATTTTCAATACCCAATCCTCAATCCTCAGACCTCAATCATCAATATTCAACCCTCAGTCCTCAATCCTCAATCCTCAATCCTCAATACTCAATCTTCAATCCTCAATCCTCAATATTCAATCTTCAATCCTCAATGCTCAATACTCAATCCTCAATCCTCAATCCTCAATCCTCAATCTTCAATCCTCAATACTCAATCTTCAATCCTCAATACTCAATCGTCAATCCTCAATCCTCAATCTTCAATCCTCAATACTCAATTTTCAATCCTCAATCCTCAATCCTCATTTCTCAAACCTCAATCCTCAACCCTCAGACCTCATCCTCAATTCTCGATTCTCAATCCTCAATCATCAATCCTCAATCTTCAATCCTCAATAATCAATCACCAATCCTAGATCCTCAACCCTCAATCCTCAATCCCCAATCTTCAATCCACAATAATCAATCTCCAATTCTAGATCCTCAACACTCAATCCTCAATCCTCAATCCTCAATCCTCATTCCTCAATCCTCAATACCCAATCCTCATTCTTCAATCCTCTGTCAACAATCCTGAATTCTCAATCCTCAATCCTCAGTCCTCAGTCGTCAAACATCAATCCCCGACCCTCAGCCCTCATCCTCAATCCTCAGTCCTCAATCCTCAATCCTCAATCCTCAATCCTCAAACCTCAATCCTCATTCCTCCAACCTCAATCCTCAACCCTCAGTCCTCATCCTCAATTCTCAATCCTCAATCCTCAATCCTCAATCCTCAATCTTCAATCCTCAATAATCAATCTGCAATCCTAGATCCTCAATCCACAATCTTCAATCCTTTATGCTCAATATTCAATCCTCAATCCCCAGTCTTCAATCTTCAATCCTCAATGCTCAATCCTCAATCCTCAATCCTCAGTCCTCAATCCTCAGTCCTCAATCCTCAAACCTCAATCATCTACCGTCAGTCCTCGTCCTCAATCCTCTAACCTCAATCCTCAATCCTCAATATTCAATCATCAATACTCAATCTTCAATCCTCAATCCTCTATCCTCAATCCTCAATCCTCTATCCTCAATATTCAACACACAACCCTCAGACATCAATCCTCAATACTCAACCATCAATCCTCAATTCTCAATACTCAATAGAATATCCAGAATTCGCATGGTTCAATACTCAATCCACAATATTCAATAATCAAATCTCAATCCTCAATCTTCGATCCTCAATACTCAATTTCAATCCTCAATTCTCAATCCTCAATCCTCAGTCCTCAGTCGTCAAACCTTAATCCCCGACCCTCAGCCCTCATCCTCAATCCTTAGTCCTCAATCCTCAGTCTTCAGTCCTCAAACCTCAACCCTCAACCCTCAGCCCTCATCCTCCATCCTCAATCCTCAATCCTCAATCCTCAATCTTCAATTCTCAATACTCAATCTTCAATCCTCGATCCTCAATCCTCAATCCTCAATCCTCAATCCTCAACCCTCAGGCATCAATACTCAATCTTCAATACACAATCCTCAATCCTCAATCCTCAATCCTCTATCCTCAACCCTCAATCCTCATTCCTCAAACCTCAATCCTCAGCCCTCAGTCCTCATACTCAATTCTCAATTTTCAATCCTCAATAATCAATCTCCAATCCTAGATCCTCAATCCCCAATCTTCAATCCTTAATCCTCAATCTTCAATCCTCAATCCCCATTGCTCAATCTTCAATCTTCAATGCTCAATCCTCAATCCTCAATCCTCAGTCCTCAATCCTCAATCCTCAATCCTCAAACCTCAATCCTCAACCGTCAGTCCTCATCCTCCGTCCTCAATCCTCAATCCTCAATCCTCAATCTTCAATCCCCAATACTCAATCTTCAATCCTCAACCCTCAATCCTCAATCCTCAATCCTCAATCCTCAATCCTCAGGCATCAACACTCAATCTTCAATACTCAATCCTCAATCCTCAATCCTCAATCCTCAATCCTCAACCCTCAAACCTCATTCCTCAAACCTCAATCCTCAACTCTCAGTCCTCACCCTCAATTCTCAATTCTCAATCCTCAATCCTCAATCCTCAATCTTCAATCCTCAATAATCAATCTCCGATCCTAGATCCTCAATCCACAATCTTCAGTCCTTAATTCTCAATCTTCAATCCTCAATCCCCAGTCATCAATCTTCAATCCTCAATGCTCAATCCTCAATCCTCAGTCCTCAATCCTCAATACCCAATCCTCAAACCTCAATTCCCAACCGTCAGTCCTCGTCCTCAATCCTCAAACCTCAATCCTCAATCCTCAATATTCAATCATCAATACTCAATCTTCAATCCTCAATCCTCAATCCTCAATCCTCAATCCTCAATCCTCACTCCTCAATCATCAATCCTCAATCCTCAATCCTCAATCCTCAATCCTCAATACTCAATCCTCAATCCTCAATCTTCAATCCTCAATCCTCAATCCTCAATCCTCTATTCTCAATCTTCAATCTTCAATAATCAATCTCCAATCATAGATCCTCAACCCCCAATCTTCAATCCTTAATCCTCAATCCTCAATCCTCAATCCTCAATCCTCAACCTTCAATCCTCAATACTCAATCTTCAATACTCAATCCTGAATCCTCAATCCTCAATCCTCAATCCTCAATCCTCACTCCTCAAACATCAATCCTCAATCCTCAATCCTCAATCCTCAATCCTCAATCCTCAATACTCAATCCTCAATCCTCAATCTTCAATCCTCAATCCTCAATCCTCAATCCTCTATTCTCAATCTTCAATCTTCAATAATCAATCTCCAATCATAGATCCTCAACCCCCAATCTTCAATCCTTAATCCTCAATCCTCAATCCTCAATCCTCAATCCTCAACCTTCAATCCTCAATACTCAATCTTCAATACTCAATCCTGAATCCTCAATCCTCAATCCTCAATCCTCAATCCTCAATCTTCAATCCTCAGTACTCAATATTCAATCCCCATTCCTCAATCCTCAATCCTCAATCCTCAATCCTCAATCTTCAATCCTCAGTACTCAATATTCAATCCCCATTCCTCAATCCTCAATCCTCAATCCTCAATCCTCAATCCTCAATCCTCAAACCTCAATCCTCGTTCCTCAAACCTCAATCCTCAACCCTCAGCCCTCATCCTCAATTCTCAATTCTCAATCTTCAATCCTCAATCCTCAATCCTCAATCCTCAATCCTCAACCTTCAATCCTCAATACTCAATCTTCAATCCTCAATCCTCAATCGTCAATCCTCAATCCTCAATCTTCAATCCTCAATACTCAATTTTCAATCCTCAATCCTCAATCCTCAATCCTCAATCCTCAATCTTCAATCCTCAATAATCAATCTCCAATCCTAGATCCTCAATCCACAATCTTCAATCCTTAATTCTCAATCTTCAATCCTCAATCCCCAGTCTTCAATCTTCAACCCTCAATGCTAAATCCTCGACCCTCAATCATCAGTCCTCAATCCTCAGTCCTCAGTCCTCAAACCTCAATCCTCTACCGTCAGTCCTCGTCCTCAATCCTCAAACCTCAATCCTCAATCCTCAATATTCAATCATCAATACTCAATCTTCAATCCTCAATCCTCAATCCTCAATACTCAATACTCAATCCTCAATCCTCAATTTTCAATACCCAATCCTCAATCCTCAGACCTCAATCATCAATATTCAACCCTCAGTCCTCAATCCTCAATCCTCAATCCTCAATACTCAATCTTCAATCCTCAATCCTCAATATTCAATCTTCAATCCTCAATGCTCAATACTCAATCCTCAATCCTCAATCCTCAATCCTCAATCTTCAATCCTCAATACTCAATCTTCAATCCTCAATACTCAATCGTCAATCCTCAATCCTCAATCTTCAATCCTCAATACTCAATTTTCAATCCTCAATCCTCAATCCTCATTTCTCAAACCTCAATCCTCAACCCTCAGACCTCATCCTCAATTCTCGATTCTCAATCCTCAATCATCAATCCTCAATCTTCAATCCTCAATAATCAATCACCAATCCTAGATCCTCAACCCTCAATCCTCAATCCCCAATCTTCAATCCACAATAATCAATCTCCAATTCTAGATCCTCAACACTCAATCCTCAATCCTCAATCCTCAATCCTCATTCCTCAATCCTCAATACCCAATCCTCATTCTTCAATCCTCTGTCAACAATCCTGAATTCTCAATCCTCAATCCTCAGTCCTCAGTCGTCAAACATCAATCCCCGACCCTCAGCCCTCATCCTCAATCCTCAGTACTCAATCCTCAATCCTCAATCCTCAATCCTCAAACCTCAATCCTCATTCCTCAAACCTCAATCCTCAACCCTCAGTCCTCATCCTCAATTCTCAATCCTCAATCCTCAATCCTCAATCCTCAATCTTCAATCCTCAATAATCAATCTGCAATCCTAGATCCTCAATCCACAATCTTCAATCCTTTATGCTCAATATTCAATCCTCAATCCCCAGTCTTCAATCTTCAATCCTCAATGCTCAATCCTCAATCCTCAATCCTCAGTCCTCAATCCTCAGTCCTCAATCCTCAAACCTCAATCATCTACCGTCAGTCCTCGTCCTCAATCCTCTAACCTCAATCCTCAATCCTCAATATTCAATCATCAATACTCAATCTTCAATCCTCAATCCTCTATCCTCAATCCTCAATCCTCTATCCTCAATATTCAACACACAACCCTCAGACATCAATCCTCAATACTCAACCATCAATCCTCAATTCTCAATACTCAATAGAATATCCAGAATTCGCATGGTTCAATACTCAATCCACAATATTCAATAATCAAATCTCAATCCTCAATCTTCGATCCTCAATACTCAATTTCAATCCTCAATTCTCAATCCTCAATCCTCAGTCCTCAGTCGTCAAACCTTAATCCCCGACCCTCAGCCCTCATCCTCAATCCTTAGTCCTCAATCCTCAGTCTTCAGTCCTCAAACCTCAACCCTCAACCCTCAGCCCTCATCCTCCATCCTCAATCCTCAATCCTCAATCCTCAATCTTCAATTCTCAATACTCAATCTTCAATCCTCGATCCTCAATCCTCAATCCTCAATCCTCAATCCTCAACCCTCAGGCATCAATACTCAATCTTCAATACACAATCCTCAATCCTCAATCCTCAATCCTCTATCCTCAACCCTCAATCCTCATTCCTCAAACCTCAATCCTCAGCCCTCAGTCCTCATACTCAATTCTCAATTTTCAATCCTCAATAATCAATCTCCAATCCTAGATCCTCAATCCCCAATCTTCAATCTTCAATCCTCAATCCTCAATCCTCAATCCTCAATCCTCAATCTTCAATCCTCAATACTCAATCTTCAATCCTCAATCCTCAATCGTCAATCCTCAATCCTTAATCATCAATCCTCAATACTCAATTTTCAATCCTCAATAGTCAATCCTCAATTCTCAATTCTCAATCCTCAATCCTCAATCCTCATTTCTCAAACCTCAATCCTCAACCCTCAGACCTCATCCTCAATTCTCGATTCTCAATCCTCAATCATCAATCCTCAATCTTCAATCCTCAATAATCAATCACCAATCCTAGATCCTCAACCCTCAATCCTCAATCCCCAATCTTCAATCCACAATAATCAATCTCCAATTCTAGATCCTCAACACTCAATCCTCAATCCTCAATCCTCAATCCTCATTCCTCAATCCTCAATACCCAATCCTCATTCTTCAATCCTCTGTCAACAATCCTGAATTCTCAATCCTCAATCCTCAGTCCTCAGTCGTCAAACATCAATCCCCGACCCTCAGCCCTCATCCTCAATCCTCAGTCCTCAATCCTCAATCCTCAATCCTCAATCCTCAAACCTCAATCCTCATTCCTCAAACCTCAATCCTCAACCCTCAGTGGTCATCCTCAATTCTCAATCCTCAATCCTCAATCCTCAATCCTCAATCTTCAATCCTCAATAATCAATCTGCAATCCTAGATCCTCAATCCACAATCTTCAATCCTTTATGCTCAATATTCAATCCTCAATCCCCAGTCTTCAATTTTCAATCCTCAATGCTCAATCCTCAATCCTCAATCCTCAGTCCTCAATCCTCAGTCCTCAATCCTCAAACCTCAATCATCTACCGTCAGTCCTCGTCCTCAACCCTCAAACCTCAATCCTCAATCCTCAATATTCAATCATCAATACTCAATCTTCAATCCTCAATCCTCAATCCTCAATCCTCAATACCCAATCCTCAATCCTCAATTTTCAATACTCAAGGCTCAATCCTCAGACCTCAATCATCAATATTCAACCCTCAGTCCTCAATCCTCAATCCTCAATACTCAATCTTCAATCCTCAATCCTCAATATTCAATCTTCAATACTCAATCCTGAATCCTCAATCCTCAATCCTCAATCCTCAATCCTCAATCTTCAATCCTCAGTACTCAATATTCAATCCCCATTCCTCAATCCTCAATCCTCAATCCTCAATCCTCAATCTTCAATCCTCAGTACTCAATATTCAATCCCCATTCCTCAATCCTCAATCCTCAATCCTCAATCCTCAATCCTCAATCCTCAAACCTCAATCCTCATTCCTCAAACCTCAATCCTCAACCCTCAGCCCTCATCCTCAATTCTCAATTCTCAATCTTCAATCCTCAATCCTCAATCCTCAATCCTCAATCCTCAACCTTCAATCCTCAATACTCAATCTTCAATCCTCAATCCTCAATCGTCAATCCTCAATCCTCAATCTTCAATCCTCAATACTCAATTTTCAATCCTCAATCCTCAATCCTCAATCCTCAATCCTCAATCTTCAATCCTCAATAATCAATCTCCAATCCTAGATCCTCAATCCACAATCTTCAATCCTTAATTCTCAATCTTCAATCCTCAATCCCCAGTCTTCAATCTTCAACCCTCAATGCTAAATCCTCGACCCTCAATCATCAGTCCTCAATCCTCAGTCCTCAGTCCTCAAACCTCAATCCTCTACCGTCAGTCCTCGTCCTCAATCCTCAAACCTCAATCCTCAATCCTCAATATTCAATCATCAATACTCAATCTTCAATCCTCAATCCTCAATCCTCAATACTCAATACTCAATCCTCAATCCTCAATTTTCAATACCCAATCCTCAATCCTCAGACCTCAATCATCAATATTCAACCCTCAGTCCTCAATCCTCAATCCTCAATCCTCAATACTCAATCTTCAATCCTCAATCCTCAATATTCAATCTTCAATCCTCAATGCTCAATACTCAATCCTCAATCCTCAATCCTCAATCCTCAATCTTCAATCCTCAATACTCAATCTTCAATCCTCAATACTCAATCGTCAATCCTCAATCCTCAATCTTCAATCCTCAATACTCAATTTTCAATCCTCAATCCTCAATCCTCATTTCTCAAACCTCAATCCTCAACCCTCAGACCTCATCCTCAATTCTCGATTCTCAATCCTCAATCATCAATCCTCAATCTTCAATCCTCAATAATCAATCACCAATCCTAGATCCTCAACCCTCAATCCTCAATCCCCAATCTTCAATCCACAATAATCAATCTCCAATTCTAGATCCTCAACACTCAATCCTCAATCCTCAATCCTCAATCCTCATTCCTCAATCCTCAATACCCAATCCTCATTCTTCAATCCTCTGTCAACAATCCTGAATTCTCAATCCTCAATCCTCAGTCCTCAGTCGTCAAACATCAATCCCCGACCCTCAGCCCTCATCCTCAATCCTCAGTACTCAATCCTCAATCCTCAATCCTCAATCCTCAAACCTCAATCCTCATTCCTCAAACCTCAATCCTCAACCCTCAGTCCTCATCCTCAATTCTCAATCCTCAATCCTCAATCCTCAATCCTCAATCTTCAATCCTCAATAATCAATCTGCAATCCTAGATCCTCAATCCACAATCTTCAATCCTTTATGCTCAATATTCAATCCTCAATCCCCAGTCTTCAATCTTCAATCCTCAATGCTCAATCCTCAATCCTCAATCCTCAGTCCTCAATCCTCAGTCCTCAATCCTCAAACCTCAATCATCTACCGTCAGTCCTCGTCCTCAATCCTCTAACCTCAATCCTCAATCCTCAATATTCAATCATCAATACTCAATCTTCAATCCTCAATCCTCTATCCTCAATCCTCAATCCTCTATCCTCAATATTCAACACACAACCCTCAGACATCAATCCTCAATACTCAACCATCAATCCTCAATTCTCAATACTCAATAGAATATCCAGAATTCGCATGGTTCAATACTCAATCCACAATATTCAATAATCAAATCTCAATCCTCAATCTTCGATCCTCAATACTCAATTTCAATCCTCAATTCTCAATCCTCAATCCTCAGTCCTCAGTCGTCAAACCTTAATCCCCGACCCTCAGCCCTCATCCTCAATCCTTAGTCCTCAATCCTCAGTCTTCAGTCCTCAAACCTCAACCCTCAACCCTCAGCCCTCATCCTCCATCCTCAATCCTCAATCCTCAATCCTCAATCTTCAATTCTCAATACTCAATCTTCAATCCTCGATCCTCAATCCTCAATCCTCAATCCTCAATCCTCAACCCTCAGGCATCAATACTCAATCTTCAATACACAATCCTCAATCCTCAATCCTCAATCCTCTATCCTCAACCCTCAATCCTCATTCCTCAAACCTCAATCCTCAGCCCTCAGTCCTCATACTCAATTCTCAATTTTCAATCCTCAATAATCAATCTCCAATCCTAGATCCTCAATCCCCAATCTTCAATCTTCAATCCTCAATCCTCAATCCTCAATCCTCAATCCTCAATCTTCAATCCTCAATACTCAATCTTCAATCCTCAATCCTCAATCGTCAATCCTCAGTCCTTAATCATCAATCCTCAATACTCAATTTTCAATCCTCAATAGTCAATCCTCAATTCTCAATTCTCAATCCTCAATCCTCAATCCTCATTTCTCAAACCTCAATCCTCAACCCTCAGACCTCATCCTCAATTCTCGATTCTCAATCCTCAATCATCAATCCTCAATCTTCAATCCTCAATAATCAATCACCAATCCTAGATCCTCAACCCTCAATCCTCAATCCCCAATCTTCAATCCACAATAATCAATCTCCAATTCTAGATCCTCAACACTCAATCCTCAGTCCTCAGTCGTCAAACATCAATCCCCGACCCTCAGCCCTCATCCTCAATCCTCAGTCCTCAATCCTCAATCCTCAATCCTCAATCCTCAAACCTCAATCCTCATTCCTCAAACCTCAATCCTCAACCCTCAGTGGTCATCCTCAATTCTCAATCCTCAATCCTCAATCCTCAATCCTCAATCTTCAATCCTCAATAATCAATCTGCAATCCTAGATCCTCAATCCACAATCTTCAATCCTTTATGCTCAATATTCAATCCTCAATCCCCAGTCTTCAATTTTCAATCCTCAATGCTCAATCCTCAATCCTCAATCCTCAGTCCTCAATCCTCAGTCCTCAATCCTCAAACCTCAATCATCTACCGTCAGTCCTCGTCCTCAACCCTCAAACCTCAATCCTCAATCCTCAATATTCAATCATCAATACTCAATCTTCAATCCTCAATCCTCAATCCTCAATCCTCAATACCCAATCCTCAATCCTCAATTTTCAATACTCAAGGCTCAATCCTCAGACCTCAATCATCAATATTCAACCCTCAGTCCTCAATCCTCAATCCTCAATACTCAATCTTCAATCCTCAATCCTCAATATTCAATCTTCAATCCTCAATGCTCAATCCTCAATCCTCAATCCTCAATCCTCTATCCTCAATCTTCAATCCTCAATACTCAATCTTCAATCCTCAATCCTCAATCGTCAATCCTCAATCCTCAATTTTCAATCCTCAATACTCAATTTTCAATCCTCAATCCTCAATCCTCATTTCTCAAACCTCAATCCTCAACCCTCAGACCTCATCCTCAATTCTCAATTCTCAATCCTCAATCATCAATCCTCAATCTTCAATCCTCAATAATCAATCTCCAATCCTAGATCCTCAACCCTCAATCCTCAATCCCCAATCTTCAATCCACAATAATCAATCTCCAATTCTAGATCCTCAACCCTCAATCCTCAATCCTCAATCCTCAATCCTCATTCTTCAATCCTCAATACCCAATCCTCAATCCTCAATCCTCATTCATCTATCCTCAATACCCAATCCTCATTCTTCAATCCTCTGTCAACAATCCTGAATTCTCAATCCTCAATCCTCAGTCCTCAGTCGTCAAACCTCAATCCCCGACCCTCAGCCCTCATCCTCAACCCTCAATCCTCAGTCCTCAGTCCTCACTCCTCAAACCTCAATCCTCAACCCTCAGACACCATCCTCAATCCTCAATCCTCAATCCTCAATCCTCAATCTTCAATCCTCAATACTCAATCTTCAATCCTCAATACCCAATCCTCAATCCTCAATTTTCAATACTCAATGCTCAATCCTCAGACCTCAATCATCAATATTCAACCCTCGGTCCTCAATCCTCAATCCTCAATACTCAATCTTCAATCCTCAATCCTCAATATTCAATCTTCAATCCTCAATGCTCAATCCTCAATCCTCAATCCTCAATCCTCTATCCTCAATCTTCAATCCTCAATACTCAATCTTCAATCCTCAATCCTCAATCGTCAATCCTCAATCCTCAATCTTCAATCCTCAATACTCAATTTTCAATCCTCAATCCTCAATCCTCATTTCTCAAACCTCAATCCTCAACCCTCAGACCTCATCCTCAATTCTCAATTCTCAATCCTCAATCATCAATCCTCAATCTTCAATCCTCAATAATCAATCTCCAATCCTAGATCCTCAACCCTCAATCCTCAATCCCCAATCTTCAATCCACAATAATCAATCTCCAATTCTAGATCCTCAACCCTCAATCCTCAATCCTCAATCCTCAATCCTCATTCTTCAATCCTCAATACCCAATCCTCAATCCTCAATCCTCATTCATCTATCCTCAATACCCAATCCTCATTCTTCAATCCTCTGTCAACAATCCTGAATTCTCAATCCTCAATCCTCAGTCCTCAGTCGTCAAACCTCAATCCCCGACCCTCAGCCCTCATCCTCAACCCTCAATCCTCAATCCTCAGTCCTCACTCCTCAAACCTCAATCCTCAACCCTCAGACACCATCCTCAATCCTCAATCCTCAATCCTCAATCCTCAATCTTCAATCCTCAATACTCAATCTTCAATCCTCAATCCTCAGCCCTCAAACCACAATTCTGCATCCTCAATACTCAACCTTCAATCCTCAATCCTCAGTCCTCAGTACTCAACCATCAATGCTCAATTCTCAATACTCAATAGAATATCCTGAATTCTCAGTATTCAATACCCAAACCTCAATCCTCAACCCTCAGCCCTCATCCTCCATCCTCAATCCTCAATCCTCAATCCTCAATCTTCTATCCTCAGTACTCAATATTCAATCCCCATTCCTCAATCCTCAATCCTCAATTCTCAATCCTCAATCCTCAATCCTCAATCCTCAAACCTCAATCCTCATTCCTCAAACCTCAATCCTCAACCCTCAGCCCTCATCCTCAATTCTCAATTCTCAATCTTCAATCCTCAATCCTCAATCCTCAATCCTCAGTCCTCAATCCTCAGTGATCAATACTCAATCTTCAATACACAATCGTCAATCCTCAATCCTCAGACCTCAATCCTCAATCCTCAATCCTCATTTCTCAAACCTCAATCCTCAACCCTCAGTCCTCATCCACAATTCTCAATTCTCAATCCTCAATCATCAATCCTCAATCTTCAAACCTCAATAATCAATCTCCAATTCTAGATCCTCAATCCTCAATCCTCAGCCCTCATCCTCCATCCTCAATTCTCAATCCTCAATCCTCAATCTTCAATCCTCAGTACTCAATATTCAATCCCCAATCCTCAATCCTCAATCCTCAATCCTCAATCCTCAATCCTCAATCCTCAACCCTCAATCCTCATTCCTCAAACCTCAATCCTCAACCCTCAGTCCTCATTCTCAATTCTCAATCCTCAATCCTCAATCCTCAATCCTCAATCTTCAATCCTCAATAATCAATCTCCAATCCTAGATCCTCAATCCACAATCTTCTATCCTTAATTCTCAATCTTCAATCCTCAATCCCCAGTCTTCAATCTTCAATCCTCAATGCTCAATCCTCAATCCTCAATCCTCAGTCCTCAATCCTCAGCCCTCAATCCTCAAACCTCAATCCTCTACCGTCAGTCCTCGTCCTCAATCCTCAAACCTCAATCCTCAATCCTCAATATTCAATCATCAATACTCAATCTTCAATCCTCAATCCTCAATCCTCAATCCTCAATACCCAATCCTCAATCCTCAATTTTCAATACTCAATGCTGAATCCTCAGACCTCAATCATCAATATTCAACCCTCAGTCCTCAATCCTCAATCCTCAATACTCAATCTTCAATCCTCAATCCTCAATATTCAATCTTCAATCCTCAATGCTCAATCCTCAATCCTCAATTCTCAATCCTCAATCCTCTATCCTCAATCTACAATCCTCAATACTCAATCTTCAATCCTCAATCCTCAATCGTCAATCCTCAATCCTCAATCTTCAATCCTCAATACTCAATTTTCAATCCTCAATCCTCAATCCTCATTTCTCAAACCTCAATCCTCAACCCTCAGACCTCTTCCTCAATTCTTAATTCTCAATCCTCAATCATCAATCCTCAATCTTCAATCCTCAATAATCAATCTCCAATCCTAGATCCTCAACCCTCAATCCTCAATCCCCAATCTTCAATCCACAATAATCAATCTCCAATTCTAGATCCTGAACCCTCAATCCTCAATCCTCAATCCTCAATCCTCATTCTTCAATCCTCAATACCCAATCCTCATTCTTCAATCCTCTGTCAACAATCCTGAATTCTCAATCCTCAATCCTCAGTCCTCAGTCGTCAAACCTCAATCCCCGACCCTCAGCCCTCATCCTCAATCCTCAGTCCTCAATCCTCAGTCCTCAGTCCTCAAACCTCAATCCTCAACCCTCAGACATCATCCTCAATCCTCAATCCTCAATCCTCAATCCTCAATCTTCAATCCTCAATACTCAATCTTCAATCCTCAATCCTCAGCCCTCAAACCTCAATTCTGAATCCTCAATACTCAACCTTCAATCCTCAATCCTCAGTCCTCAGTGCTCAACCATCAATGCTCAATTCTCAATACTCAACAGAATATCCTGAATTCTCAGGATTCAATACCCAAACCTCAATCCTCAACCCTCAGCCCTCATCCTCCATCCTCAACCCTCAATCCTCAATCCTCAATCTTCAATCCTCAGTACTCAATATTCAATCCCCATTCCTCAATCCTCAATCCTCAATCCTCAATCCTCAATCCTCAATCGTCAATCCTCAATCCTCAAACCTCAATCCTCATTCCTCAAACCTCAATCCTCAACCCTCAGTCCCCATCCTCAATTCTCAATCCTCAATCCTCAATCCTCAATCCTCAATTTTCAATCCTCAATAATCAATCTCCAATCCTAGATCCTCAATCCACAATCTTCAATCCTTTATGCTCAATCTTCAATCCTCAATCCCCAGTCTTCTATCTTCAATCCTCAATACTCAATCTTCAATCCTCAATCCTCAATCGTCAATCCTCAATCCTCAATCTTCAATCCTCAATACTCAATTTTCAATCCTCAATCCTCAATCCTCAATCCTCAATCCTCAATCCTTAATCCTCAATCTTCAATCCTCAATAATCAATCTCCAATCCTAGATCCTCAATACACAATCTTCAATCCTTAATTCTCAATCTTCAATCCTCAATCCCCAGTCTTCAATCTTCAATCCTCAATGCTCAATCCTCGATCCTCAACCATCAGTCCTCAATCCTCAGCCCTCATCCTCCATCCTCAATTCTCAATCCTCAATCCTCAATCTTCAATCCTCAGTACTCAATATTCAATCCCCAATTCTCAATCCTCAATCCTCAATCCTCAATCCTCAATCCTCAATCCTCAACCCTCAATCCTCATTCCTCAAACCTCAATCCTCAACCCTCAGTCCTCATTCTCAATTATCTATCCTCAATCCTCAATCCTCAATCCTCAATCTTCAATCCTCAATAATCAATCTCCAATCCTAGATCCTCAATCCACAATCTTCTATCCTTAATTCTCAATCTTCAATCCTCAATCCCCAGTCTTCAATCTTCAATCCTCAATGCTCAATCCTCAATCCTCAATCCTCAGTCCTCAATCCTCAGTCCTCAATCATCAAACCTCAATCCTCTACCGTCAGTCCTCGTCCTCAATCCTCAAACCTCAATCCTCAATCCTCAATATTCAATCATCAATACTCAATCTTCAATCCTCAATCCTCAATCCTCAATCCTCAATACTCAATCCTCAATCCTCAATTTTCAATACTCAATCCTCAATCCTCAGACCTCAACCATCAATATTCAACCCTCAGTCCTCAATCCTCAATCCTCAATGCTCAATCTTCCATCCTCAATCCTCAATATTCAATCTTCAATCCTCAATGCTAAATCCTCAATCCTCAATCCTCAATCCTCAAACCTCAATCCTCATTTCTCAAACCTCAATCCTCAACCCTCAGTCCTCATCCTCAATTCTCAATCCTCAATCCTCAATCCTCAATCCTCAATCTTCAATCCTCAATAATCAACCTGCAATCCTAGATCCTCAATCCACAATCTTCAATCCTTTACGCTCAATCTTCAATCCTCAATCCCCAGTCTTCAATCTTCAATCCTCAATGCTCAATCCTCAATCCTCAATCCTCAGTCCTCAATCCTCAGTCCTCAATCCTCAAACCTCAATCATCTACCGTCAGTCCTCGTCCTCAATCCTCAAACCTCAATACTCAATCCTCAATATTCAATCATCAATACTCAATCTTCAATCCTCAATCCTCAATCCTCAATCCTCAATCCTCAGCCCTCAATATTCAACACACAACCCTCAGCCATGAATCCTCAATACTCAACCATCAATCCTCAATTCTCAATACTCAATCCTCAATCGCCATCCTCAATCCCCAATCCTCAATCTTCAATCCACAACCCTCAATCCTCAATCCTCAATCCTCAATCTTCAATCCTCAGTACTCAATATTCAATCCCCAATCCTCAATCCTCAATCCTCAATCCTCAATCCTCAATCCTCAATCCTCAACCCTCAATCCTCATTCCTCAAACCTCAGTCCTCAACCCTCAGTCCTCATTCTCAATCCTCAATCCTCAATCCTCAATCCCCAATCCTCAACCTTCAATCCTCAATAATCAATCCTCAATCCTCAATCTTCAATTCTCAATATCCAATCTTCAATCCTCAATCCTCAATCCTCAATCCTCAATCCTCAATTCTCAATTTTCAATACTCAATCCTCAATCGTAAGACCTCAATCATCAATATTCAACCCTCAGTCCTCAATCCTCAATCCTCAAACCTCAATCTTCAATCCTCAATCCTCAATATTCAATCTTCAATCCTCAATGCTCAATACTCAATCCTCAATCCTCAATCCTCAATACTCAGTGATCAATACTCAATCTTCAATACCCAATCATCAATACTCAACCCTCAATCCTCAATCCTCAATCCTCAATCCTCAATTCTCAATACTCAATCTTCAGTCCTCAATCCTCAATCCTCAATCCTCATTTCTCAAACCTCAGTCCTCTACCCTCAGTCCTCATCCTCAACTCTCAATTCTCAATCCTCAATCATCAATCCTCAATCTTCAATCCTCAATAATCAATCTCCAATCCTAGATCCTCAACCCTCAATCCTCAATCCTCAATCTTCAATCATCAATAATCAATGTTCAATCCTCAATGCTCAATACTCAATCCTCAATCCTCAATCCTCAATCTTCAATCCTCAATCCTCAATCCTCAATTCTCAATCCTCAATCCTCAATCTTCAATCCCGAATACTCAATCTTCAATCCTCAATCCTCAATCGTCAATCGTCAATCCTCAGTCCTCAATCTTCAATCTTCAATCCTCAATCCTCAATCCTCAATCCTCAATCCTCAATCTTCAATCCTCAATACTCAATCTTCAATCCTCAATCCTCAATCGTCTTTCCTCAATCCTCAATCATCAATCCTCAACACTCAATTTTCAATCCTCAATCCTCAATCCTCAATTCTCAATTCTCAATCCTCAATCATCAATCCTCAATCTTCAAACCTCAATAATCAATCTCCAATTCTAGATCCTCAATCCTCAATCCTCAGCCCTCATCCTCCATCCTCAATCCTCAATCCTCAATCCTCAATCTTCAATCCTCAGTACTCAATATTCAATCCCCAATCCTCAATCCTCAATCCTCAATCCTCAATCCGCAATCCTCAATCCTCAACCCTCAATCCTCATTCCTCAAACCTCAATCCTCAACCCTCAGTCCTCATTCTCAATTCTCAATCCTGAATCCTCAATCCTCAATCCTCAATCTTCAATCCTCAATACTCAATCTTCAATCCTCCATCCTCATTCGTCAACCCTCAATCCTCAATCATCAATACTCAGTACTCAATTTTCAATCCTCAATCCTCAACCCTCAATTCTCAATTCTCAATCCTCAATCCTCAGTCCGCAGTCCTCAAACCTCAATCCTCAACCCTCAGCCCTCATTCTCCATCCTCCATCCTTAATCATCAATCCTCAATCTTCAATCCTCATTCTTCAATCCTGAATACCCAATCCTCTATCTTCAATCCTCAATCATCAATCCTCAATTCTCAGTCCTCAATCCTCAATCCTCAGTTGTCAAACCTCAATCCCCGACCCTCTGCCCCCATCCTCAACCCTCAGTCTTCAATCCTCAGCCCTCAGTCCTCAAACCTCAATCCTCAACCCACAGACACCATCCTCAATCCTCAATCCTCAATCCTCAATCCTCAATCTTCAATCCTCAATACTCAATCTTCAATCCTCAATCCTCAGTCCTCAAACCTCAATCCTGAGTATTCAATACTCAACCTTCAAGCCTCAATCCTAAGTCCTCAATACTCACTCCTCAATCTTCAATCCTCAATCCTCAATCCTCAATCCTCAATCCTCAATCCTCAATCCTCAATCCTCAGTCTTCAATCCTCAATCCTCAAACCTCAATCCTCAATTCTCAATCTTCAATCTTCAATAATCAATCTCCAATCATAGATCCTCAACCCCCAATCTTCAATCCTTAATCCTCAATCCTCAATACTCAATCCTCAATCCTCAATCCTCAATCCTCAATATTCAATCCTCAATCCTTAATCCTCAATCCTCAATCCTCAATCTTCAATCCTCAATAATCGATCTCCAATCCTAGATCCTCAAACCCAGGTCTTCAATCCTTAATCCTCAACCTTCAATCCTCATTCCCCAGTCATCAATCTTCAATCCTCAATGCTCAATCCTCAATCCTCAATCCTCAGTCCTCAATCCTCAATCCTCAACCCTCAATCCTCATTCCTCAAACCTCAATCCTCAACCCTCAGTCCTCATCCTCAATTCTCAATTCTCAATCCTCAATCCTCAATCCTCAATCTTCAATCCTCAATAAGCAATCTCCAATCCTAGATCCTCAATCCCCAATCTTCAATCCTTAATCCTCAATCCTCAGTCATAAATCCTCAATCTTTAATACTCAATCGTCAATCCTCAGTCCTCAATATTCAATCCTCAATCCACAATCCTCAATATTCAATCCTCAATACTCAACCTTCATTCCTCAATCCTCAATCCTCAATCCCCAATCCTCAATCCTCAGTCACAAATCCTCAATCTTCAATCCCCAATAATCCATCTCCAATCCTAGATCCTCAATCCCCAATCCTCAATCCTTAATCCTCAATCTTCAATCCTCAATCGCCAGTCCTCAATCTTCAATCCTCAATATTCAACACTCAACCCTCAACCATCAATCCTCAATACTCAACCATCAATCCTCAATTCTCAATACTCAATTGAACATCATGAATTCTCATTGTTCAATACTCAATTCAGAATATTGAATAATCAAATCTCAAACCTCAAGCATCAATTCCCAACACTCAATCCTCAACACTCAGGCCTCTCCCTCCAATCCTACATACTCAACCCTCACACCTCAAGCGGCAATCCTCAATACCCAATCCTCAATACTCAATCCTCAATCCTCAATCCTCAATCCACAATACTCAATCTTCCATCCTCAATCCTCAATCCTCAATCCTCAATCCTCAATCCTCAGTCATAAATCCTCAATCTAAAATACTCAATCGTCAATCCTCAGCCCTCAATCCTCAATGCTCAATCCTCCATCCTCCATCCTCAATATTCAATCCTCAATACACAATCTTCAATCCTCAATCCTCAATCCTCAATCCTCAATCCTCAAACCTCAATCCCCAACCGTCAGTCCTCGTCCTCAATCCTCAAACCTCAATCCTCAATCCTCAATATTCAATCATCAATACTCAATCTTCAATCCTCAATCCTCTATCCTCAATCCTCAATCCTCTATCCTCAATATTCAACACACAACCCTCAGACATCAATCCTCAATACTCAACCATCAATCCTCAATTCTCAATACTCAATAGAATATCCAGAATTCGCATGGTTCAATACTCAATCCACAATATTCAATAATCAAATCTCAATCCTCAATCTTCGATCCTCAATACTCAATTTCAATCCTCAATTCTGAATCCTCAATCCTCAGTCCTCAGTCGTCAAACCTTAATCATCGACCCTCAGCCATCATCCACAATCCTTAGTCCTCAATCCTCAGTCCTCAGTCCTCAAACCTCAACCCTCAACCCTCAGCCCTCATCCTCCATCCTCAATCCTCAAACCTCAATCCTCAATCCTCAGTATTCAATCATCAATACTCATTCTTCAATCCTCAATCCTCAATCCTCAATCCTCAGTACTCAACCCTCAATATTCTACACACAACCCTCAGCCATGAATCCTCAATACTCAACCATCAATCCTCAATTCTCAATACTCAATAGAATATCCTGAATTCTCATGGTTCAATACTCAATCCACAATATTCAATAATCAAATCTCAATCCTCAATCTTCAATCCTCAATACTCAATTTCAATCCTCAACCGTCAATCATCAATCCCCAATCCTCAATCTTCAGTCCTCAATCCTCAATCCTCAATCCTCAATCCTCAATCCTCAATCTTCAATCTTCAATACACAATCTTCAATCATCAATCCTCAATCCTCAATCCTCAATCCTCAATCTTCAACCCTCAATACTCAATCTTCAATCCTCAATCCTCAATCCTCAACCCTCATTTCTCAAACCTCAATCCTCAACCCTCAGACCTCATCCTCAATTCTCAATTCTCAATCCTCAATCATCAATCCTCAATCTTCAATCCTCAATAATCAATCTCCAATCCTAGATCCTCAACCCTCAATCCCCAATCCCCAATCTTCAATCCACAATAATCAATCTCCAATTCTAGATCCTCAACCCTCAATCCTCAATCCTCAATCCTCAATCCTCATTCATCTATCCTCAATACCCAATCCTCATTCTTCAATCCTCTGTCAACAATCCTGAATTCTCAATCCTCAATCCTCAGTCCTCAGTCGTCAAACATCAATCCCCGACCCTCAGCCCTCATCCTCAACCCTCAATCCTCAATCCTCAGTCCTCACTCCTCAAACCTCAATCCTCAACCCTCAGACACCATCCTCAATCCTCAATCCTCAATCCTCAATCCTCAATCTTCAATCCTCAATACTCAATCTTCAATACTCAATCCTCAGCCCTCAAACCACAATTCTGCATCCTCAATACTCAACCTTCAATCCTCAATCCTCAGTCCTCAGTACTCAACCATCAATGCTCAATTCTCAATACTCAATAGAATATCCTGAATTCTCAGTATTCAATACCCAAACCTCAATCCTCAACCCTCAGCCCTCATCCTCCATCCTCAATCCTCAATCCTCAATCCTCAATCTTCTATCC
Organism: Calliopsis andreniformis; assembly: GCF_051401765.1. Classification (NCBI taxonomy): domain Eukaryota; kingdom Metazoa; phylum Arthropoda; class Insecta; order Hymenoptera; family Andrenidae; genus Calliopsis; species Calliopsis andreniformis. The sequence goes on from NW_027480476.1 coordinate 2,872,401, forward strand.
TCAGTACTCAATATTCAATCCCCATTCCTCAATCCTCAATCCTCAATCCTCAATCCTCAATCCTCAATCCTCAAACCTCAATCCTCATTCCTCAAACCTCAATCCTCAACCCTCAGCCCTCATCCTCAATTCTCAATTCTCAATCTTCAATCCTCAATCCTCAATCCTCAATCCTCAGTCCTCAATCCTCAGTGATCAATACTCAATCTTCAATACACAATCGTCAATCCTCAATCCTCAGACCTCAATCCTCAATCCTCAATCCTCATTTCTCAAACCTCAATCCTCAACCCTCAGTCCTCATCCACAATTCTCAATTCTCAATCCTCAATCATCAATCCTCAATCTTCAAACCTCAATAATCAATCTCCAATTCTAGATCCTCAATCCTCAATCCTCAGCCCTCATCCTCCATCCTCAATTCTCAATCCTCAATCCTCAATCTTCAATCCTCAGTACTCAATATTCAATCCCCAATCCTCAATCCTCAATCCTCAATCCTCAATCCTCAATCCTCAATCCTCAACCCTCAATCCTCATTCCTCAAACCTCAATCCTCAACCCTCAGTCCTCATTCTCAATTCTCAATCCTCAATCCTCAATCCTCAATCCTCAATCTTCAATCCTCAATAATCAATCTCCAATCCTAGATCCTCAATCCACAATCTTCTATCCTTAATTCTCAATCTTCAATCCTCAATCCCCAGTCTTCAATCTTCAATCCTCAATGCTCAATCCTCAATCCTCAATCCTCAGTCCTCAATCCTCAGTCCTCAATCCTCAAACCTCAATCCTCTACCGTCAGTCCTCGTCCTCAACCCTCAAACCTCAATCCTCAATCCTCAATATTCAATCATCAATACTCAATCTTCAATCCTCAATCCTCAATCCTCAATCCTCAATACCCAATCCTCAATCCTCAATTTTCAATACTCAATGCTCAATCCTCAGACCTCAATCATCAATATTCAACCCTCAGTCCTCAATCCTCAATCCTCAATACTCAATCTTCAATCCTCAATCCTCAATATTCAATCTTCAATCCTCAATGCTCAATCCTCAATCCTCAATCCTCAATCCTCTATCCTCAATCTTCAATCCTCAATACTCAATCTTCAATCCTCAATCCTCAATCGTCAATCCTCAATCCTCAATCTTCAATCCTCAATACTCAATTTTCAATCCTCAATCCTCAATCCTCATTTCTCAAACCTCAATCCTCAACCCTCAGACCTCATCCTCAATTCTCAATTCTCAATCCTCAATCATCAATCCTCAATCTTCAATCCTCAATAATCAATCTCCAATCCTAGATCCTCAACCCTCAATCCTCAATCCCCAATCTTCAATCCACAATAATCAATCTCCAATTCTAGATCCTCAACCCTCAATCCTCAATCCTCAATCCTCAATCCTCATTCTTCAATCCTCAATACACAATCCTCAATCCTCAATCCTCATTCATCTATCCTCAATACCCAATCCTCATTCTTCAATCCTCTGTCAACAATCCTGAATTCTCAATCCTCAATCCTCAGTCCTCAGTCGTCAAACCTCAATCCCCGACCCTCAGCCCTGATCCTCAACCCTCAATCCTCAATCCTCAGTCCTCACTCCTCAAACCTCAATCCTCAACCCTCAGACACCATCCTCAATCCTCAATCCTCAATCCTCAATCCTCAATCTTCAATCCTCAATACTCAATCTTCAATCCTCAGTCCTCAGCCCTCAAACCACAATTCTGCATCCTCAATACTCAACCTTCAATCCTCAATCCTCAGTCCTCAGTACTCAACCATCAATGCTCAATTCTCAATACTCAATAGAATATCCTGAATTCTCAGTATTCAATACCCAAACCTCAATCCTCAACCCTCAGCCCTCATCCTCCATCCTCAATCCTCAATCCTCAATCCTCAATCTTCTATCCTCAGTACTCAATATTCAATCCCCATTCCTCAATCCTCAATCCTCAATCCTCAATCCTCAATCCTCAATCCTCAAACCTCAATCCTCATTCCTCAAACCTCAATCCTCAACCCTCAGCCCTCATCCTCAATTCTCAATTCTCAATCTTCAATCCTCAATCCTCAATCCTCAATCCTCAGTCCTCAATCCTCAGTGATCAATACTCAATCTTCAATACACAATCGTCAATCCTCAATCCTCAGACCTCAATCCTCAATCCTCAATCCTCATTTCTCAAACCTCAATCCTCAACCCTCAGTCCTCATCCACAATTCTCAATTCTCAATCCTCAATCATCAATCCTCAATCTTCAAACCTCAATAATCAATCTCCAATTCTAGATCCTCAATCCTCAATCCTCAACCCTCATCCTCCATCCTCAATTCTCAATCCTCAATCCTCAATCTTCAATCCTCAGTACTCAATATTCAATCCCCAATCCTCAATCCTCAATCCTCAATCCTCAATCCTCAATCCTCAATACTCAACCCTCAATCCTCATTCCTCAAACCTCAATCCTCAACCCTCAGTCCTCATTCTCAATTCTCAATCCTCAATCCTCAATCCTCAATCCTCAATCTTCAATCCTCAATAATCAATCTCCAATCCTAGATCCTCAATCCACAATCTTCTATCCTTAATTCTCAATCTTCAATCCTCAATCCCCAGTCTTCAATCTTCAATCCTCAATGCTCAATCCTCAATCCTCAATCCTCAGTCCTCAATCCTCAGTCCTCAATCCTCAAACCTCAATCCTCTACCGTCAGTCCTCGTCCTCAATCCTCAAACCTCAATCCTCAATCCTCAATATTCAATCATCAATACTCAATCTTCAATCCTCAATCCTCAATCCTCAATTCTCAATACCCAATCCTCAATCCTCAATTTTCAATACTCAATGCTGAATCCTCAGACCTCAATCATCAATATTCAACCCTCAGTCCTCAATCCTCAATCCTCAATACTCAATCTTCAATCCTCAATCCTCAATATTCAATCTTCAATCCTCAATGCTCAATCCTCAATCCTCAATCCTCAATCCTCTATCCTCAATCTTCAATCCTCAATACTCAATCTTCAATCCTCAATCCTCAATCGTCAATCCTCAATCCTCAATCTTCAATCCTCAATACTCAATTTTCAATCCTCAATCCTGAATCCTCATTTCTCAAACCTCAATCCTCAACCCTCAGACCTCATCCTCAATTCTCAATTCTCAATCCTCAATCATCAATCCTCAATCTTCAATCCTCAATAATCAATCTCCAATCCTAGATCCTCAACCCTCAATCCTCAATCCCCAATCTTCAATCCACAATAATCAATCTCCAATTCTAGATCCTCAACCCTCAATCCTCAATCCTCAATCCTCAATCCTCATTCTTCAATCCTCAATACCCAATCCTCATTCTTCAATCCTCTGTCAACAATCCTGAATTCTCAATCCTCAATCCTCAGTCCTCAGTCGTCAAACCTCAATCCCCGACCCTCAGCCCTCATCCTCAATCCTCAGTCCTCAATCCTCAGTCCTCAGTCCTCAAACCTCAATCCTCAACCCTCAGACATCATCCTCAATCCTCAATCCTCAATCCTCAATCCTCAATCTTCAATCCTCAATACTCAATCTTCAATCCTCAATCCTCAGCCCTCAAACCTCAATTCTGAATCCTCAATACTCAACCTTCAACCCTCAATCCTCAATCCTCAATCTTCAATCCTCAGTACTCAATATTCAATCCCCATTCCTCAATCCTCAATCCTCAATCCTCAATCCTCAATCCTCAATCGTCAATCCTCAATCCTCAAACCTCAATCCTCATTCCTCAAACCTCAATCCTCAACCCTCAGTCCCCATCCTCAATTCTCAATCCTCAATCCTCAATCCTCAATCCTCAATTTTCAATCCTCAATAATCAATCTCCAATCCTAGATCCTCAATCCACAATCTTCAATCCTTTATGCTCAATCTTCAATCCTCAATCCCCAGTCTTCAATCTTCAATCCTCAATACTCAATCTTCAATCCTCAATCCTCAATCGTCAATCCTCAATCCTCAATCTTCAATCCTCAATACTCAATTTTCAATCCTCAATCCTCAATCCTCAATCCTCAATCCTCAATCCTTAATCCTCAATCTTCAATCCTCAATAATCAATCTCCAATCCTAGATCCTCAATACACAATCTTCAATCCTTAATTCTCAATCTTCAATCCTCAATCCCCAGTCTTCAATCTTCAATCCTCAATGCTCAATCCTCGATCCTCAACCATCAGTCCTCAATCCTCAGCCCTCATCCTCCATCCTCAATTCTCAATCCTCAATCCTCAATCTTCAATCCTCAGTACTCAATATTCAATCCCCAATTCTCAATCCTCAATCCTCAATCCTCAATCCTCAATCCTCAATCCTCAACCCTCAATCCTCATTCCTCAAACCTCAATCCTCAACCCTCAGTCCTCATTCTCAATTCTCAATCCTCAATCCTCAATCCTCAATCCTCAACCTTCAATCCTCAATAATCAATCTCCAATCCTAGATCCTCAATCCACAATCTTCTATCCTTAATTCTCAATCTTCAATCCTCAATCCCCAGTCTTCAATCTTCAATCCTCAATGCTCAATCCTCAATCCTCAATCCTCAGTCCTCAATCCTCAGTCCTCAATCCTCAAACCTCAATCATCTACCGTCAGTCCTCGTCCTCAATCCTCAAACCTCAATACTCAATCCTCAATATTCAATCATCAATACTCATTCTTCAATCCTCAATCCTCAATCCTCAATCCTCAATCCTCAGCCCTCAATATTCAACACACAACCCTCAGCCATGAATCCTCATTACTCAACCATCAATCCTCAATTCTCAATACTCAATCCTCAATCGCCATCCTCAATCCCCAATCCTCAATCTTCAATCCACAACCCTCAATCCTCAATCCTCAATCCTCAATCTTCAATCCTCAGTACTCAATATTCAATCCCCAATCCTCAATCCTCAATCCTCAATCCTCAATCCTCAATCCTCAATCCTCAACCCTCAATCCTCATTCCTCAAACCTCAGTCCTCAACCCTCAGTCCTCATTCTCAATCCTCAATCCTCAATCCTCAATCCCCAATCCTCAACCTTCAATCCTCAATAATCAATCCTCAATCCTCAATCTTCAATTCTCAATACACAATCTTCAATCATCAAACCTCAATCCTAAATCCTCAATCCTCAATCTTCAATCCTCAATATCCAATCTTCAATCCTCAATCCTCAATCCTCAATCCTCAATCTTCAATCCTCAATCCTCAATATTCAATCTTCAATCCTCAATGCTCAATACTCAATCCTCAATCCTCAATCCTCAATACTCAGTGATCAATACTCAATCTTCAATACCCAATCATCAATACTCAACCCTCAATCCTCAATCCTCAATCCTCAATCCTCAATTCTCAATACTCAATCTTCAGTCCTCAATCCTCAATCCTCAATCCTCATTTCTCAAACCTCAGTCCTCTACCCTCAGTCCTCATCCTCAACTCTCAATTCTCAATCCTCAATCATCAATCCTCAATCTTCAATCCTCAATAATCAATCTCCAATCCTAGATCCTCAACCCTCAATCCTCAATCCTCAATCTTCAATCCTCAATACTCAATCTTCAATCATCAATCCTCAATCGTCTTTCCTCAATCCTCAATCATCAATCCTCAACACTCAATTTTCAATCCTCAATCCTCAATCCTCAATTCTCAATTCTCAATCCTCAATCATCAATCCTCAATCTTCAAACCTCAATAATCAATCTCCAATTCTAGATCCTCAATCCTCAATCCTCAGCCCTCATCCTCCATCCTCAATCCTCAATCCTCAATCCTCAATCTTCAATCCTCAGTACTCAATATTCAATCCCCAATCCTCAATCCTCAATCCTCAATCCTCAATCCGCAATCCTCAATCCTCAACCCTCAATCCTCATTCCTCAAACCTCAATCCTCAACCCTCAGTCCTCATTCTCAATTCTCAATCCTGAATCCTCAATCCTCAATCCTCAATCTTCAATCCTCAATCCTCAATTCTCAATACTCAATCCTCAATCGCCATCCTCAATCCCCAATCCTCAATCTTCAATCCACAACCCTCAATCCTCAATCCTCAATCCTCAATCTTCAATCCTCAGTACTCAATATTCAATCCCCAATCCTCAATCCTCAATCCTCAATCCTCAATCCTCAATCCTCAATCCTCAACCCTCAATCCTCATTCCTCAAACCTCAGTCCTCAACCCTCAGTCCTCATTCTCAATCCTCAATCCTCAATCCTCAATCCCCAATCCTCAACCTTCAATCCTCAATAATCAATCCTCAATCCTCAATCTTCAATTCTCAATACACAATCTTCAATCATCAAACCTCAATCCTAAATCCTCAATCCTCAATCTTCAATCCTCAATATCCAATCTTCAATCCTCAATCCTCAATCCTCAATCCTCAATCCTCAATTCTCAATTTTCAATACTCAATCCTCAATCGTAAGACCTCAATCATCAATATTCAACCCTCAGTCCTCAATCCTCAATCCTCAAACCTCAATCTTCAATCCTCAATCCTCAATATTCAATCTTCAATCCTCAATGCTCAATACTCAATCCTCAATCCTCAATCCTCAATACTCAGTGATCAATACTCAATCTTCAATACCCAATCATCAATACTCAACCCTCAATCCTCAATCCTCAATCCTCAATCCTCAATTCTCAATACTCAATCTTCAGTCCTCAATCCTCAATCCTCAATCCTCATTTCTCAAACCTCAGTCCTCTACCCTCAGTCCTCATCCTCAACTCTCAATTCTCAATCCTCAATCATCAATCCTCAATCTTCAATCCTCAATAATCAATCTCCAATCCTAGATCCTCAACCCTCAATCCTCAATCCTCAATCTTCAATCATCAATAATCAATGTTCAATCTTCAATGCTCAATACTCAATCCTCAATCCTCAATCCTCAATCTTCAATCCTCAATCCTCAATCCTCAATTCTCATTCCTCAATCCTCAATCTTCAATCCCGAATACTCAATCTTCAATCCTCAATCCTCAATCGTCAATCGTCAATCCTCAGTCCTCAATCTTCAATCTTCAATCCTCAATCCTCAATCCTCAATCCTCAATCCTCAATCTTCAATCCTCAATACTCAATCTTCAATCCTCAATCCTCAATCGTCTTTCCTCAATCCTCAATCATCAATCCTCAACACTCAATTTTCAATCCTCAATCCTCAATCCTCAATTCTCAATTCTCAATCCTCAATCATCAATCCTCAATCTTCAAACCTCAATAATCAATCTCCAATTCTAGATCCTCAATCCTCAATCCTCAGCCCTCATCCTCCATCCTCAATCCTCAATCCTCAATCCTCAATCTTCAATCCTCAGTACTCAATATTCAATCCCCAATCCTCAATCCTCAATCCTCAATCCTCAATCCGCAATCCTCAATCCTCAACCCTCAATCCTCATTCCTCAAACCTCAATCCTCAACCCTCAGTCCTCATTCTCAATTCTCAATCCTGAATCCTCAATCCTCAATCCTCAATCTTCAATCCTCAATACTCAATCTTCAATCCTCAATCCTCAATCGTCAATCCTCAATCCTCAATCTTCAATCTTCAATCCTCAATCCTCAATCCGCAATCCTCAATCCTCAATCTCCAATCCTCAATACTCAATCTTCAATCCTCCATCCTCATTCGTCAACCCTCAATCCTCAATCATCAATACTCAGTACTCAATTTTCAATCCTCAATCCTCAACCCTCAATTCTCAATTCTCAATCCTCAATCCTCAGTCCGCAGTCCTCAAACCTCAATCCTCAACCCTCAGCCCTCATTCTCCATCCTCCATCCCTAATCATCAATCCTCAATCTTCAATCCTCATTCTTCAATCCTGAATACCCAATCCTCTATCTTCAATCCTCAATCATCAATCCTCAATTCTCAGTCCTCAATCCTCAATCCTCAGTTGTCAAACCTCAATCCCCGACCCTCTGCCCCCATCCTCAACCCTCAGTCTTCAATCATCAGCCCTCAGTCCTCAAACCTCAATCCTCAACCCACAGACACCATCCTCAATCCTCAATCCTCAATCCTCAATCCTCAATCTTCAATCCTCAATACTCAATCTTCAATCCTCAATCCTCAGTCCTCAAACCTCAATCCTGAGTATTCAATACTCAACCTTCAAGCCTCAATCCTAAGTCCTCAATACTCAACCATCAATCCTCAATTCTCAATACTCAATGGAATACCCAGAATTCTCAGGATTCAATACTCAAACCTCAATCCTCAACCCTCAGCTCTCACCCTCCATCCTCAATCCTCAATACTCAATCCTCAATCCTCAATCTTCAATCCTAGATACTCAATCCTCAATCCTCAATATACAATACTCAATCCTCAATCCACAATCCACAATCCTCAACTTTCAATCCTCAATACTCAATCTTCAATCCTCAATCCTCAATCCTCAATCCTCAGTCCTCATTCCTCAGTCATCAATCCTCAATCTTCAATACTCAATCGTCCATCCTCAACCCTCAGCCCTCATCCTCCATCCTCAATCCTCAATCCTCAATCCTCAGTCTTCAATCCTCAGTTCTCAATATTCAATCCCCAATCCTCAATCCTCAATCCTCAATCCTCAATCCTCAGGCATCAATACTCAATCTTCAATACTCAATTCTCAATCCTCAATCCTCAATCCTCAAACCTCAACCCACAATCCTCATTCCTCAATCCTCAATCCTCAACCCTCAGTCCTCATCCTCAATTCTCAATCCTCAATCCTCAATCCTCAATCCTCAATCTTCAATCCTCAATAATCAATCTCCAATCCTAGATCCTCAATCCACAATCTTCAATCCTTAATTCTCAATCCTCAATCCCCAGTCTTCAATCTTCAATCCTCAATGCTTAATCCTCAATCCTCTATCACCAGTCCTCAATCCTCAATCCTCAATCCTCAATCCTCAAACCTCAATCCTCTACCGTCAGTCCTCGTCCTCAATCCTCAAACCTCAATCCTCAATCCTCTGTATTCAATCATCAATACTCAATCTTCAATCCTCAATCCTCAATCCTCAATCCTCAATCCTCAACCCTCAATATTCAACACACAACCATCAGCCATGAATCCTCAATACTCAACTCTGAATCCTCAATTCTCAATACTCAATAGAATATCCTGAATTCTCATGGTTCAATACTCAATCCACAATATTCAATAATCAAATCTCAATCCTCAATCTTCAATCCTCAATCCTCAATCTTCAATCCTCAATATCCAATCTTCAATCCTCAATCCTCAATCCTCAATCCTCAATCTTCAATCCTCAATACTCAATCTTCAATCCTCAATCCTCAGTCCTCAACCCTCAACTCTGAATCCTCAATACTCAACCTTCAATCCTCAATCCTCAGTCCTCAGTACTCAACCATCAATCCTCAATCCTCAATCCCCAATCTTCAATCCTCAATAATCAATCTCCAATCCTATATCCTCAATCCTCAATCCTCAATCCTCATTCTTCAATCCTCAGTACCCAATCCTCAATCTTCAATCCTCTATCAACAATCCTTAATTCTCAATCCTCAATCCTCAGTCCTCAAACCTCAATTCTGAATCCTCAATACTCAACCTTCAATCCTCAATCCTCAGTCCTCAGTACTCAATCATCAATCCTCAATTCACAATACTCAATAGAATACCCTGAATTCTCAGGATTCAATACTCAAACCTCAATCCTCAACCCTCAGCCCTCATCCTCCATCCTCAATCCTCAATCCTCAATCCTCAATCTTCAATCCTCAGTACTCAATATTCAATCCCCAATCCTCAATCCTCAATCCTCAATCCTCAATCCTCCGGCATCAATACTCAATCTTCAATACTTAATCCTCAATCCTCAATCCTTAATCCTCAAACCTCAACCCTCAATCCTCATTCCTCAATCCTCAATCCTCAACCCTCAGTCCTCATCCTCAATTCTCAATCCTCAATCCTCAATCCTCAATCCTCAATCTTCAATCCTCAGTACTCAATATTCAATCCCCAATCCTCAATCCTCAATGCTCAATCCTCAATCCTCAGGCATCAATACTCAATCTTGAATCCTCAAACCTCAATCCTCAATTCTCAATCCTCAAGCCTCAGTCCTCAGTCCTCAAACCTCAATCCTCAACCCTCAGCCCTCATCCTCCATCCTCAATCCTTAATCATCAATACTCAATCTTCAATCCTCAATATTCTATCTTCAACCCTCAATCATCAATCCTCAATTCTCAATCCTCAATGCTCAATCCTCAATCCTCAATCCTCAACTCTCGATCCTCGATCCTCAGTTCTCAGTCCTCAAACCACAATCCTCAACCCTCAGACCTCATCCTCAATTCTCAATTCTCAATCTTCAATCCTCAATCCTCAATCCTCAATCCTCAATCCTCAACCTTCAATCCTCAATACTCAATCTTCAATCCTCAATCCTAAATCGCCAAACTCAATCCTCAATCCTCAATTCTCAACCCTCAATCCTCAGTCCTCAGTCCTCAAACTTCAATCCTCAATGCTCAATCCTCAACCCTCAATCCTCAATCCTCAATCCTCAATCCTCATTCATCTATCCTCAATACCCAATCCTCATTCTTCAATCCTCTGTCAACAATCCTGAATTCTCAATCCTCAATCCTCAGTCCTCAGTCGTCAAACCTCAATCCCCGACCCTCAGCCCTCATCCTCAACCCTCAATCCTCAATCCTCAGTCCTCACTCCTCAAACCTCAATCCTCAACCCTCAGACACCATCCTCAATACTCAATCCTCAATCCTCAATCCTCAATCTTCAATCCTCAATACTCAATCTTCAATACTCAATCCTCAGCCCTCAAACCACAATTCTGCATCCTCAATACTCAACCTTCAATCCTCAATCCTCAGTCCTCAGTACTCAACCATCAATGCTCAATTCTCAATACTCAATAGAATATCCTGAATTCTCAGTATTCAATACCCAAACCTCAATCCTCAACCCTCAGCCCTCATCCTCCATCCTCAATCCTCAATCCTCAATCCTCAATCTTCTATCCTCAGTACTCAATATTCAATCCCCATTCCTCAATCCTCAATCCTCAATCCTCAATCCTCAATCCTCAATCCTCAAACCTCAATCCTCATTCCTCAAACCTCAATCCTCAACCCTCAGCCCTCATCCTCAATTCTCAATTCTCAATCTTCAATCCTCAATCCTCAATCCTCAATCCTCAGTCCTCAATCCTCAGTGATCAATACTCAATCTTCAATACACAATCGTCAATCCTCAATCCTCAGACCTCAATCCTCAATCCTCAATCCTCATTTCTCAAACCTCTATCCTCAACCCTCAGTCCTCATCCACAATTCTCAATTCTCAATCCTCAATCATCAATCCTCAATCTTCAAACCTCAATAATCAATCTCCAATTCTAGATCCTCAATCCTCAATCCTCAGCCCTCATCCTCCATCCTCAATTCTCAATCCTCAATCCTCAATCTTCAATCCTCAGTACTCAATATTCAATCCCCAATCCTCAATCCTCAATCCTCAATCCTCAATCCTCAATCCTCAATCCTCAACCCTCAATCCTCATTCCTCAAACCTCAATCCTCAACCCTCAGTCCTCATTCTCAATTCTCAATCCTCAATCCTCAATCCTCAATCCTCAATCTTCAATCCTCAATAATCAATCTCCAATCCTAGATCCTCAATCCACAATCTTCTATCCTTAATTCTCAATCTTCAATCCTCAATCCCCAGTCTTCAATCTTCAATCCTCAATGCTCAATCCTCAATCTTCAATCCTCAGTCCTCAATCCTCAGTCCTCAATCCTCAAACCTCAATCCTCTACCGTCAGTCCTCGTCCTCAACCCTCAAACCTCAATCCTCAATCCTCAATATTCAATCATCAATACTCAATCTTCAATCCTCAATCCTCAATCCTCAATCCTCAATACCCAATCCTCAATCCTCAATTTTCAATACTCAATGCTCAATCCTCAGACCTCAATCATCAATATTCAACCCTCAGTCCTCAATCCTCAATCCTCAATACTCAATCTTCAATCCTCAATCCTCAATATTCAATCTTCAATCCTCAATGCTCAATCCTCAATCCTCAATCCTCAATCCTCTATCCTCAATCTTCAATCCTCAATACTCAATCTTCAATCCTCAATCCTCAATCGTCAATCCTCAATCCTCAATCTTCAATCCTCAATACTCAATTTTCAATCCTCAATCCTCAATCCTCATTTCTCAAACCTCAATCCTCAACCCTCAGACCTCATCCTCAATTCTCAATTCTCAATCCTCAATCATCAATCCTCAATCTTCAATCCTCAATAATCAATCTCCAATCCTAGATCCTCAACCCTCAATCCTCAATCCCCAATCTTCAATCCACAATAATCAATCTCCAATTCTAGATCCTCAACCCTCAATCCTCAATCCTCAATCCTCAATCCTCATTCTTCAATCCTCAATACCCAATCCTCATTCTTCAATCCTCTGTCAACAATCCTGAATTCTCAATCCTCAATCCTCAGTCCTCAGTCGTCAAACCTCAATCCCCGACCCTCAGCCCTCATCCTCAATCCTCAGTCCTCAATCCTCAGTCCTCAGTCCTCAAACCTCAATCCTCAACCCTCAGACATCATCCTCAATCCTCAATCCTCAATCCTCAATCCTCAATCTTCAATCCTCAATACTCAATCTTCAATCCTCAATCCTCAGCCCTCAAACCTCAATTCTGAATCCTCAATACTCAACCTTCAACCCTCAATCCTCAATCCTCAATCTTCAATCCTCAGTACTCAATATTCAATCCCCATTCCTCAATCCTCAATCCTCAATCCTCAATCCTCAATCCTCAATCGTCAATCCTCAATCCTCAAACCTCAATCCTCATTCCTCAAACCTCAATCCTCAACCCTCAGTCCCCATCCTCAATTCTCAATCCTCAATCCTCAATCCTCAATCCTCAATTTTCAATCCTCAATAATCAATCTCCAATCCTAGATCCTCAATCCACAATCTTCAATCCTTTATGCTCAATCTTCAATCCTCAATCCCCAGTCTTCAATCTTCAATCCTCAATACTCAATCTTCAATCCTCAATCCTCAATCGTCAATCCTCAATCCTCAATCTTCAATCCTCAATACTCAATTTTCAATCCTCAATCCTCAATCCTCAATCCTCAATCCTCAATCCTTAATCCTCAATCTTCAATCCTCAATAATCAATCTCCAATCCTAGATCCTCAATACACAATCTTCAATCCTTAATTCTCAATCTTCAATCCTCAATCCCCAGTCTTCAATCTTCAATCCTCAATGCTCAATCCTCGATCCTCAACCATCAGTCCTCAATCCTCAGCCCTCATCCTCCATCCTCAATTCTCAATCCTCAATCCTCAATCTTCAATCCTCAGTACTCAATATTCAATCCCCAATTCTCAATCCTCAATCCTCAATCCTCAATCCTCAATCCTCAATCCTCAACCCTCAATCCTCATTCCTCAAACCTCAATCCTCAACCCTCAGTCCTCATTCTCAATTCTCAATCCTCAATCCTCAATCCTCAATCCTCAACCTTCAATCCTCAATAATCAATCTCCAATCCTAGATCCTCAATCCACAATCTTCTATCCTTAATTCTCAATCTTCAATCCTCAATCCCCAGTCTTCAATCTTCAATCCTCAATGCTCAATCCTCAATCCTCAATCCTCAGTCCTCAATCCTCAGTCCTCAATCCTCAAACCTCAATCATCTACCGTCAGTCCTCGTCCTCAATCCTCAAACCTCAATACTCAATCCTCAATATTCAATCATCAATACTCATTCTTCAATCCTCAATCCTCAATCCTCAATCCTCAATCCTCAGCCCTCAATATTCAACACACAACCCTCAGCCATGAATCCTCATTACTCAACCATCAATCCTCAATTCTCAATACTCAATCCTCAATCGCCATCCTCAATCCCCAATCCTCAATCTTCAATCCACAACCCTCAATCCTCAATCCTCAATCCTCAATCTTCAATCCTCAGTACTCAATATTCAATCCCCAATCCTCAATCCTCAATCCTCAATCCTCAATCCTCAATCCTCAATCCTCAACCCTCAATCCTCATTCCTCAAACCTCAGTCCTCAACCCTCAGTCCTCATTCTCAATCCTCAATCCTCAATCCTCAATCCCCAATCCTCAACCTTCAATCCTCAATAATCAATCCTCAATCCTCAATCTTCAATTCTCAATACACAATCTTCAATCATCAAACCTCAATCCTAAATCCTCAATCCTCAATCTTCAATCCTCAATATCCAATCTTCAATCCTCAATCCTCAATCCTCAATCCTCAATCTTCAATCCTCAATCCTCAATATTCAATCTTCAATCCTCAATGCTCAATACTCAATCCTCAATCCTCAATCCTCAATACTCAGTGATCAATACTCAATCTTCAATACCCAATCATCAATACTCAACCCTCAATCCTCAATACTCAATCCTCAATCCTCAATTCTCAATACTCAATCTTCAGTCCTCAATCCTCAATCCTCAATCCTCATTTCTCAAACCTCAGTCCTCTACCCTCAGTCCTCATCCTCAACTCTCAATTCTCAATCCTCAATCATCAATCCTCAATCTTCAATCCTCAATAATCAATCTCCAATCCTAGATCCTCAACCCTCAATCCTCAATCCTCAATCTTCAATCCTCAATACTCAATCTTCAATCATCAATCCTCAATCGTCTTTCCTCAATCCTCAATCATCAATCCTCAACACTCAATTTTCAATCCTCAATCCTCAATCCTCAATTCTCAATTCTCAATCCTCAATCATCCATCCTCAATCTTCAAACCTCAATAATCAATCTCCAATTCTAGATCCTCAATCCTCAATCCTCAGCCCTCATCCTCCATCCTCAATCCTCAATCCTCAATCCTCAATCTTCAATCCTCAGTACTCAATATTCAATCCCCAATCCTCAATCCTCAATCCTCAATCCTCAATCCGCAATCCTCAATCCTCAACCCTCAATCCTCATTCCTCAAACCTCAATCCTCAACCCTCAGTCCTCATTCTCAATTCTCAATCCTGAATCCTCAATCCTCAATCCTCAATCTTCAATCCTCAATCCTCAATTCTCAATACTCAATCCTCAATCGCCATCCTCAATCCCCAATCCTCAATCTTCAATCCACAACCCTCAATCCTCAATCCTCAATCCTCAATCTTCAATCCTCAGTACTCAATATTCAATCCCCAATCCTCAATCCTCAATCCTCAATCCTCAATCCTCAATCCTCAATCCTCAACCCTCAATCCTCATTCCTCAAACCTCAGTCCTCAACCCTCAGTCCTCATTCTCAATCCTCAATCCTCAATCCTCAATCCCCAATCCTCAACCTTCAATCCTCAATAATCAATCCTCAATCCTCAATCTTCAATTCTCAATACACAATCTTCAATCATCAAACCTCAATCCTAAATCCTCAATCCTCAATCTTCAATCCTCAATATCCAATCTTCAATCCTCAATCCTCAATCCTCAATCCTCAATCCTCAATTCTCAATTTTCAATACTCAATCCTCAATCGTAAGACCTCAATCATCAATATTCAACCCTCAGTCCTCAATCCTCAATCCTCAAACCTCAATCTTCAATCCTCAATCCTCAATATTCAATCTTCAATCCTCAATGCTCAATACTCAATCCTCAATCCTCAATCCTCAATACTCAGTGATCAATACTCAATCTTCAATACCCAATCATCAATACTCAACCCTCAATCCTCAATCCTCAATCCTCAATCCTCAATTCTCAATACTCAATCTTCAGTCCTCAATCCTCAATCCTCAATCCTCATTTCTCAAACCTCAGTCCTCTACCCTCAGTCCTCATCCTCAACTCTCAATTCTCAATCCTCAATCATCAATCCTCAATCTTCAATCCTCAATAATCAATCTCCAATCCTAGATCCTCAACCCTCAATCCTCAATCCTCAATCTTCAATCATCAATAATCAATGTTCAATCCTCAATGCTCAATACTCAATCCTCAATCCTCAATCCTCAATCTTCAATCCTCAATCCTCAATCCTCAATTCTCATTCCTCAATCCTCAATCTTCAATCCCGAATACTCAATCTTCAATCCTCAATCCTCAATCGTCAATCGTCAATCCTCAGTCCTCAATCTTCAATCTTCAATCCTCAATCCTCAATCCTCAATCCTCAATCCTCAATCTTCAATCCTCAATACTCAATCTTCAATCCTCAATCCTCAATCGTCTTTCCTCAATCCTCAATCATCAATCCTCAACACTCAATTTTCAATCCTCAATCCTCAATCCTCAATTCTCAATTCTCAATCCTCAATCATCAATCCTCAATCTTCAAACCTCAATAATCAATCTCCAATTCTAGATCCTCAATCCTCAATCCTCAGCCCTCATCCTCCATCCTCAATCCTCAATCCTCAATCCTCAATCTTCAATCCTCAGTACTCAATATTCAATCCCCAATCCTCAATCCTCAATCCTCAATCCTCAATCCGCAATCCTCAATCCTCAACCCTCAATCCTCATTCCTCAAACCTCAATCCTCAACCCTCAGTCCTCATTCTCAATTCTCAATCCTGAATCCTCAATCCTCAATCCTCAATCTTCAATCCTCAATACTCAATCTTCAATCCTCAATCCTCAATCGTCAATCCTCAATCCTCAATCTTCAATCTTCAATCCTCAATCCTCAATCCGCAATCCTCAATCCTCAATCTCCAATCCTCAATACTCAATCTTCAATCCTCCATCCTCATTCGTCAACCCTCAATCCTCAATCATCAATACTCAGTACTCAATTTTCAATCCTCAATCCTCAACCCTCAATTCTCAATTCTCAATCCTCAATCCTCAGTCCGCAGTCCTCAAACCTCAATCCTCAACCCTCAGCCCTCATTCTCCATCCTCCATCCCTAATCATCAATCCTCAATCTTCAATCCTCATTCTTCAATCCTGAATACCCAATCCTCTATCTTCAATCCTCAATCATCAATCCTCAATTCTCAGTCCTCAATCCTCAATCCTCAGTTGTCAAACCTCAATCCCCGACCCTCTGCCCCCATCCTCAACCCTCAGTCTTCAATCATCAGCCCTCAGTCCTCAAACCTCAATCCTCAACCCACAGACACCATCCTCAATCCTCAATCCTCAATCCTCAATCCTCAATCTTCAATCCTCAATACTCAATCTTCAATCCTCAATCCTCAGTCCTCAAACCTCAATCCTGAGTATTCAATACTCAACCTTCAAGCCTCAATCCTAAGTCCTCAATACTCAACCATCAATCCTCAATTCTCAATACTCAATGGAATACCCAGAATTCTCAGGATTCAATACTCAAACCTCAATCCTCAACCCTCAGCTCTCACCCTCCATCCTCAATCCTCAATACTCAATCCTCAATCCTCAATCTTCAATCCTAGATACTCAATCCTCAATCCTCAATATACAATACTCAATCCTCAATCCACAATCCACAATCCTCAACTTTCAATCCTCAATACTCAATCTTCAATCCTCAATCCTCAATCCTCAATCCTCAGTCCTCATTCCTCAGTCATCAATCCTCAATCTTCAATACTCAATCGTCCATCCTCAACCCTCAGCCCTCATCCTCCATCCTCAATCCTCAATCCTCAATCCTCAGTCTTCAATCCTCAGTTCTCAATATTCAATCCCCAATCCTCAATCCTCAATCCTCAATCCTCAATCCTCAGGCATCAATACTCAATCTTCAATACTCAATTCTCAATCCTCAATCCTCAATCCTCAAACCTCAACCCACAATCCTCATTCCTCAATCCTCAATCCTCAACCCTCAGTCCTCATCCTCAATTCTCAATCCTCAATCCTCAATCCTCAATCCTCAATCTTCAATCCTCAATAATCAATCTCCAATCCTAGATCCTCAATCCACAATCTTCAATCCTTAATTCTCAATCCTCAATCCCCAGTCTTCAATCTTCAATCCTCAATGCTTAATCCTCAATCCTCAATCACCAGTCCTCAATCCTCAATCCTCAATCCTCAATCCTCAAACCTCAATCCTCTACCGTCAGTCCTCGTCCTCAATCCTCAAACCTCAATCCTCAATCCTCTGTATTCAATCATCAATACTCAATCTTCAATCCTCAATCCTCAATCCTCAATCCTCAATCCTCAACCCTCAATATTCAACACACAACCATCAGCCATGAATCCTCAATACTCAACTCTGAATCCTCAATTCTCAATACTCAATAGAATATCCTGAATTCTCATGGTTCAATACTCAATCCACAATATTCAATAATCAAATCTCAATCCTCAATCTTCAATCCTCAATCCTCAATCTTCAATCCTCAATATCCAATCTTCAATCCTCAATCCTCAATCCTCAATCCTCAATCTTCAATCCTCAATACTCAATCTTCAATCCTCAATCCTCAGTCCTCAACCCTCAACTCTGAATCCTCAATACTCAACCTTCAATCCTCAATCCTCAGTCCTCAGTACTCAACCATCAATCCTCAATCCTCAATCCCCAATCTTCAATCCTCAATAATCAATCTCCAATCCTATATCCTCAATCCTCAATCCTCAATCCTCATTCTTCAATCCTCAGTACCCAATCCTCAATCTTCAATCCTCTATCAACAATCCTTAATTCTCAATCCTCAATCCTCAGTCCTCAAACCTCAATTCTGAATCCTCAATACTCAACCTTCAATCCTCAATCCTCAGTCCTCAGTACTCAATCATCAATCCTCAATTCACAATACTCAATAGAATACCCTGAATTCTCAGGATTCAATACTCAAACCTCAATCCTCAACCCTCAGCCCTCATCCTCCATCCTCAATCCTCAATCCTCAATCCTCAATCTTCAATCCTCAGTACTCAATATTCAATCCCCAATCCTCAATCCTCAATCCTCAATCCTCAATCCTCCGGCATCAATACTCAATCTTCAATACTTAATCCTCAATCCTCAATCCTTAATCCTCAAACCTCAACCCTCAATCCTCATTCCTCAATCCTCAATCCTCAACCCTCAGTCCTCATCCTCAATTCTCAATCCTCAATCCTCAATCCTCAATCCTCAATCTTCAATCCTCAGTACTCAATATTCAATCCCCAATCCTCAATCCTCAATGCTCAATCCTCAATCCTCAGGCATCAATACTCAATCTTGAATCCTCAAACCTCAATCCTCAATTCTCAATCCTCAAGCCTCAGTCCTCAGTCCTCAAACCTCAATCCTCAACCCTCAGCCCTCATCCTCCATCCTCAATCCTTAATCATCAATACTCAATCTTCAATCCTCAATATTCTATCTTCAACCCTCAATCATCAATCCTCAATTCTCAATTCTCAATCCTCAATGCTCAATCCTCAATCCTCAATCCTCAACTCTCGATCCTCGATCCTCAGTTCTCAGTCCTCAAACCACAATCCTCAACCCTCAGACCTCATCCTCAATTCTCAATTCTCAATCTTCAATCCTCAATCCTCAATCCTCAATCCTCAATCCTCAACCTTCAATCCTCAATACTCAATCTTCAATCCTCAATCCTAAATCGCCAAACTCAATCCTCAATCCTCAATTCTCAACCCTCAATCCTCAGTCCTCAGTCCTCAAACTTCAATCCTCAATGCTCAATCCTCAATCCTCAAGCCTCAGTCCTCAATCCTCAATCCTGATTCCTCAAATCTCAATCCTCAACCGTCAGTCCCCGTCCTGAATACTCAACCCTCAATCCTCAATCCTCAATCTTCAATCTCCAATCCTAGATCCTCAATCCTCAATCCTCAATCCCCAATCTTCAATCCTCAATAATCAATCTCCAATCCTATATCCTCGATCCTCAATCCTCAATCCCCAATCTTCAATACTCAATAATCAATCTCAAATCCTAGATCCACAACCCTGAATGCTCAATCCTCAATCCTCAATCCTCATTCTTCAATCCTCAATACCCAATCCTCAATCTTCAATCCTCTATCAACAATCCTTAATTCTCAATTCTCAATCCTCAGTCCTCAGCCGTCAAACCTCAATCCCCGACCCTCAGCCCTCATCCTCAAACCTCAGTCCTCAATCCTCAGTCCTCAGTCCGCAAACCTCAATCCTGAACCCTCAGACATCATCCTCAATCCTCAATCCTCAATCCTCAATCCTCAGTCTTCAATCCTCAATACACAATCTTCAATCCTCAATCCTCAGTCCTCCACCCTCAACTCTGAATCCTCAATACTCAACCTTCAATCCTCAATCCTCAGTCCTCAGTACTCAACCATCAATCCTCAATCCTCAATCCCCAATCTTCAATCCTCAATAATCAATCTCCAATCCTATATCCTCAATCCTCAATCCTCAATCCTCATTCCTCAATCCTCAGTACCCAATCCTCAATCTTCAATCCTCTATCAACAATCCTTAATTCTCAATCCTCAATCCTCAGTCCTCAACCCTCAGTCCTCATCCTCAATTCTCAATCCTCAATCCTCAATCCTCAATCCTCAATCTTCGATCCTCAATAATCAATCTCCAATCCTAGATCCTCAATCCACAATCTTCAATCCTTAATTCTCAATCCTCAATCCCCAGTCTTCAATCTTCAATCCTCAATGCTTAATCCTCAATCCTCAATCACCAGTCCTCAATCCTCAATCCTCAATCCTCAATCCTCAAACCTCAATCCTCTACCGTCAGTCCTCGTCCTCAATCCTCAAACCTCAATCCTCAATCCTCTGTATTCAATCATCAATACTCAATCTTCAATCCTCAATCCTCAATCCTCAATCCTCAATCCTCAACCCTCAATATTCAACACACAACCATCAGCCATGAATCCTCAATACTCAACTCTGAATCCTCAATTCTCAATACTCAATAGAATATCCTGAATTCTCATGGTTCAATACTCAATCCACAATATTCAATAATCAAATCTCAATCCTCAATCTTCAATCCTCAATCCTCAATCTTCAATCCTCAATATCCAATATTCAATCCTCAATCCTCAATCCTCAATCCTCAATCTTCAATCCTCAATACTCAACCTTCAATCCTCAATCCTCAGTCCTCAACCCTCAACTCTGAATCGTCAATACTCAACCTTCAATCCTCAATCCTCAGTCCTCAGTACTCAACCATCAATCCTCAATCCCCAATCCCCAATCTTCAATCCTCAATAATCAATCTCCAATCCTATATCCTCAATCCTCAATCCTCAATCCTCATTCTTCAATCCTCAGTACCCAATCCTCAATCTTCAATCCTCTATCAACAATCCTTAATTCTCAATCCTCCATCCTCAGTCCTCAAACCTCAATTCTGAATCCTCAATACTCAACCTTCAATCCTCAATCCTCAGTCCTCAGTACTCAACCATCAATCCTCAATTCACAATACTCAATAGAATACCCTGAATTCTCAGGATTCAATACTCAAACCTCAATCCTCAACCCTCAGCCCTCATCCTCCATCCTCAATCCTCAATCCTCAATCCTCAATCTTCAATCCTCAGTACTCAATATTCAATCCCCAATCCTCAATCCTCAATCCTCAATCCTCAATCCTCCGGCATCAATACTCAATCTTCAATACTCAATCCTCAATCCTCAATCCTCAATCCTCAAACCTCAACCCTCAATCCTCATTCCTCAATCCTCAATCCTCAACCCTCAGTCCTCATCCTCAATTCTCAATCCTCAATCCTCAATCCTCAATCCTCAATCTTCAATCCTCAGTACTCAATATTCAATCCCCAATCCTCAATCCTCAACCCTCAATCCTCAATCCTCAGGCATCAATACTCAATCTTGAATCCTCAGACATCAATCCTCAATTCTCAATCCTCAAGCCTCAGTCCTCAGTCCTCAAACCTCAATCCTCAACCCTCAGCCCTCATCCTCCATCCTCAATCCTTAATCATCAATACTCAATCTTCAATCCTCAATATTCTATCTTCAACCCTCAATCATCAATCCTCAATTCTCAATCCTCAATGCTCAATCCACAATCCTCAAACCTCAACTCTCGATCCTCAATCCTCAGTTCTCAGTCCTCAAACCACAATCCTCAACCCTCAGCCCTCATCCTCAATTCTCAATCCTCAATCTTCAATCCTCAATCCTCAATCCTCAATCCTCAATCCTCAACCTTCAATCCTCAATACTCAATCTTCAATCCTCAATCCTCAATCGCCAAACTCAATCCTCAATCCTCAATTCTCAACCCTCAATCCTCAGTCCTCAGTCCTCAAACTTCAATCCTCAATGCTCAATCCTCAATCCTCAAGCCTCAGTCCTCAATCCTCAATCCTGATTCCTCAAATCTCAATCCTCAACCGTCAGTCCCCGTCCTGAATACTCAACCCTCAATCCTCAATCCTCAATCTTCAATCTCCAATCCTAGATCCTCAATCCTCAATCCTCAATCCCCAATCTTCAATCCTCAATAATCAATCTCCAATCCTATATCCTCAATCCTCAATCCTCAATCCCCAATCTTCAATACTCAATAATCAATCTCAAATCCTAGATCCACAACCCTGAATCCTCAATCCTCAATCCTCAATCCTCATTCTTCAATCCTCAATACCCAATCCTCAATCTTCAATCCTCTATCAACAATCCTTAATTCTCAATTCTCAATCCTCAGTCCTCAGCCGTCAAACCTCAATCCCCGACCCTCAGCCCTCATCCTCAAACCTCAGTCCTCAATCCTCAGTCCTCAGTCCGCAAACCTCAATCCTCAACACTCAGACATCATCCTCAATCCTCAATCCTCAATCCTCAATCCTCACTCTTCAATCCTCAATACACAATCTTCAATCCTCAATCCTCAGTCCTCAACCCTCAACTCTGAATCCTCAATACTCAACCTTCAATCCTCAATCCTCAGTCCTCAGTACTCAACCATCAATCCTCAATCCTCAATCCCCAATCTTCAATCCTCAATATTCTATCTTCAACCCTCAATCATCAATCCTCAATTCTCGATCCTCAATCCTCAATCCTCAATCCCCAATCCTCAATCCTCAATCCTCAACCTTCAACCCTCAATACTCAATCTTCAATCCTCAATCCTCAATCGCCAAACTCAATCCTCAATCCTCAATTCTCAACCCTCAATCCTCAGTCCTCAGTCCTCAAACTTCAATCCTCAATGCTCAATCCTCAATCCTCAAGCCTCAGTCCTCAATCCTCAATCCTGATTCCTCAAATCTCAATCCTCAACCGTCAGTCCCCGTCCTGAATACTCAACCCTCAATCCTCAATCCTCAATCTTCAATCTCCAATCCTAGATCCTCAATCCTCAATCCTCAATCCCCAATCTTCAATCCTCAATAATCAATCTCCAATCCTATATCCTCAATCCTCAATCCTCAATCCCCAATCTTCAATACTCAATAATCAATCTCAAATCCTAGATCCACAACCCTGAATCCTCAATCCTCAATCCTCAATCCTCATTCTTCAATCCTCAATACCCAATCCTCAATCTTCAATCCTCTATCAACAATCCTTAATTCTCAATTCTCAATCCTCAGTCCTCAGCCGTCAAACCTCAATCCCCGACCCTCAGCCCTCATCCTCAAACCTCAGTCCTCAATCCTCAGTCCTCAGTCCGCAAACCTCAATCCTCAACCCTCAGACATCATCCTCAATCCTCAATCCTCAATCCTCAATCCTCAGTCTTCAATCCTCAATACACAATCTTCAATCCTCAATCCTCAGTCCTCAACCCTCAACTCTGAATCCTCAATACTCAACCTTCAATCCTCAATCCTCAGTCCTCAGTACTCAACCATCAATCCTCAATCCTCAATCCCCAATCTTCAATCCTCAATAATCAATCTCCAATCCTATATCCTCAATCCTCAATCCTCAATCCTCATTCCTCAATCCTCAGTACCCAATCCTCAATCTTCAATCCTCTATCAACAATCCTTAATTCTCAATCCTCAATCCTCAGTCCTCAAACCTCAATTCTGAATCCTCAATACTCAACCTTCAATCCTCAATCCTCAGTCCTCAGTACTCAACCATCAATCCTCAATTCACAATACTCAATAGAATACCCTGAATTCTCAGGATTCAATACTCAAACCTCAATCCTCAACCCTCAGCCCTCACCCTCCATCCTCAATCCTCAATCCTCAATCCTCAATCTTCAATCCTCAGTACTCAATATTCAATCCCCAATCCTCAATCCTCAATCCTCAATCCTCAATCCTCAGGCATCAATACTCAATCTTCAATACTCAATCCTCAATCCTCAATCCTCAATCCTCAAACCTCAACCCTCAATCCTCATTCCTCAATCCTCAATCCTCAACCCTCAGTCCTCATCCTCAATTCTCAATCCTCAATCCTCAATCCTCAATCCTCAATCTTCAATCCTCAGTACTCAATATTCAATCCCCAATCCTCAATCCTCAATCCTCAATCCTCAATCCTCAGGCATCAATACTCAATCTTCAATCCTCAAACCTCAATCCTCAATTCTCAATCCTCAAGCCTCAGTCCTCAGTCCTCAAACCTCAATCCACAACCCTCAGCCCTCATCCTCCATCCTCAATCCTTAATCATCAATACTCAATCTTCAATCCTCAATATTCTATCTTCAACCCTCAATCATCAATCCTCAATCCTCAATCCTCAATGCTCAATCCTCAATCCTCAATCCTCAACTCTCGATCCTCAATCCTCAGTTCTCAGTCCTCAAACCACAATCCTCAACCCTCAGCCCTCATCCTCAATACTCAATTCTCAATCTTCAATCCTCAATCCTCAATCCTCAATCCTCAATCCTCAACCTTCAATCCTCAATACTCAATCTTCAATCCTCAATCCTCAATCGCCAATCCTCAATCCTCAATCCTCAATTCTCAACCCTCAATCCTCAGTCCTCAGTCCTCAAACTTCAATCCTCAACCCTCAGCCCTCATCCTCCATCCTCAATCCTTAATAATCAATCCTCAATCCTCAATCCTCAATGTTCAATCTTCAACCCTCAATCCTCAATCCCCAATCCTCAATCCTCAATCCTCAGTGATCAATACACAATCTTCAATACACAATCCTCAATCCTCAGTCCTCAATCCTCATTCCTCAATCCTCAATCCTCATTTCTCAAACCTCAATCCTCAACCCTCAGTCCTCATCCTCAATTCTCAATTCTCAATCCTCAATCGTCAATCCTCAATCTTCAATCCTGAATAATCAATCTCCAATTCTAGATCCTCAATCCTCAGTCCTCAATCCTGAATCTTCAATCCTCAATAATCAATCTCCAATCCTAGATCCTCAATCTTCAATCCTCAATCCTCAATCCTCAATCCTCATTCTTCAATCCTCAATACCCAATCCTCAATCTTCAATCCTCAATCATCAATCCTCAATTCTCGATCCTCAATCCTCAACCCTCAATCGTCAAACCTCAATCCCTGACCCTCTGCCCTCATCCTCAACTCTCAGCCTTCAATCCTCAGTCCTCAGTCCTCAAACCTCAATCCTCAACCCTCAGACATCATCCTCAATCCTCAATCCTCAATCCTCAATCCTCAGTCTTCAATCCTCAATAATCAATCTCCAATCCTACATCCTCAATCCCCAATCCTCAATCCTTAATCCTCAATCTTCAATCCTCAATCGCCAGTCCTCAATCTTCAATCCTCAATGCTCAATCCTCAATCCTCAAGCCTCAGTCCTCAATCCTCAATCCTCAATCCTCAAACCTCAATCCTCAACCGTCAGTCCCCGTCCTCAATCCTCAACCCTCAATCCTCAATCCTCAATCTTCAATCTCCAATCCTAGATCCTCAATCCTCAATCCTCAATCCCCAATCTTCAATCCTCAATAATCAATCTCCAATCCTATATCCTCAATCCTCAATCCTCAATCCCCAATCCTCAATACTCAATAATCAACTCAAATCCTAGATCCACAACCCTGAATCCTCAATCCTCAATCCTCAACCCTCATTCTTCAATCCTCAATACCCAATCCTCAATCTTCAATCCTCTATCAACAATCCTTAATTCTCAATTCTCAATCCTCAGTCCTCAGCCGTCAAACCTCAATCCCCGACCCCCAGCCCTCATCCTCAAACCTCAGTCCTCAATCCTCAGTCCTCAGTCCTCAAACCTCAATCCTCAACCCTCAGACATCATCCTCAATCCTCAATCCTCAATCCTCAATCCTCAATCTTCAATCCTCAATACTCAATCTTCAATCCCCAATCCTCAGTCCTCAACCCTCAACTCTGAATCCTCAATACTCAACCTTCAATCCTCAATCCTCAGTCCTCCGTACTCAACCATCAATCCTCAATCCTCAATCCCCAATCTTCAATCCTCAATAATCAATCTCCAATCCTAGATCCTCAATCTTCAATCCTCTATCCTCAATCCTCAATCCTCATTCTTCAATCCTCAATACCCAATCCTCAATCTTCAATCCTCGATCATCAATCCTCAATTCTCAATCCTCAATCCTCAACCCTCAATCGTCAAACCTCAATCCCTGACCCTCTGCCCTCATCCTCAACCCTCAGCCTTCAATCCTCAGTCCTCAGTCCTCAAACCTCAATCCTCAACCCTCAGACATCATCCTCAATCCTCAATCCTCAATCCTCAATCCTCAATCTTCAATCCCTAATACTCAATCTTCAATCCTCAATCCTCAGTCCTCAAACCTCAATCCTGAATCTTCAGTACTCAACCTTCAAGCCCCAATCCTCAGTCCTCAATACTCAACCATCGATCCTCAATTCTCAATACTCAATAGAATATCCTGAATTCTAAGGATTCAATACCCAAACCTCAATCCTCAACCCTCAGCCCTCATCCTCCATCCTCAATCCTCAATCCTCAATCCTCAATTCTCAATTTTCAATCCTAGATACTCAGTCCTCAATCCTCAATATTCAATCCTCAATCCTCAATCCTCAATCCACAATCCTCAACTTTCAATCCTCAATACTCAACCTTCAATCCTCAATCCTCAATCCTCAATCCTCAGTCCTCAATCCTCAGTCATCAATCCTCAATCTTCGATACTCAATCGTCAATCCTCAGTCCTCAATCCTCAATCCTCAGTCCTCGTTCCTCATACCTCAATCCTCGAACCTCAGTCCTCACCCTCAATTCTCAATTCTCAATTCTCAATCCTCGATCCTCAATCCTCAATCCTCAATCCTCAATCTTCAATCCTCAGTACTCAATATTCAATCCCCAATCCTCAATCCTCAATCCTCAATCCTCAATCCTCCGGCATCAATACTCAATCTTCAATACTCAATCCTCAATCCTCAATCCTCAATCCTCAAACCTCAACCCTCAATCCTCATTCCTCAATCCTCAATCCTCAACCCTCAGTCCTCATCCTCAATTCTCAATCCTCAATCCTCAATCCTCAATCCTCAATCTTCAATCCTCAGTACTCAATATTCAATCCCCAATTCTCAATCCTCAATCCTCAATCCTCAAACCTCAACCCACAATCCTCATTCCTCAATCCTCAATCCTCAACCCTCAGTCCTCATCCTCAATTCTCAATCCTCAATCCTCAATCCTCAATCCTCAATCTTCAATCCTCAATAATCAATCTCCAATCCTAGATCCTCAATCCACAATCTTCAATCCTTAATTCTCAATCCTCAATCCCCAGTCTTCAATCTTCAATCCTCAATGCTTAATCCTCAATCCTCAATCACCAGTCCTCAATCCTCAATCCTCAATCCTCAATCCTCAAACCTCAATCCTCTACCGTCAGTCCTCGTCCTCAATCCTCAAACCTCAATCCTCAATCCTCTGTATTCAATCATCAATACTCAATCTTCAATCCTCAATCCTCAATCCTCAATCCTCAATCCTCAACCCTCAATATTCACCACACACAACCATCAGCCATGAATCCTCAATACTCAACTCTGAATCCTCAATTCTCAATACTCAATAGAATATCCTGAATTCTCATGGTTCAATACTCAATCCACAATATTCAATAATCAAATCTCAATCCTCAATCTTCAATCCTCAATCCTCAATCTTCAATCCTCAATATCCAATCTTCAATCCTCAATCCTCAATCCTCAATCCTCAATCTTCAATCCTCAATACTCAATCTTCAATCCTCAATCCTCAGTCCTCAATCCTCAATCCTCATTCTTCAATCCTCAGTACCCAATCCTCAATCTTCAATCCTCTATCAACAATCCTTAATTCTCAATCCTCAATCCTCAGTCCTCAAACCTCAATTCTGAATCCTCAATACTCAACCTTCAATCCTCAATCCTCAGTCCTCAGTACTCAACCATCAATCCTCAATTCACAATACTCAATAGAATACCCTGAATTCTCACGATTCAATACTCAAACCTCAATCCTCAACCCTCAGCCCTCATCCTCCATCCTCAATCCTCAATCCTCAATCCTCAATCTTCAATCCTCAATCCTCAATCTTCAATCCTCAGTACTCAATATTCAATCCCCAATCCTCAATCCTCAATCCTCAATCCTCAATCCACAGGCATCAATACTCAATCTTGAATCCTCAAACCTCAATCCTCAATTCTCAATCCTCAAGCCTCAGTCCTCAGTCCTCAAACCTCAATCCTCAACCCTCAGCCCTCATCCTCCATCCTCAATCCTTAATCATCAATACTCAATCTTCAATCCTCAATATTCTATCTTCAACCCTCAATCATCAGTCCTCAATTCTCAATCCTCAATGCTCAATCCTCAATCCTCAATCCTCAACTCTCGATCCTCAATCCTCCGTTCTCAGTCCTCAAACCACAATCCTCAACCCTCAGGCCTCATCCTCAATTCTCAATTCTCAATCTTCAATCCTCAATCCTCAATCCTCAATCCTCAATCCTCAACCTTCAATCCTCAATACTCAATCTTCAATCCTCAATCCTCAATCGCCAAACTCAATCCTCAATCCTCAATTCTCAACCCTCAATCCGCAGTCCTCAGTCCTCAAACTTCAATCCTCAATGCTCAATCCTCAATCCTCAAGCCTCAGTCCTCAATCCTCAATCCTGATTCCTCAAATCTCAATCCTCAACCGTCAGTCCCCGTCCTGAATACTCAACCCTCAATCCTTAATCCTCAATCTTCGATCTCCAATCCTAGATCCTCAATCCTCAATCCTCAATCCCCAATCTTCAATCCTCAATAATCAATCTCCAATCCTATATACTCAATCCTCAATCCTCAATCCTCATTCCTCAATCCTCAGTACCCAATCCTCAATCTTCAATCCTCTATCAACAATCCTTAATTCTCAATCCTCAATCCTCAGTCCTCAAACCTCAATTCTGAATCCTCAATACTCAACCTTCAATCCTCAATCCTCAGTCCTCAGTACTCAACCTTCAATCCTCAATTCACAATACTCAATAGAATACACTGAATTCTCAGGATTCAATACTCAAAACTCAATCCTCAACCCTCAGCCCTCATCCTCCATCCTCAATCCTCAATCCTCAATCCTCAATCTTCAATCCTCAGTACACAATATTCAATCCCCAATCCTCAATCCTCAATCCTCAATCCTCAATCCTCAGGCATCAATACTCAATCTTCAATACTCAATCCTCAATCCTCAATCCTCAATCCTCAAACCTCAACCCTCAATCCTCATTCCTCAATCCTCAATCCTCAACCCTCAGTCCTCATCCTCAATTCTCAATCCTCAATCCTCAATCCTCAATCCTCAATCTTCAATCCTCAGTACTCAATATTCAATCCCCAATCCTCAATCCTCAATCCTCAATCCTCAATCCTCAGGCATCAATACTCAATCTTGAATCCTCAAACCTCAATCCTCAATTCTCAATCCTCAAGCCTCAGTCCTCAGTCCTCAAACCTCAATCCTCAACCCTCAGCCCTCATCCTCCATCCTCAATCCTTAATCATCAATACTCAATCTTCAATCCTCAATATTCTATCTTCAACCCTCAATCATCAATCCTCAATTCTCAATCCTCAATGCTCAATCCTCAATCCTCAATCCTCAACTCTCGATCCTCAATCCTCAGTTCTCAGTCCTCAAACCACAATCCTCAACCCTCAGCCCTCATCCTCAATTCTCAATTCTCAATCTTCAATCCTCAATCCTCAATCCTCAATCCTCAATCCTCAACCTTCAATCCTCAATACTCAATCTTCAATCCTCAATCCTCAATCGCCAAACTCAATCCTCAATCCTCAATTCTCAACCCTCAATCCTCAGTCCTCAGTCCTCAAACTTCAATCCTCAATGCTCAATCCTCAATCCTCAAGCCTCAGTCCTCAATCCTCAATCCTGATTCCTCAAATCTCAATCCTCAACCGTCAGTCCCCGTCCTGAATACTCAACCCTCAATCCTCAATCCTCAATCTTCAATCTCCAATCCTAGATCCTCAATCCTCAATCCTCAATCCCCAATCTTGAATCCTCAATAATCAATCTCCAATCCTATATCCTCAATCCTCAATCCTCAATCCCCAATCTTCAATACTCAATAATCAATCTCAAATCCTAGATCCACAACCCTGAATCATCAATCCTCAATCCTCAATCCTCATTCTTCAATCCTCAATACCCAATCCTCAATCTTCAATCCTCTATCAACAATCCTTAATTCTCAATTCTCAATCCTCAATATTCAACCCTCAATCCTCTATCCTCAATCCTCAATCCTCAATCCTCGATCCTCATTCTTCAATCCTCAATACCCAATCCTCAATCTTCAATCTTCTATCCTCAATCCTCAATCATCAATCCTCAATCCTCGATCCTCATTCTTCAATCCTCAATACCCAATCCTCAATCTTCAATCCTCTATCCTCAATCCTCAATCATCAATCCTCAATCTTCAATACTACTTCCTCAATCCTCAATCCCCAATCCTCAATCGTCAACCATCAATCCTCATTGTTCAACACTGAATCCTCAATCCTCAATCCTCAATACTCAACCATCAATCCTCAATTCTCAATACTCAATAGAATATCCTGAATTCTCAGGATTCAATACTGAAACCTCAATCCTCAACCCTCAGCCCTCATCCTCCATCCTCAATCCTCAATCCTCAATCCTGAATCTTCAATCCTCAATAGTCAATCTTCAATCCTCAATCCTCAATTCTCAATCTTCATCCTCAATAATCAATCTCCAATCCTAGGTCCTCAATACTCAATCCTCAATCCCCAATCTTCAATACTCAATAATCAATCTCCAATCCTAGATCCTCAATCCTCAATCCTCAATCCTCAATCCTCAATCCTCATTCTTCAAACCTCAATACCCTATCCTCAATCTTCAATCCTCAATCATCAATCCCCAATTCTCAATCCTCAATCCTCAATCCTCAATCGTCGTTCTTCAATCCTCAATACCCGATCCTCAATCTTCAACCCTCAGTCCTCAATCTTCAATCCTCGATACTCAATCTGCAATACTCAATTCTCAAACCTCAATCCTCAATACTCATTATTCAATCCTCAATACCCAATCCTCAATCTTCAATCCTCAACCCTCAATCCTCAGTTCTCAATCCTCAATCCTTAATCCTCAGACCTCAAACATCAATATTCAACTTTCAGTCCTCGTCCTCAATCCACAACCCTCAATCCTCAAACCTCAATCCTCTACCGTCAGTCCTCGTCCTCATTCCTCAACCCTCATCCTCAATCCTCAATCCTCAATCCTCAATCCTCAATCGTCATTCTTCAATCCTCAATACCCGATACTCAATCTTCAACCCTCAGTCCTCAATCATCAATTCTCAATCCTCAATCCTCAATCCTCAGGCCTCAAACATCAATATTCAACCTTCAGTCCTCGTCCTCATTCCTCAACCCTCATCCTCAATCCTCAATCTTCAATCATCAATACTCAATCTTCAATCCTCAATACTCAATCCTCAATCGTCAATCTTCAGTCCTCAATACTCAATCATCAATTCTCAATCTTCAATCCTCAATCCTCAATCCTCAACCCTCATCCTCAATCCTCAATCCTCAATCCTCAATCCTCAATCCTCAATCCTCAATTCTCAATCTTCTATCCTCAATCCTCAATATTCAATCCTCGATACTCAATCTGCAATCCTCAATTCTCAAACCTCAATCCTCAATACTCATTCTTCAATCCTCAATACCCAATCCTCAATCTTCAACCCTCAGTCCTCAATCATAAATTCTCAATCCTGAATCCTCAATCCTCAGGCCTCAAACATCAATAATCAACCCTCAGTCCTCGTCCTCAATTCACAACCCTCAATCCTCAAACCTCAATCCTCAACCGTCAGCCCTCGTCCTCAGTCCTCAACCCTCAATCCTCAATCCTCAATCTTCAATCCTCAATCCTCAATCCTCAATCCTCAATCCTCAATCCTCAGTGATCAATACTCAATCTTCAATACTCAATCCTCAATCTTCAATCATCAATCCTCAATCCACAATCCTCAATCGTCATTTCTCAAACCTCAATCCTCAACCCTCAGTCCTCATCCTCAATTCTCAATTCTCAATCCTCAATACTCAATCTTCAATCCTCAATACTCAATCTTCAATCCTCAATCCTCAATCCTCAAACCTCAATCGTCATTCTTCAATCCTCAATACCCAATCCTCAATCTTCAACCCTCAGTCCTCAATCATCAATTCTCTATCCCCAATCCTCAATCCTCAGGCCTCAAACATCAATATTCAACCTTCAGTCCTCGTCCTCAATCCACATCCCTCAATCCTCAAACCTTCATCCTCAACCGTCAGTCCTCGTCCTCAATCCTCAACCCTCAATCCTCAATCCTCAATCTTCAATCATCAATACTCAATCTTCAATCCTCAATACACAATCCTCAATCGTCAATCCTCAATCCCCAATAATCAATCTTCAATGCTCAATCCTCAATCCACAATCTTCAATCCTCAATCCTCAATCCTCAATCTTCAATCCTCAATCGTCAATCTTCAGTCCTCAATACTCAATCCTCAATTCTCAATCTTCAATCCTCAATCCTCAATCCTCAATCCTCAGTACTCAATCCTCAATCCTCAATCTTCAATCCTCAATCCTCAATCCTCAATCTTCAATCCTCAATCCTCAATCCTCAATTCTCAATCCTCAATCCTTAATCCTCAGACCTCAAACATCAATATTCAACCCTCAGTCCTCGTCCTCAATCCACAACCCTCAATCCTCAGTCCTCAATATTCAATGATCAATATTCAATCTTCATTCCTCAATCCTCAATCCTCAATCCTCAATCCTCAATCCTCAATCCTCAATCTTCAAACCTCAATCCTCAATCCTCAATACTCAATCCTCAATCCTCATTCTTCAAACCTCAATACCCTATCCTCAACCTTCCATCCTCAATCATCAATCCCCAATTCTCAATCCTCAATCCTCAATCCTCAATCGTCGTTCTTCAATCCTCAATACCCGATCCTCAATCTTCAACCCTCAGTCCTCAATCTTCAATCCTCGATACTCAATCTGCAATCCTCAATTCTCAAACCTCAATCCTCAATACTCATTCTTCAATCCTCAATACCCAATCCTCAATCTTCAATCCTCAATCCTCAATCCTCAGTTCTCAATCCTCAATCCTTAATCCTCAGACCTCAAACATCAATATTCAACCCTCAGTCCTCGTCCTCAAACCACAACCCTCAATCCTCAGTCCTCAATATTCAATCATCAATATTCAATCTCGCAATCCTCAATCCTCAATCCTCATTCCACAATCCTCAACCCTCAATCTTCAAACCTCAATCCTCAATCCTCAATACTCAATC
Organism: Calliopsis andreniformis; assembly: GCF_051401765.1. Taxonomy (NCBI): domain Eukaryota; kingdom Metazoa; phylum Arthropoda; class Insecta; order Hymenoptera; family Andrenidae; genus Calliopsis; species Calliopsis andreniformis. The sequence continues at coordinate 2,906,316 of NW_027480476.1, forward strand.
CTCAACCTTCAATCCTCAATACTCAATCTTCAATCCTGAATCCTTAATTCTCAGTCCTCAATACTCAACTTCAATCCTCAATACTCAATCTTCAATCCTCAATCCTCAATCCTCAATCCTCAATCGTCATTCTTCAATCCTCAATACCCGATCCTCAATCTTCAACCCTCAGTCCTCAATCATCAATTCTCAATCCTCAATCCTCAATCCTCAGGCCTCAAACATCAATATTCAACCGTCAGTCCTCGTCCTCAATCCACAACCCTCAATCCTCAAACCTTAATCCTCTACCGTCAGTCCTCGTCCTCATTCCTCAACCCTCATCCTCAATCCTCAATCCTCAATCCTCAATCCTCAATCGTCATTCTTCAATCCTCAATACCCGATCCTCAATCTTCAACCCTCAGTCCTCAATCATCAATTCTCAATCCTCAATCCTCAATCCTCAGGCCTCAAACATCAATATTCAACCTTCAGTCCTCGTCCTCAATCCACAACCCTCAATCCTCAAACCTCAATCCTCTACCGTCAGTCCTCGTCCTCATTCCTCAACCCTCATCCTCAATCCTCAATCTTCAATCATGAATAATCAAACTTCGATCCTCAATCATCAATCCTCAATCATCAATCCTCAATCCTCAATATTCAACACTCAACCCTCAACCATCAGTTCTCAATACTCAACCATCAATCCTCAATTCTCAATACTCAATAGAACATCCTGAATTCTGATGGTTCAATACTCAATCCAGAATATTCAATAATCAAATCTCAAACCTCAAGCATCAATACTCAAAACTCAATCCTCAACACTCAGTCCTCTCTCTTCAATCCTACATTCTCAACCCTTAATCCTCAAGCGTCAATCCACAATACTCAATCCTCAATCCTCAATCCTCAATCATCAATCGTCAATCCTCAATACTCAATCTTCAATCCTCAATCCTCAATCCTCAATCCTCAATCCTCAATCTTCAATCCTCAATACTCAATCTTCAATCCTCAATCCTCAATCCTCAATCCTCAATCCTCATTCTTCAATCCTCTATACCCAATCCTCAATATTCAACCCTCAATCCTCTATCCTCAATCCTCAATCCTCAATCCTCAATCCTCATTCTTCAATCCTCAATCTTCAATCTTCTATCCTCAATCCTCAATCATCAATCCTCAATCTTCAATACTAATTCCTCAATCCTCAAACCCCAATCCTCAATCTTCAACCATCAATCCTCATTGTTCAACACTGAATCCTCAATCCTCAATCCTCAATACTCAACCATCAATCCTCAATTCTCAATACTCAATAGAATATCCTGAATTCTCAGGATTCAATACTGAAACCTCAATCCTCAACCCTCAGCCCTCATCCTCCATCCTCAATCCTCAATCCTCAATCCTCAATCCTCAATCCTCAATCTTCAAACCTCAATCCTCAATCCTCAATACTCAATCCTCAATCTTCAATCCTCAATACTCATTCTTCAATCCTCAATCCTCAATTCTCAGTCCTCAATACTCAACTTCAATCCTCAATACTCAATCTTCAATCCTCAATCCTCAATCCTCAATCCTCAATCGTCATTCTTCAATCCTCAATACCCGATCCACAATCTTCAACCCTCAGTCCTCAATCATCAATTCTAAATCCTCAATCCTCAATCCTCAGGCCTCAAACATCAATATTCAACCTTCAGTCCTCGTCCTCAATCCACAACCCTCAATCCTCAAACCTCAATCCTCTACCGTCAGTCCTCGTCCTCATTCCTCAACCCTCATCCTCAATCCTCAATCTTCAATCATCAATACTCAATCTTCAATCCTCAATACTCAATCCTCAATCGTCAATCTTCAGTCCTCAACACTCAATCATCAATTCTCAATCTTCAATCCTCAATCCTCAATCCTCAACCCTCATCCTCAATCCTCAATCCTCAATCCTCAATCCTCAATCCTCAATCCTCAATTCTCAATCTTCAATCCTCAAACCTCAATCTTCAATCCTCGATACTCAATCCTCAATCTTCAATCCTCAATCCTCAATCCTCAGTTTTCAATCCTCAGTCCTTAATCCTCAGACCTCAAACATCAATATTCAACCCTCAGTCCTCGTCCTCAATCCACAACCCTCAATCCTCAGTCCTCAATATTCAATGATCAATATTCAATCTTCATTCCTCAATCCTCAATCCTGAATCCTCAATCCTCAATCCTCAATCCTCAATCTTCAAACCTCAATCCTCAATCCTCAATACTCAATCCTCAATCTTCAATCCTCAATACTCATTCTTCAATCCTCAATCCTCAATCCTCAATCCTCAATCCTCAATACTCAATCTTCAATCCTCAATACTCAATCTTCAATCCTCAATCCTCAATCCTCAATCCTCAATCCTCATTCTTCAATCCTCAATACCCAATCCTCAATATTCAACCCTCAATCCTCTATCCTCAATCCTCAATCCTCAATCCTCAATCCTCAATCCTCATTCTTCAATCCTCAATACCCAATCCTCAATCTTCAATCTTCTATCCTCAATCCTCAATCATCAATCCTCAATCTTCAATACTAATTCCTCAATCCTCAATCCCCAATCCTCAATCTTCAACCATTAATCCTCATTGTTCAACACTGAATCCTCAATCCTCAATCCTCAATACTCAACCATCAATCCTCAATTCTCAATACTCAATAGAATATCCTGTATTCTCAGGATTCAATACTGAAACCTCAATCCTCAACCCTCAGCCCTCATCCTCCATCCTCAATCCTCAATGCTCAATCTTGAATCTTCAATCCTCAATAGTCAATCTTCAATCCTCAATCCTCAATCCTCAAACCTCAATCCTCAATCCTCAGCGATCAATACTCAATCTTCAATACTCAATCCTCAATCCTCAATCCTCAATCCTCAATCCTCTATCCTCATTTCTCAAACCTCAATCCTCAACCCTCAGTCATTATCCTCAAATCTCAATTCTCAATCCTCAATCCTCAATTCTCAATCTTCATCCTCAATAATCAATCTCCAATCCTAGGTCCTCAATACTCAATCCTCAATCCCCAATCTTCAATACTCAATAATCAATCTCCAATCCTAGATCCTCAATCCTCAATCCTCAATCCTCAATCCTCAATCCTCATTCTTCAAACCTCAATACCCTATCCTCAATCTTCAATCCTCAATCATCAATCCCCAATTCTCAATCCTCAATCCTCAACCCTCAATCCTCAGTTCTCAATCCTCAATCCTTAATCCTCAGACCTCAAACATCAATATTCAACCCTCAGTCCTCGTCCTCAAACCACAACCCTCAATCCTCAGTCCTCAATATTCAATCATCAATATTCAATCTTCAATCCTCAATCCTCAATCCTCATTCCTCAATCCTCAACCCTCAATCTTCAAACCTCAATCCTCAATCCTCAATACTCAATCCTCAACCTTCAATCCTCAATACTCCATCTTCAATCCTGAATCCTGAATTCTCAGTCCTCAATACTCAACTTCAATCCTCAATACTCAATCTTCAATCCTCAATCCTCAATCCTCAATCCTCAATCGTCATTCTTCAATCCTCAATACCCGATCCTCAATCTTCAACCCTCAGTCCTCAATCATCAATTCTCAATCCTCAATCCTCAATCCTCAGGCCTCAAACATCAATATTCAACCTTCAGTCCTCGTCCTCAATCCACAACCCTCAATCCTCAAACCTCAATCCTCTACCGTCAGTCCTCGTCCTCATTCCTCAACCCTCATCCTCAATCCTCAATCCTCAATCCTCAATCCTCAATCGTCATTCTTCAATCCTCAATACCCGATCCTCAATCTTCAACCCTCAGTCCTCAATCATCAATTCTCAATCCTCAATCCTCAATCCTCAGGCCTCAAACATCAATATTCAACCTTCAGTCCTCGTCCTCAATCCACAACCCTCAATCCTCAAACCTCAATCCTCTACCGTCAGTCCTCGTCCTCATTCCTCAACCCTCATCCTCAATCCTCAATCCTCAATCCTCAATCCTCAATCGTCATTCTTCAATCCTCAATACCCGATCCACAATCTTCAACCCTCAGTCCTCAATCATCAATTCTAAATCCTCAATCCTCAATCCTCAGGCCTCAAACATCAATATTCAACCTTCAGTCCTCGCCCTCAATCCACAACCCTCAATCCTCAAACCTCAATCCTCTACCGTCAGTCCTCGTCCTCATTCCTCAACCCTCATCCTCAATCCTCAATCTTCAATCATCAATACTCAATCTTCAATCCTCAATACTCAATCCTCAATCGTCAATCTTCAGTCCTCAGTACTCAATCATCAATTCTCAATCTTCAATCCTCAATCCTCAATCCTCAACCCTCATCCTCAATCCTCAATCCTCAATCCTCAATCCTCAATCCTCAATCCTCAATTCTCAATCTTCAATCCTCAATCCTCAATCTTCAATCCTCGATACTCAATCTGCAATCCTCAATTCTCAAACCTCAATCCTCAATACTCATTCTTCAATCCTCAATACCCAATCCTCAATCTTCAATCCTCAATCCTCAATCCTCAGTTTTCAATCCTCAATCCTTAATCCTCAGACCTCAAACATCAATATTCAACCCTCAGTCCTCGTCCTCAATCCACAACCCTCAATCCTCAGTCCTCAATATTCAATGATCAATATTCAATCTTCATTCCTCAATCCTCAATCCTCAATCCTCAATCCTCAATCCTCAATCCTCAATCTTCAAACCTCAATCCTCAATCCTCAATACTCAATCCTCAATCTTCAATCCTCAATACTCATTCTTCAATCCTCAATCCTCAATCCTCAATCCTCAATACTCAATCTTCAATCCTCAATGCTCAATCTTCAATCTTCAATCCTCAATCCTCAATCCTCAATCGTCATTCTTCAATCCTCAATACCCAATCCTCAATCTTCAACCCTCAGTCCTCAATCATAAATTCTCAATCCTGAGTCCTCAATCCTCAGGCCTCAAACATCAATAATCAACCCTCAGTCCTCGTCCTCAATTCACAACCCTCAATCCTCAAACCTCAATCCTCAACCGTCAGCCCTCGTCCTCAATCCTCAACCCTCAATCCTCAATCCTCAATCTTCAATCCTCAATCCTCAATCCTCAATCCTCAATCCTCAATCCTCAATCCTCAGTGATCAATACTCAATCTTCAATACTCAATCCTCAATCTTCAATCATCAATCCTCAATCCACAATCCTCAATCCTCATTTCTCAAACCTCAATCCTCAACCCTCAGTCCTCATTCTCAATTCTCAATTCGCAATCCTCAATACTCAATCTTCAATCCTCAATACTCAATCTTCAATCCTCAATCCTCAATCCTCAAACCTCAATCGTCATTCTTCAATCCTCAATACCCAATCCTCAATCTTCAACCCTCAGTCCTCAATCATCAATTCTCTATCCCCAATCCTCAATCCTCAGGCCTCAAACATCAATATTCAACCTTCAGTCCTCGTTCTCAATCCACAATCCTCAATCCTCAAACCTTCATCCTCAACCGTCAGTCCTCGTCCTCAATCCTCAACCCTCAATCCTCAATCCTCAATCTTCAATCATCAATACTCAATCTTCAATCCTCAATACACAATCCTCAATCGTCAATCCTCAATCCCCAATCCTCAATCTTCAATGCTCAATCCTCAATCCACAATCTTCAATCCTCAATCCTCAATCTTCAATCCTCAATCGTCAATCTTCAGTCCTCAATACTCAATCCTCAATTCTCAATCTTCAATCCTCAATCCTCAATCCTCAATCCTCAGTACTCAATCCTCAATCCTCAATCTTCAATCCTCAATCCTCAATCCTCAATCTTCAATCCTCAATCCTCAATCCTCAATTCTCAATCCTCAATCCTTAATCCTCAGACCTCAAACATCAATATTCAACCCTCAGTCCTCGTCCTCAATCCACAACCCTCAATCCTCAGTCCTCAATATTCAATGATCAATATTCAATCTTCATTCCTCAATCCTCAATCCTCAATCCTCAATCCTCAATCCTCAATCCTCAATCTTCAAACCTCAATCCTCAATCCTCAATACTCAATCCTCAATCTTCAATCCTCAACACTCATTCTTCAATCCTCAATCCTCAATCCTCAATCCTCAATACTCAATCTTCAATCCTCAATACTCAATCTTCAATCCTCAATCCTCAATCCTCAATCCTCAATCGTCATTCTTCAATCCTCAATACTCAATCCTCAATCTTCAATCCTCAATCCTCAATCCTCAATCCTCAATCCTCATTTCTCAAACCTCAATCCTCAACCCTCAGTCCTCATCCTCAATTCTCAATCCTCAATACTCAATCTTCAATCCTCAATACTCAAGCATCAATACTCAAAACTCAATCCTCAACACTCAGTCGTCTCTCTTCAGTCCTACATTCTCAACCCTTAATCCTCAAGCGTCAAACCTCAATACTCGATCTTCAATCCTCAATCCTCATTCCTCAATCCTCAATCCTCATTCTTCAATCCTCAATACCCAATCCTCAATATTCAACCCTCAATCCTCTATCCTCAATCCTCAATCCTCAATCCTCAATCCTCGATCCTCATTCTTCAATCCTCAATACCCAATCCTCAATCTTCAATCTTCTATCCTCAATCCTCAATCATCAATCCTCAATCTTCAATACTAATTCCTCAATCCTCAATCCCCAATCCTCAATCGTCAACCATCAATCCTCATTGTTCAACACTGAATCCTCAATCCTCAATCCTCAATACTCAACCATCAATCCTCAATTCTCAATACTCAATAGAATATCCTGAATTCTCAGGATTCAATGCTGAAACCTCAATCCTCAACCCTCAGCCCTCATCCTCCATCCTCAATCCTCAATCCTCAATCCTGAATCTTCAATCCTCAATAGTCAATCTTCAATCCTCAATCCTCAATCCTCAAACCTCAATCCTCAATCCTCAGCGATCAATACTCAATCTTCAATACTCAATCCTCAATCCTCAATCCTCAATCCTCAATCCTCTATCCTCATTTCTCAAACCTCAATTCTCAACCCTCAGTCATTATCCTCAAATCTCAATTCTCAATCCTCAATCCTCAATTCTCAATCTTCATCCTCAATAATCAATCTCCAATCCTAGATCCTCAATACTCAATCCTCAATCCTCAATCCTCAATCCTCATTCTTCAAACCTCAATACCCTATCCTCAACCTTCCATCCTCAATCATCAATCCCCAATTCTCAATCCTCAATCCTCAATCCTCAATCGTCGTTCTTCAATCCTCAATACCCGATCCTCAATCTTCAACCCTCAGTCCTCAATCTTCAATCCTCGATACTCAATCTGCAATCCTCAATTCTCAAACCTCAATCCTCAATACTCATTCTTCAATCCTCAATACCCAATCCTCAATCTTCAATCCTCAATCCTCAATCCTCAGTTCTCAATCCTCAATCCTTAATCCTCAGACCTCAAACATCAATATTCAACCCTCAGTCCTCGTCCTCAAACCACAACCCTCAATCCTCAGTCCTCAATATTCAATCATCAATATTCAATCTTCAATCCTCAATCCTCAATCCTCATTCCTCAATCCTCAACCCTCAATCTTCAAACCTCAATCCTCAATCCTCAATACTCAATCCTCAACCTTCAATCCTCAATACTCAATCTTCAATCCTGAATCCTCAATTCTCAGTCCTCAATACTCAACTTCAATCCTCAATACTCAATCTTCAATCCTCAATCCTCAATCCTCAATCCTCAATCGTCATTCTTCAATCCTCAATACCCGATCCTCAATCTTCAACCCTCAGTCCTCAATCATCAATTCTCAATCCTCAATCCTCAATCCTCAGGCCTCAAACATCAATATTCAACCTTCAGTCCTCGTCCTCAATCCACAACCCTCAATCCTCAAACCTCAATCCTCTACCGTCAGTCCTCGTCCTCATTCCTCAACCCTCATCCTCAATCCTCAATCCTCAATCCTCAATCCTCAATCGTCATTCTTCAATCCTCAATACCCGATCCTCAATCTTCAACCCTCAGTCCTCAATCATCAATTCTCAATCCTCAATCCTCAATCCTCAGGCCTCAAACATCAATATTCAACCTTCAGTCCTCGTCCTCAATCCACAACCCTCAATCCTCAAACCTCAATCCTCTACCGTCAGTCCTCGTCCTCATTCCTCAACCCTCATCCTCGATCCTCAATCTTCAATCATGAATAATCAGTCTTCGATCCTCAATCATCAATCCTCAATCATCAATCCTCAATCCTCAATATTCAACACTCAACCCTCAACCATCAATCCTCAATACTCAACCATCAATCCTCAATTCTCAATACTCAATAGAACATCCTGAATTCTGATGGTTCAATACTCAATCCAGAATATTCAATAATCAAATCTCAAACCTCAAGCATCAATACTCAAAACCCAATCCTCAACACTCAGTCCTCTCTCTTCAATCCTACATTCTCAACCCTTAATCCTCAAGCGTCAATCCTCAATACTCAATCCTCAATCCTCAATCCTCAATCATCAATCTTCAATCCTCAATACTCAATCTTCAATCCTCAATCCTCAATCCTCAATCCTCAATCCTCAATCTTCAATCCTCAATACTCAATCTTCAATCCTCAATCCTCAATCCTCAATCCTCAATCCTCATTCTTCAATCCTCTATACCCAATCCTCAATATTCAACCCTCAATCCTCTATCCTCAATCCTCAATCCTCAATCCTCAATCCTCATTCTTCAATCCTCAATCTTCAATCTTCTATCCTCAATCCTCAATCATCAATCCTCAATCTTCAATACTAATTCCTCAATCCTCAATCCCCAATCCTCAATCTTCAACCATCAATCCTCATTGTTCAACACTGAATCCTCAATCCTCAGTCCTCAATACTCAACCATCAATCCTCAATTCTCAATACTCAATAGAATATCCTGAATTCTCAGGATTCAATACTGAAACCTCAATCCTCAACCCTCAGCCCTCATCCTCCATCCTCAATCCTCAATCCTCAATCCTCAATCCTCAATCCTCAATCTTCAAACCTCAATCCTCAATCCTCAATACTCAATCCTCAATCTTCAATCCTCAATACTCATTCTTCAATCCTCAATCCTCAATTCTCAGTCCTCAATACTCAACTTCAATCCTCAATACTCAATCTTCAATCCTCAATCCTCAATCCTCAATCCTCAATCGTCATTCTTCAATCCTCAATACCCGATCCACAATCTTCAACCCTCAGTCCTCAATCATCAATTCTAAATCCTCAATCCTCAATCCTCAGGCCTCAAACATCAATATTCAACCTTCAGTCCTCGTCCTCAATCCACAACCCTCAATCCTCAAACCTCAATCCTCTACCGTCAGTCCTCGTCCTCATTCCTCAACCCTCATCCTCAATCCTCAATCTTCAATCATCAATACTCAATCTTCAATCCTCAATACTCAATCCTCAATCGTCAATCTTCAGTCCTCAACACTCAATCATCAATTCTCAATCTTCAATCCTCAATCCTCAATCCTCAACCCTCATCCTCAATCCTCAATCCTCAATCCTCAATCCACAATCCTCAATCCTCAATTCTCAATCTTCAATCCTCAATCCTCAATCTTCAATCCTCGATACTCAATCCTCAATCTTCAATCCTCAATCCTCAATCCTCAATCCTCAATACTCAATCCTCAATCTTCAATCCTCAATACTCATTCTTCAATCCTCAATCCTCAATCCTCAATCCTCAATACTCAATCTTCAATCCTCAATACTCAATCTTCAATCCTCAATCCTCAATCCTCAATCCTCAATCGTCATTCTTCAATCCTCAATACCCAATCCTCAATCTTCAACCCTCAGTCCTCAATCATAAATTCTCAATCCTGAATCCTCAATCCTCAGGCCTCAAACATCAATAATCAACCCTCAGTCCTCGTCCTCAATTCACAACCCTCAATCCTCAAACCTCAATCCTCAACCGTCAGCCCTCGTCCTCAATCCTCAACCCTCAATCCTCAATCCTCAATCTTCAATCCTCAATCCTCAATCCTCAATCCTCAATCCTCAATCCTCAATCCTCAGTGATCAATACTCAATCTTCAATACTCAATCCTCAATCTTCAATCATCAATCCTCAATCCACAATCCTCAATCCTCAATTCTCAGCGATCAATACTCAATCTTCAATCCTCAATACACAATCCTCAATCGTCAATCCTCAATCCCCAATCCTCAATCTTCAATGCTCAATCCTCAATCCACAATCTTCAATCCTCAATCCTCAATCTTCAATCCTCAATCGTCAATCTTCAGTCCTCAATACTCAATCCTCAATTCTCAATCTTCAATCCTCAATCCTCAATCCTCAATCCTCAGTACTCAATCCTCAATCCTCAATCTTCAATCCTCAATCCTCAATCCTCAATCTTCAATCCTCAATCCTCAATCCTCAATTCTCAATCCTCAATCCTTAATCCTCAGACCTCAAACATCAATATTCAACCCTCAGTCCTCGTCCTCAATCCACAACCCTCAATCCTCAGTCCTCAATATTCAATGATCAATATTCAATCTTCATTCCTCAATCCTCAATCCTCAATCCTCAATCCTCAATCCTCAATCCTCAATCCTCAATCTTCAAACCTCAATCCTCAATCCTCAATACTCAATCCTCAATCTTCAATCCTCAACACTCATTCTTCAATCCTCAATCCTCAATCCTCAATCCTCAATACTCAATCTTCAATCCTCAATACTCAATCTTCAATCCTCAATCCTCAATCCTCAATCCTCAATCGTCATTCTTCAATCCTCAATACTCAATCCTCAATCTTCAATCCTCAATCCTCAATCCTCAATCCTCAATCCTCATTTCTCAAACATCAATCCTCAACCCTCAGTCCTCATCCTCAATTCTCAATCCTCAATACTCAATCTTCAATCCTCAATACTCAAGCATCAATACTCAAAACTCAATCCTCAACACTCAGTCGTCTCTCTTCAATCCTACATTCTCAACCCTTAATCCTCAAGCGTCAAACCTCAATACTCGATCTTCAATCCTCAATCCTCAATCCTCAATCCTCAATCCTCATTCTTCAATCCTCAATACCCAATCCTCAATATTCAACCCTCAATCCTCTATCCTCAATCCTCAATCCTCAATCCTCGATCCTCATTCTTCAATCCTCAATACCCAATCCTCAATCTTCAATCTTCTATCCTCAATCCTCAATCATCAATCCTCAATCTTCAATACTAATTCCTCAATCCTCAATCCCCAATCCTCAATCGTCAACCATCAATCCTCATTGTTCAACACTGAATCCTCAATCCTCAATCCTCAATACTCAACCATCAATCCTCAATTCTCAATACTCAATAGAATATCCTGAATTCTCAGGATTCAATACTGAAACCTCAATCCTTAACCCTCAGCCCTCATCCTCCATCCTCAATCCTCAATCCTCAATCCTGAATCTTCAATCCTCAATAGTCAATCTTCAATCCTCAATCCTCAATCCTCAAACCTCAATCCTCAATCCTCAGCGATCAATACTCAATCTTCAATACTCAATCCTCAATCCTCAATCCTCAATCCTTAATCCTCAGACCTCAAACATCAATATTCAACCCTCAGTCCTCGTCCTCAAACCACAACCCTCAATCCTCAGTCCTCAATATTCAATCATCAATATTCAATCTTCAATCCTCAATCCTCAATCCTCATTCCTCAATCCTCAACCCTCAATCTTCAAACCTCAATCCTCAATCCTCAATACTCAATCCTCAACCTTCAATCCTCAATACTCAATCTTCAATCCTGAATCCTCATTTCTCAGTCCTCAATACTCAACTTCAATCCTCAATACTCAATCTTCAATCCTCAATCCTCAATCCTCAATCGTCATTCTTCAATCCTCAATCCTCATTCTTCAAACCTCAATACCCTATCCTCAACCTTCCATCCTCAATCATCAATCCCCAATTCTCAATCCTCAATCCTCAATCCTCAATCGTCGTTCTTCAATCCTCAATACCCGATCCTCAATCTTCAACCCTCAGTCCTCAATCTTCAATCCTCGATACTCAATCTGCAATCCTCAATTCTCAAACCTCAATCCTCAATACTCATTCTTCAATCCTCAATACCCAATCCTCAATCTTCAATCCTCAATCCTCAATCCTCAGTTCTCAATCCTCAATCCTTAATCCTCAGACCTCAAACATCAATATTCAACCCTCAGTCCTCGTCCTCAAACCACAACCCTCAATCCTCAGTCCTCAATATTCAATCATCAATATTCAATCTTCAATCCTCAATCCTCAATCCTCATTCCTCAATCCTCAACCCTCAATCTTCAAACCTCAATCCTCAATCCTCAATACTCAATCCTCAACCTTCAATCCTCAATACTCAATCTTCAATCCTGAATCCTCAATTCTCAGTCCTCAATACTCAACTTCAATCCTCAATACTCAATCTTCAATCCTCAATCCTCAATCCTCAATCGTCATTCTTCAATCCTCAATACCCGATCCTCAATCTTCAACCCTCAGTCCTCAATCATCAATTCTCAATCCTCAATCCTCAATCCTCAGGCCTCAAACATCAATATTCAACCTTCAGTCCTCGTCCTCAATCCACAACCCTCAATCCTCAAACCTCAATCCTCTACCGTCGGTCCTCGTCCTCATTCCTCAACCCTCATCCTCAATCCTCAATCTTCAATCATGAATAATCAATCTTCGATCCTCAATCATCAATCCTCAATCATCAATCCTCAATCCTCAATATTCAACACTCAACCCTCAACCATCAATCCTCAATACTCAACCATCAATCCTCAATTCTCAATACTCAATAGAACATCCTGAATTCTGATGGTTCAATACTCAATCCAGAATATTCAATAATCAAATCTCAAACCTCAAGCATCAATACTCAAAACTCAATCCTCAACACTCAGTCCTCTCTCTTCAATCCTACATTCTCAACCCTTAATCCTCAAGCGTCAATCCTCAATACTCAATCCTCAATCCTCAATCCTCAATCATCAATCCTCAATCTTCAATACTAATTCCTCAATCCTCAATCCCCAATCCTCAATCTTCAACCATCAATCCTCATTGTTCAACACTGAATCCTCAATCCTCAATCCTCAATACTCAACCATCAATCCTCAATTCTCAATACTCAATAGAATATCCTGAATTCTCAGGATTCAATACTGAAACCTCAATCCTCAACCCTCAGCCCTCATCCTCCATCCTCAATCCTCAATCCTCAATCCTCAATCCTCAATCCTCAATCTTCAAACCTCAATTCTCAATCCTCAATACTCAATCCTCAATCTTCAATCCTCAATACTCATTCTTCAATCCTCAATCCTCAATTCTCAGTCCTCAATACTCAACTTCAATCCTCAATACTCAATCTTCAATCCTCAATCCTCAATCCTCAATCCTCAATCGTCATTCTTCAATCCTCAATACCCGATCCACAATCTTCAACCCTCAGTCCTCAATCATCAATTCTAAATCCTCAATCCTCAATCCTCAGGCCTCAAACATCAATATTCAACCTTCAGTCCTCGTCCTCAATCCACAACCCTCAATCCTCAAACCTCAATCCTCTACCGTCAGTCCTCGTCCTCATTCCTCAACCCTCATCCTCAATCCTCAATCTTCAATCATCAATACTCAATCTTCAATCCTCAATACTCAATCCTCAATCGTCAATCTTCAGTCCTCAACACTCAATCATCAATTCTCAATCTTCAATCCTCAGTCCTCAATCCTCAACCCTCATCCTCAATCCTCAATCCTCAATCCTCAATCCTCAATCCTCAATCCTCAATTCTCAATCTTCAATCTTCAATCCTCAATACTCAATCCTCAATCCTCAATCCTCAATCCTCAATCTTCAAACCTCAATCCTCAATCCTCAATACTCAATCCTCAACTTTCAATCCTCAATACTCAATCTTCAATCCTGAATCCTCAATTCTCAATCCTCAATACTCAATCTTCAATCCTCAATACTCAATCTTCAATCCTCAATCCTCAATCCTCAAACCTCAATCGTCATTCTTCAATCCTCAATACCCAATCCTCAATCTTCAACCCTCAGTCCTCAATCATCAATTCTCAATCCCCAATCCTCAATCCTCAGGCCTCAAACATCAATATTCAACCTTCAGTCCTCGTCCTCAATCCACAACCCTCAATCCTCAAACCTTCATCCTCAACCGTCAGTCCTCGTCCTCAATCCTCAACCCTCAATCCTCAATCCTCAATCTTCAATCATGAATACTCAATCTTCAATCCTCAATACACAATCCTCAATCGTCAATCCTCAATCCCCAATCCTCAATCTTCAATGCTCAATCCTCAATCCACAATCCTCAATCCTCAATCCTCAATCTTCAATCCTCAATCATCAATCTTCAGTCCTCAATACTCAATCTTCAATTCTCAATCTTCAATCCTCAATCCTCAGTCCTCTATCCTCAGTACTCAATCCTCAATCCTCAATCTTCAATCCTCAATACTCAATCTTCAATCCTCAATCCTCAATCCTCAATCCTCAATCCCCAATCTTCAAACTTCAATCCTTAATCATCAATACTCAATCCTCAACCTTCAATCCTCAATACTCAATCTTCAATCCTGAATCCTCAATTCTCATCCCTCAATACTCAATCTTCAATCCTCAATACTCAATCTTCAGTCCTCAATCCTCAATCCTCAATCCTCAATCGTAATTCTTCAATCCTCAGTACCCAATCCTCAATCTTCAACCCTCAGTCCTCAATCATCAATTCCCAATCCTCAATCCTCAATCCTCAGGCCTCAAAGATCAATATTCAACCTTCAGTCCTCGTCCTCAATCCACAAACCTCAATCCTCAAACCTCAATCCTCAACCGTCAGTCCTCGTCCTCAATCCTCAACCCTCATTCCTCATCCTCAATCTTCAATCATCAATACTCAATCTTCAATCATCAATCTTCAATCCTCAATACTCAATCTTCAATCCTCAATCCTCAATCCCCGATCCTCAATCCTTAATCCTCAATCCTCAGGCATCAATACTCAATCTTCAATACTCAATCCTCAATCCTCAATCCTCAATCCACAATCCTCAATCCTCATTCTTCAATCCTCAATACCCAATCCTCAATCTTCAACCCTCAGTCCTCAACCATCAATTCTCAATACTCAATCCTCAATCCTCAGGCCTCAAACATCAATATTCAACCCTCAGTCCTCGTCCTCACTCCACAACCCTCTATCCTCAAACCTCAATCCTCAACCGTCAGTCCTCGTCCTCAATCCTCAACCCTCAATCCTCTATCCTGAATCTTCAATTATCAATACTCAATCTTCAATCCTCAATACTCAATCCTCACTCGTCAATCCTCAATCCCCAATCCTCAATCTTCAATGCTCAATCCTCAATCCTCAATCCTCAATCCTCAATCCTCAATCCTCAAACTTCAATCCTCAATCGTCAATATTCAGTCCTCTATACTCAATCTTCAATTCTCAATCTTCAACCCCCAGTCCTCAATCCTCAATCCTCAGTACTCAATCCTCAATCCTCAATCTTCAATCCTCAATACTCAATCTTCAATCCTCAATCCTCAATCCTCAATCCTCAATCATCAATCTTCAATCCTCAGTCCTCAATCCGCAATCTTCAATCCTCAATACTCAATCTGCAATCCTCAATCCTCAATCCTCAATCCTCAATCCTCATTCTTCAACCCTCAATACCCAATCCTCAATCTTCAATCCTCAATCCTCAATCCTCAATTCTCAATCCTCAATCCTTAATCCTCAGACCTCAAACATCAATATTCAACCATCAGTCCTCGTCCTCAATCCACAACCCTCAATCCTCAGTCCTCAATATTCAATCATCAATATTCAATCTTCAATCCTCAATCCTCAATCCTCATTCCTCAATCCTCAACCCTCAATCTTCAAACCTCAATCCTCAATCCTCAATACTCAATCCTCAACCTTCAATCCTCAATACTCAATCTTCAACCCTGAATCCTCAATTCTCAGTCCTCAATACTCAACTTCAATCCTCAATACTCAATCTTCAATCCTCAATCTTCAATCCTCAATCCTCAATCCTCAATCGTCATTCTTCAATCCTCAATACCCGATCCTCAATCTTCAACCCTCAGTCCTCAATCATCAATTCTCAATCCTCAATCCTCAATCCTCAGGCCTCAAACATCAGTATTCAACCTTCAGTCCTCGTCCTCAATCCACAACCCTCAATCCTCAAACCTCAATCCTCTACCGTCAGTCCTCGTCCTCATTCCTCAAACCTCATCCTCAATCCTCAATCTTCAATCATCAATACTCAATCTTCAATCCCTAATACTCAATTCCCAATCGTCAATCTTCAGTCCTCAAAACTCAATCTTCAATTCTCAATCTTCAATCCTCAATCCTCAATCCTCAACCCTCATCCTCAATCCTCAATCTTCAATCATCAATACTCAATCTTCAATCCCCAATCCTCAATTCTCAACACTCAGTCCTCAATCCTCAATCCCCAATCCTCAATCCTCAATCCACAATCCTCAACCTTCAATCCTGAATACTCAATCTTCAATCCTCAATCCTCAATCCTCAATCCTCAGTCCTCAATATTCAATCCTCAATACTGAATCTTCCATCATCAATCCTCATTCATCAATCCTCAGTCCTCAATCCTCAGTCATCAATCCCCAAAAATCAATCTCCAATCCTAGATCCTCAATCCCCAATCCTCAGTCCTTAGTCCTCAATCCTCAATCCTCAATCGCCAGTCCTCAATCTTCAATCCTCTATGCTCAATCGTCAATCCTCAAGCCTCAGTCCTCAATCCTCAATCCTCAATCCTCAATCCTCAACCGTCAGTCCTCGTCCTCAATCCTCAACCCTCAATCCTCAATCCTCAATCGTCAACCCTGAATCCTCAATCCTCAATCCTCAATACTCAATCTGCAATCCTCAATCCTCAATCCTCAATCCTCAATCGTCATTCTTCAATCCTCAATACCCAATCCTCAATCTTCAACCCTCAGTCCTCAACCATCAATTCTCAATCCTCAATCCTCAATCCTCAGGCATCAAACATCAATATTCAACCCTCAGTCCTCGTCCTCAATCCACAACCCTCTATCCTCAAACCTAAATCCTCAACAGTCAGTCCTCGTCCTCAATCCTCAAACCTCAATCCTCTATCCTCAATCTTCAATCCTCAATCCTCAATCCTCAATCTTCAATCCTCGGTCGTCAATATTCAGTCCTCAATACTCAATCTTCAATTCTCAATATTCAATCCTCAGTCCTCAATCCTCAATCCTCAGTACTCAATCCTCAATCCTCAATCTTCAATCCTCAATACTCAATCTTCAATGCCCAATCCTCAATCCTCAATCCTCAATCCTCAATCCTCAATCTTCAATCCTCAATCCTCAATCCTCAATCTTCAATCCCCAATACTCAATCTTCAATCCTCAATCCTCAATCCTCAATCCTCAATCCTCAGTCCTCAATATTCAATCCTCAATACTGAATCTTCCATCATCAATCCTCAATCATCAATCCTCAGTCCTCAATCCTCAGTCATCAATCCCCAAAAATCAATCTCCAATCCTAGATCCTCAATCCCCAATCCTCAGTCCTTAGTCCTCAATCTTCAATCCTCAATCGCCAGTCCTCAATCTTCAATCCTCTATGCTCAATCGTCAATCCTCAAGCCTCAGTCCTCAATCCTCAATCCTCAATCCTCAATCCTCAATCCTCAACCGTCAGTCCTCGTCCTCAATCCTCAACCCTCAATCCTCAATCCTCAATCGTCAATCCTGAACCCTCAATCCTCAATCCTCAATACTCAATCTGCAATCCTCAATCCTCAATCTTCAATCCTCAATCCTCATTCTTCAATCCTCAATACCCAATCCTCAATCTTCAACCCTCAGTCCTCAACCATCAATTCTCAATCCTCAATCCTCAATCCTCAGGCCTCAAACATCAATATTCAACCCACAGTCCTCGTCCTCAATTCACAACCCTCTATCCTCAAACCTCAATCCTCAACCGTCAGTCCTCGTCCTCAATCCTCAAACCTCAATCCTCTATCCTCAATCTTCAATCATCAATACTCAATCTTCAATCCTCAATACTCAATCCTCAGTCGTCAATCCTCAATCCCCAAACCTCAATCTTCAATGCTCAATCCGCAATCCTCAATCCTCAATCCTCAATCCTCAATCCTCAATCTTCAATCCTCAGTCGTCAATATTCAGTCCTCAATACTCAATCTTCAATTCTCAATATTCAATCCTCAGTCCTCAATCCTCAATCCTCAGTACTCAATCCTCAATCCTCAATCTTCAATCCTCAATACACAATCTTCAATCCCCAATCCTCAATCCTCAATCCCCAATCCTCAATCCTCAATCTTCAATCCTCAATCCTCAATCCTCAATCTTCAATCCCCAATACTCAATCTTCAATCCTCAATCCTCAATCCCCAATCCTCAATCCTCAATCCTCATTCTTCAATCCTCAATACCCAATCCTCAATCTTCAATACTCAATCATCAATCCTCAATCCTCAAACCTCAATCCTCAATCTTCAATCCTCAATACCCAATCCTCAATCTTCAATCCTCAATCCTCAATCCTCAATTGTCAATCCTCAATCCTCAGTCCTGAGTCCTCAAACCTCAATCCTCAGCCCTCAGCCCTCATCCTCAATCCTCAATCCTCAATCCTCAGCCCTCAGTCCTCAAACCTCAATGCTCAATCCTCAATACCCAATCCTCAATCCTCAATCCTCAGTCATCAATCCTCAATCATCAATACTCAATCCTCAATCCTCAATCCTCAATATTCAACACTCAACCCTCAACCATCAATCCTCAATACTCAACCATCAATCCTCAATTCTCAATTCTCAATAGAACATCCTGAATTCTGATGGTTCAACACTCAATCCAGAATATTCAATAATCAAATCTCAAACCTGAAGCATCAATTCTCAACACCCAATCCTCAACACTCAGCCCTCTCTCTTCAATCCTACATCCTCAACAATCAATCCTCAAGCGTCAATCCTCAATACTCAATCCTTAATACTCAATCCTCAATCATCAATCCTCAATCCTCAATACTGAATCCTCAATCCTCAATCCTCAATCCTCAATCCTCAATCCTCAATCCTCAGTCATAAATCCTCTATCTTCAATACTCAATCGTCAATCCTCAGTCCTCAATCCTCAATCCTCAATCCTCGTTCCTCAAACCTCAATCCTCAACCCTCAGTCCTCATTCTCAATTATCAATTCTCAATCCTCAATCCTCAATCCTCAATGTTCAATCCCCAAAAATCAATCTCCAATCCTAGATCCTCAATCCCCAATCCTCAGTCCTTAATCCTCAATCTTCAATCCTCAATCGCCAGTCCTCAATCTTCAATCCTCTACGCTCAATCGTCAATCCTCAAGCCTCAGTCCTCAATCCTCAATCCTCAAACCTCAATCCTCAACCGTCGGTCCTCGTCCTCAATCCTCAACACTCAATCCTCAATCCTCAATCTTCAATCATCAATACTCAATCTTCAATCCTCAATACTCAATCCTCAATCGTCAATCCTCAATCCCCAATCCTCAATCTTCAATGCTTAATCCTCAATCCGCAATCCTCAATCCTCAATACTCAATCTTCAATCCTCAATCGTCAATCTTCAGTCCTCAATACTCAATCTTCAATTCTCAATCTTCAATCCTCAATCCTCAATCCTCAATCCTCAGTACTCAATAATCAATCCTCAATCTTCAATCCTCAATACTCAATCTTCAATCCTCAATCCTCAATCCTCAATCCTCAATCCTCAATCTTCAATCCTCAATCCTCAATACTCAATCTTCAATCCTCAATACTCAATCTGCAACCTTCAATCCTCAAACCTCAATCCTCAATCCTCAATCCTCAATCTTCAATCCTCAATCCTCAATCATCAATACTCAGTCTGCAATCTTCAATCCTCAAACCTCAATCCTCAATCCTCATTCTTCAACCCTCAATACCCAATCCTCAATCTTCAATCCTCAATCCTCAATCCTCAATTCTCAATCCTCAATCCTTAATCCTCAGACCTCAAACATCAATATTCAACCCTCAGTCCTCGTCCTCAATCCACAACCCTCAATCCTCAGTCCTCAATATTCAATCATCAATATTCAATCTTCAATCCTGAATCCTCAATCCTCAATCCTCAATCCTCAATCCTCAATCCTCAATCTTCAAACCTCAATCCTCAATCCTCAATACTCAATCCTCAACCTTCAATCCTCAATACTCAATCTTCAATCCTGAATCCTCAATTCTCAATCCTCAATACTCAATCTTCAATCCTCAATACTCAATCTTCAATCCTCAATCCTCAATTCTCGAACCTCAATCGTCATTCTTCAATCCTCAGTACCCAATCCTCAATCTTCAACCCTCAGTCCTCAATCATCAATTCTCAATCCCCAATCCTCAATCCTCAGGCCTCAAACATCAATATTCAACCTTCAGTCCTCGTCCTCCATCCACCACCCTCAATCCTCAAACCTTCATCCTCAACCGTCAGTCCTCGTCCTCAATCCTCAACCCTCAATCCTCAATCCTCAATCTTCAATCATCAATACTCAATCTTCAATCCTCAATACACAATCCTCAATCTGCAATCCTCAATCCTCAATCCTCAATCCTCAATCCTCATTCTTCAACCCTCAATACCCAATCCTCAATCTTCAATCCTCAATCCTCAATCCTCAATTCTCAATCCTCAATCCTTAATCCTCAGACCTCAAACATCAATATTCAACCATCAGTCCTCGTCCTCAATCCACAACCCTCAATCCTCAGTCCTCAATATTCAATCATCAATATTCAATCTTCAATCCTCAATCCTCAATCCTCATTCCTCAATCCTCAACCCTCAATCTTCAAACCTCAATCCTCAATCCTCAATACTCAATCCTCAACCTTCAATCCTCAATACTCAATCTTCAACCCTGAATCCTCAATTCTCAGTCCTCAATACTCAACTTCAATCCTCAATACTCAATCTTCAATCCTCAATCTTCAATCCTCAATCCTCAATCCTCAATCGTCATTCTTCAATCCTCAATACCCGATCCTCAATCTTCAACCCTCAGTCCTCAATCATCAATTCTCAATCCTCAATCCTCAATCCTCAGGCCTCAAACATCAGTATTCAACCTTCAGTCCTCGTCCTCAATCCACAACCCTCAATCCTCAAACCTCAATCCTCTACCGTCAGTCCTCGTCCTCATTCCTCAAACCTCATCCTCAATCCTCAATCTTCAATCATCAATACTCAATCTTCAATCCCTAATACTCAATCCCCAATCGTCAATCTTCAGTCCTCAATACTCAATCTTCAATTCTCAATCTTCAATCCTCAATCCTCAATCCTCAACCCTCATCCTCAATCCTCAATCTTCAATCATCAATACTCAATCTTCAATCCCCAATCCTCAATTCTCAACACTCAGTCCTCAATCCTCAATCCCCAATCCTCAATCCTCAATCCACAATCCTCAACCTTCAATCCTGAATACTCAATCTTCAATCCTCAATCCTCAATCCTCAATCCTCAGTCCTCAATATTCAATCCTCAATACTGAATCTTCCATCATCAATCCTCATTCATCAATCCTCAGTCCTCAATCCTCAGTCATCAATCCCCAAAAATCAATCTCCAATCCTAGATCCTCAATCCCCAATCCTCAGTCCTTAGTCCTCAATCCTCAATCCTCAATCGCCAGTCCTCAATCTTCAATCCTCTATGCTCAATCGTCAATCCTCAAGCCTCAGTCCTCAATCCTCAATCCTCAATCCTCAATCCTCAACCGTCAGTCCTCGTCCTCAATCCTCAACCCTCAATCCTCAATCCTCAATCGTCAACCCTGAATCCTCAATCCTCAATCCTCAATACTCAATCTGCAATCCTCAATCCTCAATCCTCAATCCTCAATCGTCATTCTTCAATCCTCAATACCCAATCCTCAATCTTCAACCCTCAGTCCTCAACCATCAATTCTCAATCCTCAATCCTCAATCCTCAGGCATCAAACATCAATATTCAACCCTCAGTCCTCGTCCTCAATCCACAACCCTCTATCCTCAAACCTAAATCCTCAACCGTCAGTCCTCGTCCTCAATCCTCAAACCTCAATCCTCTATCCTCAATCTTCAATCCTCAATCCTCAATCCTCAATCTTCAATCCTCGGTCGTCAATATTCAGTCCTCAATACTCAATCTTCAATTCTCAATATTCAATCCTCAGTCCTCAATCCTCAATCCTCAGTACTCAATCCTCAATCCTCAATCTTCAATCCTCAATACTCAATCTTCAATGCCCAATCCTCAATCCTCAATCCTCAATCCTCAATCCTCAATCTTCAATCCTCAATCCTCAATCCTCAATCTTCAATCCCCAATACTCAATCTTCAATCCTCAATCCTCAATCCTCAATCCTCAATCCTCAGTCCTCAATATTCAATCCTCAATACTGAATCTTCCATCATCAATCCTCAATCATCAATCCTCAGTCCTCAATCCTCAGTCATCAATCCCCAAAAATCAATCTCCAATCCTAGATCCTCAATCCCCAATCCTCAGTCCTTAGTCCTCAATCTTCAATCCTCAATCGCCAGTCCTCAATCTTCAATCCTCTATGCTCAATCGTCAATCCTCAAGCCTCAGTCCTCAATCCTCAATCCTCAATCCTCAATCCTCAATCCTCAACCGTCAGTCCTCGTCCTCAATCCTCAACCCTCAATCCTCAATCCTCAATCGTCAATCCTGAACCCTCAATCCTCAATCCTCAATACTCAATCTGCAATCCTCAATCCTCAATCCTCAATCCTCAATCCTCATTCTTCAATCCTCAATACCCAATCCTCAATCTTCAACCCTCAGTCCTCAACCATCAATTCTCAATCCTCAATCCTCAATCCTCAGGCCTCAAACATCAATATTCAACCCACAGTCCTCGTCCTCAATTCACAACCCTCTATCCTCAAACCTCAATCCTCAACCGTCAGTCCTCGTCCTCAATCCTCAAACCTCAATCCTCTATCCTCAATCTTCAATCATCAATACTCAATCTTCAATCCTCAATACTCAATCCTCAGTCGTCAATCCTCAATCCCCAAACCTCAATCTTCAATGCTCAATCCGCAATCCTCAATCCTCAATCCTCAATCCTCAATCCTCAATCTTCAATCCTCAGTCGTCAATATTCAGTCCTCAATACTCAATCTTCAATTCTCAATATTCAATCCTCAGTCCTCAATCCTCAATCCTCAGTACTCAATCCTCAATCCTCAATCTTCAATCCTCAATACACAATCTTCAATCCCCAATCCTCAATCCTCAATCCCCAATCCTCAATCCTCAATCTTCAATCCTCAATCCTCAATCCTCAATCTTCAATCCCCAATACTCAATCTTCAATCCTCAATCCTCAATCCCCAATCCTCAATCCTCAATCCTCATTCTTCAATCCTCAATACCCAATCCTCAATCTTCAATACTCAATCATCAATCCTCAATCCTCAAACCTCAATCCTCAATCTTCAATCCTCAATACCCAATCCTCAATCTTCAATCCTCAATCCTCAATCCTCAATTGTCAATCCTCAATCCTCAGTCCTGAGTCCTCAAACCTCAATCCTCAGCCCTCAGCCCTCATCCTCAATCCTCAATCCTCAATCCTCAGCCCTCAGTCCTCAAACCTCAATGCTCAATCCTCAATACCCAATCCTCAATCCTCAATCCTCAGTCATCAATCCTCAATCATCAATACTCAATCCTCAATCCTCAATCCTCAATATTCAACACTCAACCCTCAACCATCAATCCTCAATACTCAACCATCAATCCTCAATTCTCAATTCTCAATAGAACATCCTGAATTCTGATGGTTCAACACTCAATCCAGAATATTCAATAATCAAATCTCAAACCTGAAGCATCAATTCTCAACACCCAATCCTCAACACTCAGCCCTCTCTCTTCAATCCTACATCCTCAACAATCAATCCTCAAGCGTCAATCCTCAATACTCAATCCTTAATACTCAATCCTCAATCATCAATACTCAATCCTCAATACTGAATCCTCAATCCTCAATCCTCAATCCTCAATCCTCAATCCTCAATCCTCAGTCATAAATCCTCTATCTTCAATACTCAATCGTCAATCCTCAGTCCTCAATCCTCAATCCTCAATCCTCGTTCCTCAAACCTCAATCCTCAACCCTCAGTCCTCATTCTCAATTATCAATTCTCAATCCTCAATCCTCAATCCTCAATGTTCAATCCCCAAAAATCAATCTCCAATCCTAGATCCTCAATCCCCAATCCTCAGTCCTTAATCCTCAATCTTCAATCCTCAATCGCCAGTCCTCAATCTTCAATCCTCTACGCTCAATCGTCAATCCTCAAGCCTCAGTCCTCAATCCTCAATCCTCAAACCTCAATCCTCAACCGTCGGTCCTCGTCCTCAATCCTCAATCCTCAATCCTCAATCCTCAGTCCTCAAACATCAATCCTGAATCCTCAATCCTGAATCCTCAATCCTCAATCCTCAATCCTCAATCTTCAATCCTCAATACTCAATCTGCAATCCTCAATCCTCAATCCTCAATCCTCAATCCTCAATCTTCTATCATCAATACCCAATCCTCAATCTCCAATCCTCAATCCTCAATCCTCAATCCTCAATTCTCAATCCTCAACCCTCAATACGCAGACCTCAAACATCAATATTCAACCCTCAGTCCCCGTCCTCAATCCACAACCCTCAATCCTCAATCCTCAATCTTCAATCATCAATATTCAATCTTCAATCCTCAATCCTCAATACTCAATCCTCAATCCTCAATCCTCAATCTTCAATCCTCAATCCTCAATCCTCAATCCTCAATCGTCAATCTTCAATCCTCAATACTCAATCTTCAATCCCCAATCCTCAATTCTCAATCCTCAATCCTCAATGTTCAATCCTCAATCCTCAATGTTCAATCCTCAATACCCAATCCTCAATATTCAATCCTCAATCCTCAATCCTCAATCCTCAATCCACAATCCTCAATCCTCAATCCTCAGTCCTCAAACCTCAATCCTGAATCCTCAATCCTGAATCCTCAATCTTCAGCCCTCAGTCCACAACAATCAGTTGTCAATCCTCAATCCTCCATAGAATATCATCAATTCACAGTTTTCAATAGTCAATACTCAATCTGCAATCTTCAGATCTCTATCCACAAGCATCAATCCTCATCACTCAGCCCTCAACACTCAGTCGCCAATCCTCATTATTCAATCCTCAATCCTCAATCCTCAATCCACAATCCTCAACCTTCAATCCTCAATACACAATCTTCAATCCTCAATCCTCAACTCTCAATCCTCAATCCTCAATCCTCAATCCTCAATATTCAATCCTCAATACTCAATCTTCAATCATCAATCATCAATCCTCAATCCTCAGTCCTCAATCCTCAGTCATCAATCCTCAATCTTCAATACTCAATCCTCAATCCTCAAGCCTCAGTCCTCAATCCTCAATCCTCAACCCTCAAACCTCAGTGCTCAACCGTCAGTCCTCGTCCTCAATCCTCAACCCTCAATCCACAATCCTCAATCTTCAATCATCAATACTCAATCTTCAATCCTCAATACTCAATCCTCAATCGTCAATCCTCAATCCCCAATCCTCAATCTTCAATGCTCAATCCTCAATCCGCAATCCTCAATCCTCAATACTCAATATTCAATCCTCAATCGTCAATCTTCAGTCCTCAATACTCAATCTTCAATTCTCAATCTTCAATCCCCAATCCTCAATCCTCAATCCTCAGTACTCAATAATCTATCCTCAATCTTCAATCCTCAATACTCAATCTTCAATCCTCAATCCTCACTCCTCAATCCTCAATCCTCAATCTTCAATCCTCAATCCTCAATACTCAATCTTCAAACCTCAATCCTCAATCCTCATTACTCAATCCTCAACCTTCAATCCTCAATACTCAATCTTCAATCCTGAATCCTCAATTCTCAATCCTCAATACTCAATCTTCAATCCTCAATACTCAATCTTCAATCCTCAATCCTCAATCCTCAAACCTCAATCGTCATTCTTCAATCCTCAATACCCAATCCTCAATCTTCAACCCTCAGTCCTCAATCATCAATTCTCAATCCTCAATCCTCAATCCTCAGGCCTCAAACATCAATATTCAACCTTCAGTCCTCGTCCTCAATCCACAACCCTCAATCCTCAAACCTTCATCCTCAACCGTCAGTCCACGTCCTCAATCCTCAACCCTCAATCCTCAATCCTCAATCTTCAATCATCAATACTCAATCCTCAGCCCTCAGTCCTCAAACCTCAATGCTCAATCCTCAATACCCAATCCTCAATCCTCAATCCTCAATCATCAATCCTCAATCTTCAATACTCATTCCTGAATCCTCAACCCCAATTCTCAATCTTCAATCATCAATCCTCAATCTTCAACACTCAACCCTCAACCATCAATCCTCAATACTCAACCATCAATCCTCAATTCTCAATACTCAATAGAACATCCTGAATTCTGATGGTTCAATACTCAATCCAGAATATCCAATAATCAAATCTCAAACCTCAAGCATCAATTCTCAACACTCAATCCTCAACACTCAGTCCTCTCTCTTCAATCCTACATCCTCAACCCTCAATCCTCAATCCACAATCCTCAATCATCAATCTTCAATCCTCAATCCTCAATCTTCAACCCTCAGTCCACAATCATCAATTCTCAATCCCGAATCCTCAATCCTCAGGCCTCAAACATCAATATTCAACCTTCAGTCCTCGTCCTCAATCCACAACCCTCAATCCTCAAACCTTCATCCTCAACCGTCAGTCCTCGTCCTCAATCCTCAACCCTCAATCCTCAATCCTCAATCTTCAATCATCAATACTCAATCCTCAGCCCTCAGTCCTGAAACCTCAATGCTCAATCCTCAATACCCAATCCTCAATCCTCAATCCTCAATCATCAATCCTCAATCTTCAATACTCATTCCTGAATCCTCAACCCCAATCCTCAATCTTCAATCATCAATCCTCAATCTTCAACACTCAACCCTCAACCATCAATCCTCAATACTCAACCATCAATCCTCAATTCTCAATACTCAATAGAACATCCTGAATTCTGATGGTTCAATACTCAATCCAGAATATTCAATAATCAAATCTCAAACCTCAAGCATCAATTCTCAACACTCAATCCTCAACACTCAGTCCTCTCTCTTCAATCCTACATCCTCAACCCTCAATCCTCAATCCTCAATCCTCAATCATCAATCTTCAATCCTCAATACTCAATCTTCAGCCTCAATACTCAATCCTCAATCCTCAATCCTCAATCCTCAATCCTCAATCATCAATCCTCAATCTTCAATACTCAATCCTCTACCCTCAATCCTCAATACCCAACCAACAATGCTAAATTCCCAATGCTCAATAGAATATCCTGAATTCTCAGGATTCTATACTCAAACCTCAATCCTCAACCCTCAGCCCTCATTCTCAATCCTCAATCCTCAATCCTCAATATTCAATCCCCAATACACAGTCTTCAATCGTCAATCCCCAATCCTCAATCCTCAATCCTCAATCCTCTGTCATAAATCCTCAATCTTCAATCCTCAATCGTCAATCCTCAGTCCTCAATCCTCAATCCTCAATCCTCGTTCCTCAAACCTCAATCCTGAATTCTCAATCCTGAATCCTCAATCTTCAGCCCTCAGTCCACAACAATCAGTTGTCAATCCTCAATCCTCCATAGAATATCATCAATTCACAGTTTTCAATACTCAATACTCAATCTGCAATCTTCAGATCTCTATCCACAAGCATCAATCCTCATCACTCAGCCCTCAACACTCAGTCGCCAATCCTCATTATTCAATCCTCAATCCTCAATCCTCAATCCACAATCCTCAACCTTCAATCCTCAATACTCAATCTTCAATCCTCAATCCTCAACTCTCAATCCTCAATCCTCAATCCTCAATCCTCAATATTCAATCCTCAATACTCAATCTTCAATCATCAATCCTCAATCCTCAATCCTCAGTCCTCAATCCTCAGTCATCAATCCTCAATCTTCAATACTCAATCCTCAATCCTCAAGCCTCAGTCCTCAATCCTCAATCGTCAACCCTCAAACCTCAATCCTCAACCCTCAGTCCTCAATCCTCAATGCTCAATCTTCAATCCTCAATCGTCAATCTTCAGTCCTCAATACACAATCTTCAATTCTCAATCTTCAATCCTCAATCCTCAATCCTCAATCCTCAGTACTCAATAATCTATCCTCAATCTTCAATCCTCAATACTCAATCTTCAATCCTCAATCCTCACTCCTCAATCCTCAATCCTCAATCTTCAATCCTCAATCCTCAATACTCAATCTTCAATCCTCAATACTCAATCTTCAATCCTCAATCCTCAATCTTCAATCCTCAATTCTCAATCCTCAATCCTTAATCCTCAGACCTAAAACATCAATATTCAACCCTCAGTCCTCGTCCTCAATCCACAACCCTCAATCCTCAGTCCTCAATATTCAATCATCAATATTCAATCTTCAATCCTCAATCCTCAATCCTCAATCCTCAATCCTCAATCCTCAATCCTCAATCTTCAAACCTCAATCCTCAATCCTCAATACACAATCCTCAACCTTCAATCCTCAATACTCAATCTTCAATCCTGAATCCTCAATTCTCAATCCTCAATACTCAATCTTGAATCCTCAATACTCAATCTTCAATCCTCAATCCTCAATCCTCAAACCTCAATCGTCATTCTTCAATCCTCAATACCCAATCCTCAATCTTCAACCCTCAGTCCTCAATCATCAATTCTCAATCCCCAATCCTCAATCCTCAGGTCTCAAACATCAATATTCAACCTTCAGTCCTCGTCCTCAATCCACAACCCTCAATCCTCAAACCTCAATCCTCAACCGTCAGTCCTCGTCCTCAATCCTCAACCCTCAATCCTCAATCCTCAATCTTCAATCATCAATACTCAATCTTCAATCCTCAATACACAATCCTCAATCGTCAATCCTCAATCCCCAATCCTCAATCTTCAATGCTCAATCCTCAATCCACAATCCTCAATCCTCAATCCTCAATCTTCAATCCTCAATCGTCAATCTTCAGTCCTCAATACTCAATCTTCAATTCTCGATCTTCAATCCTCAATCCTCAATCCTCAATCCTCAGTACTCAATCCTCAATCCTCAATCTTCAATCCTCAATACTCAATCTTCAATCCTCAATCCTCAATCCTCAATCCTCAATCCTCAATCTTCAAACCTCAATCCTCAATCATCAATACTCAATCCTCAACCTTCAATCCTCAATACTCAATCTTCAATCCTGAGGCCTCAATTCTCAACCGTCAATACTCAATCTTCAATCCTCAATACTCAATCTTCAATCCTCAATCCGCAATCCTCAATCCTCAATCGTCATTCTTCAATCCTCAGTACCCAATCCTCAATCTTCAACCCTCAGTCCTCAATCATCAATTCTCAATCCTCAATCCTCAATCCTCAGGCCTCAAACATCAATATTCAACCTTCAGTCCTCGTCCTCAACCCACAAACCTCAATCCTCAGACCTCAATCCTCTACCGTCAGTCCTCGTCCTCAGACCTCAACCCTCAATCATCATCCTCAATCTTCAATCATCAATACTCAATCTTCAATCCTCAATACTCAATCCTCAATCGTCAATCCTCAATCCCCAATCCTCAATCTTCAATGCTCAATCCTCAATCCTCAATCCTCAATCCTCAATCCTCAATCTTCAATCCTCAATCGTCAATCTTCAGTCCTCAATTCTCAATCTTCCATTCTCAATCTTCAATCCTCAAGCCTCAATCCTCAATCCTCAGTACTCAATCCTCAATCCTCAATCTTCAATCTTCAATCCTCAATCCTCAATCCTCAATCCTCAATCCTCATTCTTCAATACTCAATACCCAATCCTCAATCTTCAATCCTCAATCCTCAATCCTCAACCCTCAATCCTCAATCCTCATTCTTCAATCCTCAATACCCAATCCTCAATCTTCAACCCTCAATCCTCAATCCTCAATTCTCAAACCTCAATCCTCAGTCCTCTGTCCTCAAACCTCAATCCTCAACCCTCAGCCTTCATCCACAATACTCAATCCTCAACACTCAATCCTCAGCCCTCAGTCCTCAAACCTCAATGCTCAATCCTCAATACCCAATCCTCAATCCTCAATCCTCAATCATCAACCCTCAACCTTCAATACTCATTCCGCAATCCTCAACCCCAATCCACAATCTTCAATCATCAATCCTCAATCTTCAACACTCAATCCTCAATTCTCAATACTCAATCCTCAATCTTCAATCCTCAGGCATCAATACTCAATCTTCAATATTCAATCCTCAATCCTCAATCCACAATCCTCAACCTTCAATGCTCAATACTCAATCTTGAATCCTCAATCCTCAATCCTCAATCCTCAACCCTCAATCCTCATCCCTCAATATTCAATCCTCAATCCTCAATCTTCAATCATCAATCCTCAATCCTCAATCCTTAGTCGTCAATCCTCAGTCATCAATCCTCAATCTTCAATACTCAATCGTCAATCCTTAGACCTCAATCCTCAAACCTCGTTCCTCAAACCTCAATCCTCAACCCTCAGTCTTCATCCTCAATTCTCAATTCTCAATCCTCAATTCTCAATCCTCAATCCTCAATCCTCAATCCTCAATATTCAATCATCAATAATCAATCTCCAATCCTACATCCTCAATCCCCGATCCTCAATCCTTAATCCTCAATCTTCAATCATCAATCGCCAGTCCTCAATCTTCAATCCTCAATGCTCAATCCTCAATCCTCAATCGTCAGTCCTCAATTCTCAATTCTCAATCCTCAAACCTCAATCCTCAACCTTCAGTCCTCGTCCTCAATCCTCAACACTCAAACCTCAATCCTCAATCTTCAATCATCAATAATCAATCTTCAATCCTCAATCATCAATCCTCAATCCTCAATCCTCAATCCTCAATATTCAACACTCAACCCTCAACCATCAATCCTCAATACTCAACCATCAATCCTCAATTCTCAATTCTCACTAGAACATCCTGAATTCTGATGGTTCAATACTCAATCCAGAATATTCAATAATCAAATCTCAAACCTCAAGCATCAATTCTCAACACCCAATCCTCAACACTCAGTCCTCTCTCTTCAATCCTACATCCTCAACAATCAATCCTCGAGCGTCAATCCTCAATACTCAATTCTTAATACTCAATCCTCAATCATCAATCTTCAATCCTCAATACTCAATCTTCAATCCTCAATACTCAATCCTCAATCCTCAATACTCAACCAACAATCCTAAATTCCCAATGCTCAATAGAATATCCTGAATTCTCAGGATTCTATACTCAAACCTCAATCCTCAACCCTCAGCCCTCATTCTCAATCCTCAATCCTCAATCCTCAATATTGAATCCCCTATACTCAGTCTTCAATCCTCAATCCTCAATCCTCAATCGTCAATCCTCAATCCTCAGTCATAAATCCTCAATCTTCAATACTCAATCTTGAATCCTCAATCCTCAATCCTCAATCCTCAATCCTCAATCCTCATCCCTCAATATTCAATCCTGAATACTCAATCTTCAATCATCAATCCTCAATCCTCAATCCTTAGTCGTCAATCCTCAGTCATCAATACTCAATCTTCAATACTCAATCGTCAATCCTTAGACCTCAATCCTCAAACCTCGTTCCTCAAACCTCAATCCTCAACCCTCAGCCCTCATTCTCAATCCTCAATCCTCAATCCTCAATATTCAATCCCCAATACACAGTCTTCAATCGTCAATCCCCAATCCTCAATCCTCAATCCTCAATCCTCTGTCATAAATCCTCAATCTTCAATCCTCAATCGTCAATCCTCAGTCCTCAATCCTCAATCCTCAATCCTCGTTCCTCAAACCTCAATCCTCAACCCTCAGTCCTCATCCTCAATTCTCAATTCTCAATACTCAATCCTCAATCCTCAATCTTCAATCCCCAAAAATCAATCTCCAATCCTAGATCCTCAATCCCCAATCCTCAGTCCTTAATCCTCAATCTTCAATCCTCAATCCTCAATCCTCATTCTTCAATCCTCAATACCCAATCCTCAATCTTCAGTCCCCAATCCTCAATCCTCAATCCTCAATCCTCAATCATCAATCCTCAATCTTCAAACCTCAATCCTCAATCCTCAATACTCAATCCTCAACCTTCAATCCTCAATACTCAATCTTCAATCCTGAATCCTCAATTCTCAATCCTCAATACACAATCTTCAATCCTCTATACTCAATCTTCAATCCTCAATCCTCAATCCTCAATCCTCAATCGTCATTCTTCAATCCTCAATACCCAATCCTCAATCTTCAACCGTCAGTCCTCAATCATCAATTCTCAATCCTCAATCCTCAATCCTCAGGCCTCAAACATAAATATTCAACCTTCAGTCCTCGTCCTCAATCCCCAACACTCAGTCCTCAAACATCAATCCTCAACCGTCAGTCCTCGTCCTCAATCCTCAACCCTCAATCCTCAATCCTCAATCCTCAATCCTCAATCTTCAGTCCTCAATCCTCAATACTCAATCTTCAATCCTCAATACTCAATCTTCAATCCTCAATCCTCAAACCTCAATCCTAAATCCTCATTCTTCAACCCTCAATACCCAATCCTCAATCTTCAATCCTCAATCCTCAATCCTCAATTCTCAATCCACAATCCTTAATCCTCAGACCTCAAACATCAATATTCAACCCTCAGTCCTCGTCCTCAATCCACAACCCTCAATCCTCAGTCCTCAATATTCAATCATCAATATTCAATCTTCAATCCTCAATCCTCAATCCTCAAACCTCAATCCTCAATCCTCAATCTTCAAACCTCAATCCTCAATCCTCAATACTCAATCCTCAACCTTCAATCCTCAATACTCAATCTTCAATCCTGAATCCTCAATTCTCAATCCTCAACACACAATCTTCAATCCTCTATACTCAATCTTCAATCCTCAATCCTCAATCCTCAATCCTCAATCGTCATTCTTCAATCCTCAATACCCAATCCTCAATCTTCAACCCTGAGTCCTCAATCATCAATTCTCAATCCTCAATCCTCAATCCTCAAGCCTCAAACATAAATATTCAACCTTCAGTCCTCGTCCTCAATCCACAACACTCAATCCTCAAACCTCAATCCTCAACCGTCAGTCCTCGTCCTCAATCCTCAACCCTCAATCCTCAATCCTCAATTCTCACTCATCATCCCTCAATATTCTATCCTCAATACTCAATCTTCAATCATCAATCCTCAATCCTCAGTCCTCGTTCCTCAAACCTCAATCCTCAACCCTCAGTCGTCATCCTCAATTCTCAATTCTCAATCCTCAATCCTCAATCCTCAATCCTCAACCTTCAATCATCAATAATCAATCTCAAATCCTACATCCTCAATCCCCGATCCTCAATCCTTAATCCTCAATCTTCAATCCTCAATCGCCAGTCCTCAATCTTCAATCCTCAATGCTCAATCCTCAATCCTCAAGCCTCAGTCCTCAATCCTCAATTATCAATCCTCAAACCTCAATCCTCAACCTTCAGTCCTCGTCCTCAATCCTCAACACTCAATACTCAATCCTCAATTTTCAATCATCAATAATCAATCCTCAATCCTCAATCATCAATCC
The DNA here is from genome assembly GCF_051401765.1 of Calliopsis andreniformis. NCBI lineage: Eukaryota > Metazoa > Arthropoda > Insecta > Hymenoptera > Andrenidae > Calliopsis > Calliopsis andreniformis. The sequence goes on from NW_027480476.1 coordinate 2,940,300, forward strand.
TCAATCCTCAATCCTCAATCCTTGATCCTCAATCCTCAATCATCAATCCTCAATCTTCAATACTCAATCCTCGACCCTCAATCCTCAATACTCTACCAACAATGCTAAATTCCCAATGCTCAATAGAATATCCTGAATTCTCAGGATTCTATACTCAATCCTCAATATTCAACACTCAACCCTCAACCATGAATCCTCAATACTCAACCATCAATCCTCAATTCTCAATACTCAATAGAACATCCTGAATTCTGATGGTTCATTACTCAATCCAGGATATTCAATAATCAAATCTCAAACCTCAAGCATCAATTCTCAACACTCAATCCTCAACACTCAGTCCTCTCTCTTCAATCCTACACCCTCAAACCTCAATCCTCAAGCGTCAATCCTCAATACTCAATCCTCAATCCTCAATCCTCAATCATCAATCTTCAATCCTCAATACTCAATCTTCAATCCTCGTTCCTCAAACCTCAATCCTCAACCCTCAGTCCTCATCCTCAATTCTCAATTCTCAATCCTCAATCCTCAATCCTCAATCTTCAATACCCAAATATCAATCTCCAATCCTAGATCCTCAATCCCCAATCCTCAGTCTTTAATCCTCAATCTTCAATCCTCAATCCTCAATCCTCAATCTTCAATCCCCAATCCTCAATCCTCAATCCTCAATCCTCAAACCTCAGTCCTCAAACATCAATCCTGAATCCTCAATCCTGAATCCTCAATCCTCAATCCTCAATCCTCAATCTTCAATCCTCAATACTCAATCTGCAATCCTCAATCCTCAATCCTCAATCCTCAATACTCATTCTTATATCCTCAATACCCAATCCTCAATCTCCAATCCTCATTCTTCAATCCTAAATACCCATTCCTCAATCTTCAACTCTCAATCCTCAATCCTCAATCCTCAGGCCTCAAACATCAATATTCAACCCTCAGTCCTCGTCCTCAATCCACAACCTTCAATCCTCAAACCTCAATCCTCAACCGTCAGTCCTCGTCCTCAATCCTCAACCCTCAATCCTCAATCCTCAATCTTCAATCATCAATACTCAATCTTCAATCCTCAATACTCAATCCTCAATCGTCAATCTTCAGTCCTCAATGCTCAATCTTCAATTCTCAATCTTCAATCCTCAATCCTCAATCCTCAACCCTCATCCTCAATCCTCAATCTTCAATCATCAATACTCAATCTTCAATCCTCAATACTCAATCCTCAATCGTCAATCTTCAGTCCTCAATACTCAATCTTCAATTCTCAACCTTCAATCCTCAATCCTCAATCCTCAATACTCAGTATTCAATCCTCAATCCTCAATCTTCAATCCTCAATACTCAATCTTCAATCCTCAATCCTCAATCCTCAATCCTCAATCCTCAATCATCAATCCTCAATTCTCAATCCTCAATCTTCAATCCTCAATACTCAATCTGCAATCCTCAATCCTCAAACCTCAATCCTCAATCCTCATTCTTCAATCCTCAATCCTCAATCCTCAATCTTCAATCCTCAATACTCAATCTGCAATCCTCAATCCTCAATCCTGAATCCTCAATCCTCATTCTTCAATCCTAAATACCCATTCCTCAATCTTCAACTCTCAATCCTCAATCCCCAATCCTCAGGCCTCAAACATCAATATTCAACCCTCAGTCCTCGTCCTCAATCCACAACCCTCAATCCTCAATCCTCAATCTTCAATCATCAATATTCAATCTTTAATCCTCAATCCTCAATCCTCAATCCTCAGCCTTCAACGGTCAATCCTCAATCCTCAATCCTCAATCCTCAATCTTCAATCCTCAATACTCAATCTTCAATCCCCAATCCTCAATTCTCAACACTCAGTCCTCAATCTTCAATCCTCAATCCTCAATCCTCAATCCACAATCCTCAACCTTCAATCCTGAATACTCAATCTTCAATCCTCAATCCTCAATCCTCAATCCTCAATTCTCAGTATTCAATCCTCAATCCTCAATCTTCAATCCTCAATACTCAATCTTCAATCCTCAATCCTCAATCCTCAATCCTCAATCCTCAATCCTCAATCATCAATCCTCAATTCTCAATCCTCAATCTTCAATCCTCAATACTCAATCTGCAATCCTCAATCCTCAAACCTCAATCCTCAATCCTCATTCTTCAATCCTCAATCCTCAATCCTCAATCTTCAATCCTCAATACTCAATCTGCAATCCTCAATCCTCAATCCTCAATCCTCAATCCTCATTCTTCAATCCTAAATACCCATTCCTCAATCTTCAACTCTCAATCCTCAATCCCCAATCCTCAGGCCTCAAACATCAATATTCAACCCTCAGTCCTCGTCCTCAATCCACAACCCTCAATCCTCAATCCTCAATCTTCAATCCTCAATCCTCAATCCTCAATCCACAATCCTCAACCTTCAATCCTGAATACTCAATCTTCAATCCTCAATCCTCAATCCTCAATCCTCAATTCTCAGTATTCAATCCTCAATCCTCAATCTTCAATCCTCAATACTCAATCTTCAATCCTCAATCCTCAATCCTCAATCCTCAATCCTCAATCCTCAATCATCAATCCTCAATTCTCAATCCTCAATCTTCAATCCTCAATACTCAATCTGCAATCCTCAATCCTCAAACCTCAATCCTCAATCCTCATTCTTCAATCCTCAATCCTCAATCCTCAATCTTCAATCCTCAATACTCAATCTGCAATCCTCAATCCTCAATCCTCAATCCTCAATCCTCATTCTTCAATCCTAAATACCCATTCCTCAATCTTCAACTCTCAATCCTCAATCCCCAATCCTCAGGCCTCAAACATCAATATTCAACCCTCAGTCCTCGTCCTCAATCCACAACCCTCAATCCTCAATCCTCAATCTTCAATCCTCAATACTCAATCTGCAATCCTCAATCCTCAATCCTCAATCCTCAATCCTCATTCTTCAATCCTAAATACCCATTCCTCAATCTTCAACTCTCAATACTCAATCCCCAATCCTCAGGCCTCAAACATCAATATTCAACCCTCAGTCCTCGTCCTCAATCCACAACCCTCAATCCTCAATCCTCAATCTTCAATCATCAATATTCAATCTTTAATCCTCAATCCTCAATCCTCAATCCTCAGCCTTCAACGGTCAATCCTCAATCCTCAATCCTCAATCCTCAATCTTCAATCCTCAATACTCAATCTTCAATCCCCAATCCTCAATTCTCAACACTCAGTCCTCAATCTTCAATCCTCAATCCTCAATCCTCAATCCACAATCCTCAACCTTCAATCCTGAATACTCAATCTTCAATCCTCAATCCTCAATCCTCAATCCTCAATTCTCAGTATTCAATCCTCAATCCTCAATCTTCAATCCTCAATACTCAATCTTCAATCCTCAATCCTCAATCCTCAATCCTCAATCCTCAATCCTCAATCATCAATCCTCAATTCTCAATCCTCAATCTTCAATCCTCAATACTCAATCTGCAATCCTCAATCCTCAAACCTCAATCCTCAATCCTCATTCTTCAATCCTCAATCCTCAATCCTCAATCTTCAATCCTCAATACTCAATCTGCAATCCTCAATCCTCAATCCTCAATCCTCAATCCTCATTCTTCAATCCTAAATACCCATTCCTCAATCTTCAACTCTCAATCCTCAATCCCCAATCCTCAGGCCTCAAACATCAATATTCAACCCTCAGTCCTCGTCCTCAATCCACAACCCTCAATCCTCAATCCTCAATCTTCAATCCTCAATCCTCAATCCTCAATCCACAATCCTCAACCTTCAATCCTGAATACTCAATCTTCAATCCTCAATCCTCAATCCTCAATCGTCAATTCTCAGTATTCAATCCTCAATCCTCAATCTTCAATCCTCAATACTCAATCTTCAATCCTCAATCCTCAATCCTCAATCCTCAATCCTCAATCCTCAATCATCAATCCTCAATTCTCAATCCTCAATCTTCAATCCTCAATACTCAATCTGCAATCCTCAATCCTCAAACCTCAATCCTCAATCCTCATTCTTCAATCCTCAATCCTCAATCCTCAATCTTCAATCCTCAATACTCAATCTGCAATCCTCAATCCTCAATCCTCAATCCTCAATCCTCATTCTTCAATCCTAAATACCCATTCCTCAATCTTCAACTCTCAATCCTCAATCCCCAATCCTCAGGCCTCAAACATCAATATTCAACCCTCAGTCCTCGTCCTCAATCCACAACCCTCAATCCTCAATCCTCAATCTTCAATCATCAATATTCAATCTTTAATCCTCAATCCTCAATCCTCAATCATCAGCCTTCAACGGTCAATCCTCAATCCTCAATCCTCAATCCTCAATCTTCAATCCTCAATACTCAATCTTCAATCCCCAATCCTCAATTCTCAACACTCAGTCCTCAATCTTCAATCCTCAATCCTCAATCCTCAATCCACAATCCTCAACCTTCAATCCTGAATACTCAATCTTCAATCCTCAATCCTCAATCCTCAATCCTCAGTCCTCAATATTCAATCCTCAATACTGAATCTTCCATCATCAATCCTCAATCATCAATCCTCAGTCCTCAATCCTCCGTCATCAATCCCCAAAAATCAATCTCCAATCCTAGACCCTCAATCCCCAATCCTCAGTCCTTAGTCCTCAATCTTCAATCCTCAATCGCCAGTCCTCAATCTTCTATCCTCTATGCTCAATCGTCAATCCTCAAGCCTCAGTCCTCTATCCTCAATCCTCAATCCTCAATCCTCAATCCTCAACCGTCAGTCCTCGTCCTCAATCCTCAACCCTCAATCCTCTATCCTCAATCTTCAATCATCAATACTCAATCTTCAATCCTCAATACTCAATCCTCAGTCGTCAATCCTCAATCCCCAAACCTCAATCTTCAATGCTCAGTCCGCAATCCTCAATCATCAATCCTCAATCTTCAATCCTCAGTCGTCAATATTCAGTCCTCAATACTCAATCTTCAATTCTCAATCTTCAATCCTCAGTCCTCAATCCTCAATCCTCAGTACTCAATCCTCAATCCTTAATCTTCAATCCTCAATACTCAATCTTCAATCCCCAATCCTCAATCCTCAATCCTCAATCCTCAATCCTCAATCTTCAATCCTCAATCCTCAATCCTCAATCTTCAATCCCCAATACTCAATCTTCAATCCTCAATCCTCAATCCCCAATCCTCAATCCTCAATCCTCATTCTTCAATCCTCAATACCCAACCCTCAATCTTCAATACTCAATCATCAATCCTCAATCCTCAAACCTCAATCCTCATTCTTCAATCCTCAATACCCAATCCTCAATCTTCAACCCTCGGTCCTCAACCATCAATTCTCAATCCTCAATCCTCAATCCTCAATCCTCAATCCTCAGCCCTCAGTCCTCAAACCTCAGTGCTCAATCCTCAATACCCAATCCTCAATCCTCAATCCTCAATCATGAACCCTCAATCTTCAATACTCATTCCGCAATCCTCAACCCCATCCTCAATCTTCAATCATCAATCCTCAATCTTCAACACTCAATCCTCAATTCTCAATACTCAATCCTCAATCTTCGATCCTCAGGCATCAATACTCAATCTTCAATATTCAATCCTCAATCCTCAATCCTCAATCCTCAATCCACAATCCTCAACATTCAATGCTCAATACTCAATCTTGAATCCTCAATCCTCAATCCTCAATCCTCAACCCTCAATCCTCAGTCCTCAATATTCAATCATCAATATTCAATCTTCAATCCTCAATCCTCAATCCTCAATCCTCAATCCTCAATCCTCAATCCTCAATCTTCAAACCTCAATCCTCAATCCTCAATACACAATCCTCAACCTTCAATCCTCAATACTCAATCTTCAATCCTGAATCCTCAATTCTCAATCCTCAATACTCAATCTTGAATCCTCAATACTCAATCTTCAATCCTCAATCCTCAATCCTCAAACCTCAATCGTCATTCTTCAATCCTCAATACCCAATCCTCAATCTTCAACCCTCAGTCCTCAATCATCAATTCTCAATCCCCAATCCTCAATCCTCAGGTCTCAAACATCAATATTCAACCTTCAGTCCTCGTCCTCAATCCACAACCCTCAATCCTCAAACCTCAATCCTCAACCGTCAGTCCTCGTCCTCAATCCTCAACCCTCAATCCTCAATCCTCAATCTTCAATCATCAATACTCAATCTTCAATCCTCAATACACAATCCTCAATCGTCAATCCTCAATCCCCAATCCTCAATCTTCAATGCTCAATCCTCAATCCACAATCCTCAATCCTCAATCCTCAATCTTCAATCCTCAATCGTCAATCTTCAGTCCTCAATACTCAATCTTCAATTCTCGATCTTCAATCCTCAATCCTCAATCCTCAATCCTCAGTACTCAATCCTCAATCCTCAATCTTCAATCCTCAATACTCAATCTTCAATCCTCAATCCTCAATCCTCAATCCTCAATCCTCAATCTTCAAACCTCAATCCTCAATCATCAATACTCAATCCTCAACCTTCAATCCTCAATACTCAATCTTCAATCCTGAGGCCTCAATTCTCAACCGTCAATACTCAATCTTCAATCCTCAATACTCAATCTTCAATCCTCAATCCGCAATCCTCAATCCTCAATCGTCATTCTTCAATCCTCAGTACCCAATCCTCAATCTTCAACCCTCAGTCCTCAATCATCAATTCTCAATCCTCAATCCTCAATCCTCAGGCCTCAAACATCAATATTCAACCTTCAGTCCTCGTCCTCAACCCACAAACCTCAATCCTCAGACCTCAATCCTCTACCGTCAGTCCTCGTCCTCAGACCTCAACCCTCAATCATCATCCTCAATCTTCAATCATCAATACTCAATCTTCAATCCTCAATACTCAATCCTCAATCGTCAATCCTCAATCCCCAATCCTCAATCTTCAATGCTCAATCCTCAATCCTCAATCCTCAATCCTCAATCCTCAATCTTCAATCCTCAATCGTCAATCTTCAGTCCTCAATTCTCAATCTTCCATTCTCAATCTTCAATCCTCAAGCCTCAATCCTCAATCCTCAGTACTCAATCCTCAATCCTCAATCTTCAATCTTCAATCCTCAATCCTCAATCCTCAATCCTCAATCCTCATTCTTCAATACTCAATACCCAATCCTCAATCTTCAATCCTCAATCCTCAATCCTCAACCCTCAATCCTCAATCCTCATTCTTCAATCCTCAATACCCAATCCTCAATCTTCAACCCTCAATCCTCATTCCTCAATTCTCAAACCTCAATCCTCAGTCCTCTGTCCTCAAACCTCAATCCTCAACCCTCAGCCTTCATCCACAATACTCAATCCTCAACACTCAATCCTCAGCCCTCAGTCCTCAAACCTCAATGCTCAATCCTCAATACCCAATCCTCAATCCTCAATCCTCAATCATTAACCCTCAACCTTCAATACTCATTCCGCAATCCTCAACCCCAATCCACAATCTTCAATCATCAATCCTCAATCTTCAACACTCAATCCTCAATTCTCAATACTCAATCCTCAATCTTCAATCCTCAGGCATCAATACTCAATCTTCAATATTCAATCCTCAATCCTCAATCCACAATCCTCAACCTTCAATGCTCAATACTCAATCTTGAATCCTCAATCCTCAATCCTCAATCCTCAACCCTCAATCCTCATCCCTCAATATTCAATCCTCAATCCTCAATCTTCAATCATCAATCCTCAATCCTCAATCCTTAGTCGTCAATCCTCAGTCATCAATCCTCAATCTTCAATACTCAATCGTCAATCCTTAGACCTCAATCCTCAAACCTCGTTCCTCAAACCTCAATCCTCAACCCTCAGTCTTCATCCTCAATTCTCAATTCTCAATCCTCAATTCTCAATCCTCAATGCTCAATCCTCAATCCTCAATATTCAATCATCAATAATCAATCTCCAATCCTACATCCTCAATCCCCGATCCTCAATCCTTAATCCTCAATCTTCAATCATCAATCGCCAGTCCTCAATCTTCAATCCTCAATGCTCAATCCTCAATCCTCAATCCTCAGTCCTCAATCCTCAATTCTCAATACTCAATCCTCAATCTTCAATCCTCAGGCATCAATACTCAATCTTCAATATTCAATCCTCAATCCTCAATCCACAATCCTCAACCTTCAATGCTCAATACTCAATCTTGAATCCTCAATCCTCAATCCTCAATCCTCAACCCTCAATCCTCATCCTTCAATATTCAATCCTCAATCCTCAATCTTCAATCATCAATCCTCAATCCTCAATCCTTAGTCGTCAATCCTCAGTCATCAATCCTCAATCTTCAATACTCAATCGTCAATCCTTAGACCTCAATCCTCAAACCTCGTTCCTCAAACCTCAATCCTCAACCCTCAGTCTTCATCCTCAATTCTCAATTCTCAATCCTCAATTCTCAATCCTCAATGCTCAATCCTCAATCCTCAATATTCAATCATCAATAATCAATCTCCAATCCTACATCCTCAATCCCCGATCCTCAATCCTTAATCCTCAATCTTCAATCATCAATCGCCAGTCCTCAATCTTCAATCCTCAATGCTCAATCCTCAATCCTCAATCCTCAGTCCTCAATCCTCAATTCTCAATCCTCAAACCTCAATCCTCAACCTTCAGTCCTCGTCCTCAATCCTCAACACTCAAACCTCAATCCTCAATCTTCAATCATCAATAATCAATCTTCAATCCTCAATCATCAATCCTCAATCCTCAATCCTCAATCCTCAATATTCAACACTCAACCCTCAACCATCAATCCTCAATACTCAACCATCAATCCTCAATTCTCAATTCTCACTAGAACATCCTGAATTCTGATGGTTCAATACTCAATCCAGAATATTCAATAATCAAATCTCAAACCTCAAGCATCAATTCTCAACACCCAATCCTCAACACTCAGTCCTCTCTCTTCAATCCTACATCCTCAACAATCAATCCTCAAGCGTCAATCCTCAATACTCAATTCTTAATACTCAATCCTCAGTCATCAATCTTCAATCCTCAATACTCAATCTTCAATCCTCAATACTCAATCCTCAATCCTCAATACTCAACCAACAATCCTAAATTCCCAATGCTCAATAGAATATCCTGAATTCTCAGGATTCTATACTCAAACCTCAATCCTCAACCCTCAGCCCTCATTCTCAATCCTCAATCCTCAATCCTCAATATTGAATCCCCTATACTCAGTCTTCAATCCTCAATCCTCAATCCTCAATCGTCAATCCTCAATCCTCAGTCATAAATCCTCAATCTTCAATACTCAATCTTGAATCCTCAATCCTCAATCCTCAATCCTCAATCCTCAATCCTCATCCCTCAATATTCAATCCTGAATACTCAATCTTCAATCATCAATCCTCAATCCTCAATCCTTAGTCGTCAATCCTCAGTCATCAATACTCAATCTTCAATACTCAATCGTCAATCCTTAGACCTCAATCCTCAAACCTCGTTCCTCAAACCTCAATCCTCAACCCTCAGTCTTCATCCTCAATTCTCAATTCTCAATCCTCAATCCTCAATCCGCAATCCTCAATATTCAATCCTTAATACTCAATCCTCAATCATCAATCTTCAATCCTCAATACTCAATCTTCAATCCTCAATACTCAATCCTCAATCCTCAATACTCAACCAACAATCCTAAATTCCCAATGCTCAATAGAATATCCTGAATTCTCGGGATTCTATACTCAAACCTCAATCCTCAACCCTCAGCCCTCATTCTCAATCCTCAATCATCAATCCTCAATATTCAATCCCCTATACTCAGTCTTCAATTCTCAATCCTCAATCCTCAATCCTCAATCCTCAGTCATAAATCCTCAATCTTCAATACTCAATCGTCAATCCTCAGTCCTCAATCCTCAATCCTCAATCTTCGTTCCTCAAACCTCGATCCTCAACCCTCAGTCCTCATTCTCAATTATCAATTCTCAATCCTCAATCCTCAATCCTCAATCTTCAATCCCCAAAAATCAATCTCCAATCCTAGTTCCTCAATCCCCAATCCTCTGTCCTGAATCCTCAATCTTCAATCCTCAATACTCAATCTGCAATCCTCAATCCTTAATCCTCAATCCTCAATACTCATTCTTCAATCCTCAATACCCAATCCTCAATCTTCAACCCTCAGTCCTCAATCATCAATTCTCAATCCTCAATCCTCAATCCTCAGGCCTCAAACATCAATATTCAACCCTCAGTCCTCGTCCTCAATCCACAACCCTCAATCCTCAAACCTCAATCCTCAACCGTCGGTCCTCGTCCTCAATCCTCAACACTCAATCCTCAATCCTCAATCTTCAATCATCAATACTCAATCTTCAATCCTCAATACTCAATCCTCAATCGTCAATCCTCAATCCCCAATCCTCAATCTTCAATGCTCAATCCTCAATCCGCAATCCTCAATCCTCAATACACAATCTTCAATCCTCAATACTCAATCTTCAATCCTCAATCCTCAATCCTCAATCCTCAATCCTCATTCTTCAATCCTCAATACCCAATCCTCAATCTTCAATCCTCAATCCTCAATCCTCAACCCTCAATCCTCAATCCCCAATCCTCAATCTTCAATGCTCAATCCTCAATCCGCAATCCTCAATCCTCAATACTCAATCTTCAATCCTCAATCGTCAATCTTCAGTCCTCAATACTCAATCTTCAATTCTCAATCTTCAATCCTCAATCCTCAATCCTCAATCCTCAGTACTCAATAATCTATCCTCAATCTTCAATCCTCAATACTCAATCTTCAATCCTCAATCCTCACTCCTCAATCCTCAATCCTCAATCTTCAATCCTCAATCCTCAATCCTCAATCCTCAAACCTCAATCCTCAATCCTCATTCTTCAATCCTCAATCCTCAATCCTCAATCCTTAATCTTCAATCCTCAATTCTCAATCCTCAATCTTCAATCCTCAATACTCAATCTGCAATCCTCAATCCTCAATCCTCAATTCTCAATCCTCAATCCTCAGTCCTGAGTCCTCAAACCTCAATCCTCAACCCTCAGCCCTCATCCCCAATCCTCAATCCTCAATCCTCAATCCTCAGCCCTCAGTCCTCAAACCTCAATGCTCAATCCTCAATACCCAATCCTCAATCCTCAATCCTCAATCATCAATCCTCAATCATCAATACTCAATCCTCAATCCTCAATCCTCAATATTCAACACTCAACCCTCAACCATCAATCCTCAATACTCAACCATCAATCCTCAATTCTCAATTCTCAATAGAACATCCTGAATTCTGATGGTTCAATACTCAATCTAGAATATTCAATAATCAAATCTCAAACCTCAAGCATCAATTCTCAACCCCCAATCCTCAACACTCAGCGCTCTCTCTTCAATCCTACATCCTCAACAATCAATCCTCAAGCGTCAATCATCAATACTCAATCCTTAATACTCAATCCTCAATCATCAATCTTCAATCCTCAATCTGCAATCCTCAATCCTCAATCGTCAATCCTCAATACTCATTCTTCAATCCTCAATACCCAATCCTCAATCTTCAACCGTCAGTCCTCAATTATCAATTCTCAATCCTCAATCCTCAATCCTCAGGCATCAAACATCAATATTCAACCCACAGTCCTCGTCCTCAATCCACAACCCTCAATCCTCAAACCTCAATCCTCAACCGTCGGTCCTCGTCCTCAATCCTCAACACTCAATCCTCAATCCTCAATCTTCAATCATCAATACTCAATCTTCAATCCTCAATACTCAATCCTCATTCGTCAATCCTCAATCCCCAATCCTCAATCTTCAATGCTCAATCCTCAATCCGCAATCCTCAATCCTCAATACTCAATCTTCAATCCTCAATCGTCAATCTTCAGTCCTCAATACTCAATCTTCAATTCTCAATCTTCAATCCTCAATCCTCAATCCTCAATCCTCAGTACTCAATAATCAATCCTCAATCTTCAATCCTCAATACTCAATCTTCAACCCTCAATACCCAATCCTCAATCTTCAATCCTCAATACTCAATCCTCAATTCTCGATCCTCAATCCTTAATCCTCAGACCTCAAACATCAATATTCAACCCTCAGTCCTCGTCCTCAATCCACAACCCTCAATCCTCAGTCCTCAATATTCAATCATCAATATTCAATCTTCAATCCTCAATCCTCAATCCTCAATCCTCAATCCTCAATCCTCAATCCTCAATCTTCAAACCTCAATCCTCAATCCTCAATACTCAATCCTCAACCTTCAATCCTCAATACTCAATCTTCAATCCTGAATCCTCAATTCTCAGTCCTCAATACTCAATCTTCAATCCTCAATACTCAATCTTCAATCCTCAATCCTCAATCCTCAAACCTCAATCGTCATTCTTCAATCCTCAATACCCAATCCTCAATCTTCAACCCTCAGCCCTCAATCATCAATTCTCAATCCCCAATCCTCAATCCTCAGGCCTCAAACATCAATATTCAACCTTCAGTCCTCGTCCTCAATCCACAATCCTCAATCCTCAAACCTCAATCCTCAACCGTCAGTCCTCGTCTTCAATCCTCAACCCTCAATCCTCAATCTTCAACCTTCAATCCTCAATACTCAGTCTTCAATCCTCAATCCTCAACTCTCAATCCTCAATCCTCAATCCTCAACCCTCAATATTCAATCCTCAATACTCAATCTTCAATCATCAATCCTCAATCCTCAATCTTCAGTCCTCAATCCTCAGTCATCAATCCTCAATCTTCAATACTCAATCCTCAATCCTCAAGCCTCAGTCCTCAATCCTCAATCCTCAACCCTCAAACCTCAATGCTCAACCGTCAGTCCTCGTCCTCAATCCTCAACCCTCAATCCTCAATCCTCAATCTTCAATCATCAATACTCAATCTTCAATCCTCAATACTCAATCCTCAATCGTTAATCCTCAATCCCCAATCCTCAATCTTCAATGCTCAATCCTCAATCCGCAATCCTCAATTCTCAATACTCAATCTTCAATCCTCAATCGTCAATCTTCAGTCCTCAATACTCAATCTTCAATTCTCAATCTTCAATCCTCAATCCTCAATCCTCAATCCTCAGTACTCAATAATCTATCCTCAATCTTCAATCCTCAATACTCAATCTTCAATCCTCAATCCTCACTCCTCAATCCTCAATCCTCAATCTTCAATCCTCAATCCTCAATACTCAATCTTCAATCCTCAATACTCAATCTTCAATCCTCAATCCTCAAACCTCAATCCTAAATCCTCATTATTCAACCCTCAATACCCAATCCTCAATCTTCAATCCTCAATCCTCAATCCTCAATTCTCAATCCACAATCCTTAATCCTCAGACCTCGAACATCAATATTCAACCCTCTGTCCTCGTCCTCAATCCACAACCCTCAATCCTCAGTCCTCAATATTCGATCATCAATACTCAATCTTCAATCCTCAATCATCAATCATCAATCCTCAATCCTCAATCCTCAATCTTCAGACCTCAATCCTCAATCCTCAATACTCAATCCTCAACCTTCAATCCTCAATACTCAATCTTCAATCCTGAATCCTCAATTCTCAATCGTCAATACTCAATCTTCAATCCTCAATACTCATTCTTCAATCCTCAATCCTCAATCCTCAAACCTCAATCGTCATTCTTCAATCCTCAATACCCAATCCTCAATCTTCAACCCTCAGTCCTCAATCATCAATTCTCAATCCTCAATCCTCAATCCTCAGGCCTCAAACATCAATATTCAACCTTCAGTCCTCGTCCTCAATCCACAACCTTCAATCCTCAAACCTCAATCCTCAACCGTCAGTCCTCGTCCTCAATCCTCAACCCTCAATCCTCAATCCTCAATCTTCAATCATCAATACTCAATCTTCAATCCTCAATACTCAATCCTCAATCGTCAATCTTCAGTCCTCAATACTCAATCTTCAATTCTCAATCTTCAATCCTCAATCCTCAATCCTCAACCCTCATCCTCAATCCTCAATCTTCAATCATCAATACTCAATCTTCAATCCTCAATACTCAATCCTCAATCGTCAATCTTCAGTCCTCAATACTCAATCTTCAATTCTCAATCTTCAATCCTCAATCCTCAATCCTCAATTCTCAGTATTCAATCCTCAATCCTCAATCTTCAATCCTCAATACTCAATATTCAATCCTCAATCCTCAATCCTCAATACTCAATCCTCAATCCTCAATCCCCAATCTTCAATCCTCAATCCTCAATCCTCAATCCTCAATCCTCAATCTTCAATCCTCAATACTCAATCTTCAATCCCCAATCCTCAATTCTCAATCCTCAATCCTCAATGTTCAATCCTCAATCCTCAATGTTCAATCCTCAATCCACAATCCTCAATCCTCAATCCTCAGTCCTCAAACCTCAATCCTGAATCCTCAATCCTGAATCCTCAATCTTCAGCCCTCAGTCCACAACAATCAGTTGTCAATCCTCAATCCTCCATAGAATATCATCAATTCACAGTTTTCAATACTCAATACTCAATCTGCAATCTTCAGATTTCTATCCACAAGCATCAATCCTCATCACTCAGCCCTCAACACTCAGTCCCCAATCCTCATTATTCAATCCTCAATCCTCAATCCTCAATCCACAATCCTCAACCTTCAATCCTCAATACTCAATCTTCAATCCTCAATCCTCAACTCTCAATCCTCAATCCTCAATCCTCAACCCTCAATATTCAATCCTCAATACTCAATCTTCAATCATCAATCCTCAATCCTCAATCTTCAGTCCTCAATCCTCAGTCATCAATCCTCAATCTTCAATACTCAATCCTCAATCCTCAAGCCTCAGTCCTCAATCCTCAATCCTCAACCCTCAAACCTCAATGCTCAACCGTCAGTCCTCGTCCTCAATCCTCAACCCTCAATCCTCAATCCTCAATCTTCAATCATCAATACTCAATCTTCAATCCTCAATACTCAATCCTCAATCGTCAATCCTCAATCCCCAATCCTCAATCTTCAATGCTCAATCCTCAATCCGCAATCCTCAATCCTCAATACTCAATCTTCAATCCCCAATCCTCAATCCTCAATCCTCAATCCTCAATCCTCAATCCTCAATCCTCAATCCTCAATCCTCAATCTTCAATCCCCAATACTCAATCTTCAATCCTCAATCCTCGTTCCTCAAACCTCAATCCTCAACCCTCTGTCCTCATTCTCAATTATCAATTCTCAATCCTCAATCCTCAATCCTCAATATTCAACACTCAACCCTCAACCATCAATCCTCAATACTCAACCATCAATCCTCAATTCTCAATCCTCAATAGAACATCCTGAATTCTGATGGTTCAATACTCAATCCAGAATATTCAATAATCAAATCCCAAACCTCAAGCATCAATTCTCAACACCCAATCCTCAACACTCAGTCCTCTCTCTTCAATCCTACATCCTCAACAATCAATCCTCAAGCGTCAATCCTCAATACTCAATCCTTAATACTCAATCCTCAATCATCAATCTTCAATCCTCAATACTCAATCTTCAATCCTCAATACTCAATCCTCAATCCTCAATACTCAACCAACAATCCTAAATTCCCAATGCTCAATAGAATATCCTGAATTCTCAGGATTCTATACTCAAACCTCAATCCTCAACCCTCAGCCCTCATTCTCAATCCTCAATCCTCAATCCTCAATATTCAATCCCCAATACTCAGTATTCAATCCTCAATCCTCAATCCTCAATCCTCAATCCTCAATCCTCAGTCATAAATCCTCAATCTTCAATACTCAATCGTCAATCCTCAGTCCTCAATCCTCAATCCTCAATCCTCAATCCTCGTTCCTCAAACCTCAATCCTCAACCCTCAGTCCTCATTCTCAATTATCAATTCTCAATCCTCAATCCTCAATCCTCAATCTTCAATCATCAATAATGTATCCTCAGTCTTCAACCCTCAGTCCTCAATCATCAATTCTCAATCCTCAATCCTCAATACTCAGACCTCAAACATCAATATTCAACCCTCAGTCCTCGTCCTCAATCCACAACCCTCAATCCTCAGTCCTCAATACTCAATCTTCAATCCTCAATACTCAATCTGCAATCCTCAATCCTCAAACCTCAATCCTCAATGCTCATTCTTCATCCCTCAATACCCAATCCTCAATCTTCAATCCTCAATCCTCAATCCTCAATTCTCAATCCTCAATCCTTAATCCTCAGACATCAAACATCAATATTCAACCCTGAGTCCTCGTCCTCAATCCACAACCCTCAATCCTCAGTCCTCAATATTCAATCATCAATACTCAATCTTCAATCCTCAATCATCAATCATCAATCCTCAATCCTCAATCCTCAGTCTTCAAACCTCAATCCTCAATCCTCAATACTCAATCCTCAACCTTCAATCCTCAATACTCAATCTTCAATCGTGAATCCTCAATTCTCAATCCTCAATACTCAATCTTCAATCCTCAATACTCAATCTTCAATCCTCAATCCTCAATCCTCAAACCTCAATCGTCATTCTTCAATCCTCAATACCCAATCCTCAATCTTCAACCCTCAGTCCTCAACCATCAATTCTCAATCCTCAATCCTCAATCCTCAGGCCTCAAACATCAATATTCAACCTTCAGTCCTCGTCCTCAATCCTCAACCCTCAATCCTCAATCCTCAATCTTCAATCATCAATACTCAATCTTCATTCCTCAATACTCAATCCTCAATCGTCAATCTTCAGTCCTCAATACTCAATATTCAATTCTCAATCTTGAATCCTCAATCCTCAATCCTCAACCCTCATCCTCAATCCTCAATCTTCAATCATCAATACTCAATCTTCAATCCTCAATACTCAATCCTCAATCGTCAATCTTCAGTCCTCAATACTCAATCTTCAATTCTCAATCTTCAATCCTCAATCCTCAATCCTCAATTCTCAGTATTCAATACTCAATCTTCAATATTCAATCCTCAATCCTCAATCCTCAATCCACAATCCTCAACCTTCAATGCTCAATACTCAATCTTGAATCCTCAATCCTCAATCCTCAATCCTCAATCCTCAATCCTCAATCCTCAATCCTCATCCCTCAATATTCAATCCTCAATACTCAATCTTCAATCATCAACCCTCAATCCTCAATCCTTAGTCGTCAATGCTCAGTCATCAATCCTCAATCTTCAATACTCAATCGTCAATCCTTAGACCTCAATCCTCAAACCTCGTTCCTCAAACCTCAATCCTCAACCCTGAGTCTTCATCCTCAATTCTCAATTCTCAATCCTCAATCCTCAATCCTCAATCCTCAATATTCAATCATCAATAATCAATCTCCAATCCTACGTCCTCAATCCCCGATCCTCAATCCTTAATCCTCAATCTTCAATCATCAATCGCCAGTCCTCAATCTTCAATCCTCAATGCTCAATCCTCGATCTTCAATCCTCAGTCCTCAATCCTCAATTCTCAACCCTCAAACCTCAATCCTCAACCTTCAGTCCTCGTCCTCAATCCTCAACACTCAGACCTCAATCCTCAATCTTCAATC
Source organism: Calliopsis andreniformis (assembly GCF_051401765.1). NCBI lineage: Eukaryota > Metazoa > Arthropoda > Insecta > Hymenoptera > Andrenidae > Calliopsis > Calliopsis andreniformis. The sequence goes on from NW_027480476.1 coordinate 2,957,931, forward strand.
ATCAATAATCAATCTTCAATCCTCAATCATCAATCCTCAATCCTCAATCCTCAATCCTCAATATTCAACACTCAACCCTCAACCATCAATCCTCAATACTCAACCATCAATCCTCAATTCTCAATTCTCAATAGAACATCCTGAATTCTGATGGTTCAATACTCAATCCAGAATATTCAATAATCAAATCTCAAACCTCAAGCATCAATTCTCAACACCCAATCCTCAACACTCAGTCCTCTCTCTTCAATCCTACATCCTCAGCAATCAATCCTCAAGCGTCGATCCTCAATACTCAATCCTTAATACTCAATCCTCAATCATCAATCTTCAATCCTCAATACTCAATCTTCAATCCTCAATACTCAATACTCAATCCTCAATACTCAACCAACAATCCTAAATTCCCAATGCTCAATAGAATATCCTGAATTCTCAGGATTCTATACTCAAACCTCAATCCTCAACCCTCAGCCCTCATTCTCAATCCTCAATCCTCAATCCTCAATATTCAATCCCCTATACTCAGTCTTCAATCCTCAATCCTCAATCCTCAATCCTCAATCCTCAATCCTCAGTCATAAATCCTCAATCTTCAATACTCAATCGTCAATCCTCAGTCCTCAATCCTCAATCCTCAATCCTCGTTCCTCAAACCTCAATCCTCAACCCTCAGTCCTCATTCTCAATTATCAATTCTCAATCCTCAATCCTCAATCCTCAATCTTCAATCCCCAAAAATCAATCTCCAATCCTAGATCCTCAATCCCCAATCCTCAGTCCTGAATCCTCAATCTTCAATCCTCAATACTCAATCTGCAATCCTCAATCCTTAATCCTCAATCCTCAATACTCATTCTTCAATCCTCAATACCCAATCCTCAATCTTCAACCCTCAGTCCTCAATCATCAATTCTCAATCCCCAATCCTCAAACCTCAATCGTCAACCGTCGGTCCTCGTCCTCAATCCTCAACACTCAATCCTCAATCCTCAATCTTCAATCATCAATACTCAATCTTCAATCCTCAATACTCAATCCTCAATCGTCAATCCTCAATCCCCAATCCTCAATCTTCAATGCTCAATCCTCAATCCGCAATCCTCAATCCTGAATACTCAATCTTCAATCCTCAATCGTCAATCTTCAGTCCTCAATACTCAATCTTCAATTCTCAATCTTCAATCCTCAATCCTCAATCCTCAATCCTCAGTACTCAATAATCAATCCTCAATCTTCAATCCTCAAACCTCAATCCTCAATCCTCATTCTTCAACCATCAATACCCAATCCTCAATCTTCAATCCTCAATCCTCAATCCTCAATTCTCAATCCTCAATCCTTAATCCTCAGACCTCAAACATCAATATTCAACCCTCAGTCCTCGTCCTCAATCCACAACCCTCAATCCTCAGTCCTCAATATTCAATCATCAATATTCAATCTTCAATCCTCAATCCTCAATCCTCAATCCTCAATCCTCAATCCTCAATCCTCAATCATCAAACCTCAATCCTCAATCCTCAATACTCAATCCTCAACCTTCAATCCTCAATACTCAATCTTCAATCCTGAATCCTCAATTCTGAATCCTCAATACACAATCTTCAATCCTCAATACTCAATCTTCAATCCTCAATCCTCAATCCTCAAACCTCAATCGTCATTCTTCAATCCTCAATACCCAATCCTCAATCTTCAACCCTCAGTCCTCAATCATCAATTCTCAATCCCCAATCCTCAATCCTCAGGCCTCAAACATCAATATTCAACCTTCAGTCCTCGTCCTCAATCCACAACCCTCAATCCTCAAACCTCAATCCTCAAGCGTCAGTCCTCGTCCTCAATCCTCAACCCTCAATCCTCAATCCTCAATCTTCAATCATCAATACTCAATCTTCAATTCTCAATCTTCAATCCTCAATCCTCAATCCTCAATCCTCAATCTTCAATCCTCAATACTCAATCTTCAATCCTCAATCCTCAATCCTCAATCCTCAATCCTCAATCTTCAAACCTCAATCCTCAATCATCAATACTCAATCCTCAACCTTCAATCCTCAATACTCAATCTTCAATCCTGAGGCCTCAATTCTCAACCGTCAATACTCAATCTTCAATCCTCAATACTCAATCTTCAATCCTCAATCCTCAATCCTCAATCCTCAATCGTCATTCTTCAATCCTCAGTACCCAATCCTCAATCTTCAACCCTCAGTCCTCAATCATCAATTCTCAATCCTCAATCCTCAATCCTCAGGCCTCAAACATCAATATTCAACCTTCAGTCCTCGTCCTCAACCCACAAACCTCAATCCTCAAACCTCAATCCTCTACCGTCAGTCCTCGTCCTCAGACCTCAACCCTCAATCATCATCCTCAATCTTCAATCATCAATACTCAATCTTCAATCCTCAATACTCAATCCTCAATCGTCAATCCTCAATCCCCAATCCTCAATCTTCAATGCTCAATCCTCAATCCTCAATCCTCAATCCTCAATACTCAATCTTCAATCCTCAATCCTCAATCCTCAATCCTCAATCCTCAATCTTCAGTCCTCAATTCTCAGTCCTCAACCTTCAATCCTCAATACTCAATCTGCAATCCTCAATCCTCAAACCTCAATCCTCAATCCTCATTCTTCAATCCTCAATCCTCAATCCTCAATCCTCAATCCTCAATCTTCAATCCTCAATTCTCAGTCCTCAACCTTCAATCCTCAATACTCAATCTGCAATCCTCAATCCTCAAACCTCAACCCTCAATCCGCATTCTTCAATCCTCAATCCTCAATCCTCAATCCTTAATCTTCAATCCTCAATTCTCAATCCTCAATCTTCAATCCTCAATACTCAATCTGCAATCCTCAATCCTCAAACCTCAATCCTCAATCCTCATTCTTCAATCCTCAATACCCAATCCTCAATCATCAACTCTCAGTCCTCAATCATCAATTCTCAGTCCTCAATCCTCAACCCTCAGGCCTCAAACATCAATATTCAACCCTCAGTCCTCGTCCTCAATCCACAACCCTCAATCCTCAAACCTCAATCCTCAACCGTCGGTCCTCGTCCTCAATCCTCAACACTCAATCCTCAATCCTCAATCTTCAATCATCAATACTCAATCTGCAATCCTCAATATTCAATACTCAATCGTCAATCCTCAATCCCCAATCCTCAATCTTCAATGCTCAATCCTCATTCTTCAATCCTCAATACCCAATCCTCAATCTTCAATACTCAATCATCAATCCTCAATCCTCAAACCTCAATCCTCATTCTTCAATCCTCAATACCCAATCCTCAATCTTCAATCCTCAATCCTCAATCCTCAATCCTCAACCGTCTGTCCTCGTCCTCAATCCTCAACCCTCAATTCTCAATCCTCAATCCTCAATCCTCAATACTCAACCATCAATCCTCAATTGTCAATACTCAATACTCAATCTTCAATCCTCAGGCATCAATACTCAATCTTCAATATTCAATCCTCAATCCTCAAACCTCAATCCACAATCCTCAACCTTCAATGCTCAATACTCAATCTTGAATGCTCAATCCTCAATCCTCAATCCTCAATCCTCAATCCTCATCCCTCAATATTCAATCCTGAATACTCAATCTTCAATCATCAATCCTCAATCCTCAATCCTTAGTCGTCAATCCTCAGTCATCAATCCTCAATCTTCAATACTCAATCGTCAATCCTTAGACCTCAATCCTCAAACCTCGTTCCTCAAACCTCAATCCTCAACCCTCAGTCTTCATCCTCAATTCTCAATTCTCAATCCTCAATCCTCAATCCTCAATCCTCAATATTCAATCCTTAATACTCAATCCTCAATCATCAATCTTCAATCCTCAATACTCAATCTTCAATCCTCAATACTCAATCCTCAATCCTCAATACTCAACCAACAATCCTAAATTCCCAATGCTCAATAGAATATCCTGAATTCTCGGGATTCTATACTCAAACCTCAATCCTCAACCCTCAGCCCTCATTCTCAATCCTCAATCATCAATCCTCAACATTCAATCCCCTATACTCAGTCTTCAATTCTCAATCCTCAATCCTCAATCCTCAATCCTCAGTCATAAATCCTCAATCTTCAATACTCAATCGTCAATCCTCAGTCCTCAATCCTCAATCCTCAATCTTCGTACCTCAAACCTCGATCCTCAACCCTCAGTCCTCATTCTCAATTATCAATTCTCAATCCTCAATCCTCAATCCTCAACCTTCAATCCCCAAAAATCAATCTCCAATCCTAGTTCCTCAATCCCCAATCCTCTGTCCTGAATCCTCAATCTTGAATCCTCAATACTAAATCTGCAATCCTCAATCCTTAATCCTCAATCCTCAATACTCATTCTTCAATCCTCAATACCCAATCCTCAATCTTCAACCCTCAGTCCTCAATCATCAATTCTCAATCCTCAATCCTCAATCCTCAGGCCTCAAACATCAATATTCAACCCTCAGTCCTCGTCCTCAATCCACAACCCTCAATCCTCAAACCTCAATCCTCAACCGTCGGTCCTCGTCCTCAATCCTCAACACTCAATCCTCAATCCTCAATCTTCAATCATCAATACTCAATCTTCAATCCTCAATACTCAATCCTCAATCGTCAATCCTCAATCCCCAGTCCTCAATCTTCAATGCTCAATCCTCAATCCGCAATCCTGAATCCTCAATACACAATCTTCAATCCTCAATACTCAATCTTCAATCCTCAATCCTCAATCCTCAATCCTCAATCCTCATTCTTCAATCCTCAATACCCAATCCTCAATCTTCAATCCTCAATCCTCAATCCTCAACCCTCAATCCTCAATCCCCAATCCTCAATCTTCAATGCTCAATCCTCAATCCGCAATCCTCAATCCTCAATACTCAATCTTCAATCCTCAATCGTCAATCTTCAGTCCTCAATACTCAATCTTCAATTCTCAATCTTCAATCCTCAATCCTCAATCCTCAATCCTCAGTACTCAATAATCTATCCTCAATCTTCAATCCTCAATACTCAATCTTCAATCCTCGATCCTCACTCCTCAATCCACAATCCTCAATCTTCAATCCTCAATCCTCAATCCTCAAACCTCAATCCTCAATCCTCATTCTTCAATCCTCAATCCTCAATCCTCAATCCTTAATCTTCAATCCTCAATTCTCAATCCTCAATCTTCAATCCTCAATACTCAATCTGCAATCCTCAATCCTCAATCCTCAATTCTCAATCCTCAATCCTCAGTCCTGAGTCCTCAAACCTCAATCCTCAACCCTCAGCCCTCATCCTCAATCCTCAATCCTCAATCCTCAATCCTCAGCCCTCAGTCCTCAAACCTCAATGCTCAATCCTCAATACCCAATCCTCAATCCTCAATCCTCAATCATCAATCCTCAATCATCAATACTCAATCCTCAATCCTCAATCCTCAATATTCAACACTCAACCCTCAACCATCAATCCTCAATACTCAACCATCAATCCTCAATTCTCAATTCTCAATAGAACATCCTGAATTCTGATGGTTCAATACTCAATCTAGAATATTCAATAATCAAATCTCAAACCTCAAGCATCAATTCTCAACCCCCAATCCTCAACACTCAGCCCTCTCTCTTCAATCCTACATCCTCAACAATCAATCCTCAAGCGTCAATCATCAATACTCAATCCTTAATACTCAATCCTCAATCATCAATCTTCAATCCTCAATCTGCAATCCTCAATCCTCAATCCTCAATCCTCAATACTCATTCTTCAATTCTCAATACCCAATCCTCAATCTTCAACCCTCAGTCCTCAATTATCAATTCTCAATCCTCAATCCTCAATCCTCAGGCATCAAACATCAATATTCAACCCTCAGTCCTCGTCCTCAATCCACAACCCTCAATCCTCAAACCTCAATCCTCAACCGTCGGTCCTCGTCCTCAATCCTCAACACTCAATCCTCAATCCTCAATCTTCAATCATCAATACTCAATCTTCAATCCTCAATACTCAATCCTCATTCGTCAATCCTCAATCCCCAATCCTCAATCTTCAATGCTCAATCCTCAATCCGCAATCCTCAATCCTCAATACTCAATCTTCAATCCTCAATCGTCAATCTTCAGTCCTCAATACTCAATCTTCAATTCTCAATCTTCAATCCTCAATCCTCAATCCTCAATCCTCAGTACTCAATAATCAATCCTCAATCTTCAATCCTCAATACACAATCTTCAACCCTCAATACCCAATCCTCAATCTTCAATCCTCAATCCTCAATCCTCAATTCTCAATCCTCAATCCTTAATCCTCAGACCTCAAACATCAATATTCAACCCTCAGTCCTCGTCCTCAATCCACAACCCTCAATCCTCAGTCCTCAATATTCAATCATCAATATTCAATCTTCAATCCTCAATCCTCAATCCTCAATCCTCAATCCTCAATCCTCAATCCTCAATCTTCAAACCTCAATCCTCAATCCTCAATACTCAATCCTCAACCTTCAATCCTCAATACTCAATCTTCAATCCTGAATCCTCAATTCTCAATCCTCAATACTCAATCTTCAATCCTCAATACTCAATCTTCAATCCTCAATCCTCAATCCTCAAACCTCAATCGTCATTCTTCAATCCTCAATACCCAATCCTCAATCTTCAACCCTCAGCCCTCAATCATCAATTCTCAATCCCCAATCCGCAATCCTCAGGCCTCAAACATCAATATTCAACCTTCAGTCCTCGTCCTCAATCCACAACCCTCAATCCTCAAACCTCAATCCTCAACCGTCAGTCCTCGTCCTCAATCCTCAACCCTCAATCCTCAATCTTCAACCTTCAATCCTCAATACTCAATCTTCAATCCTCAATCCTCAACTCTCAATCCTGAATCCTCAATCCTCAACCCTCAATATTCAATCCTCAATACTCAATCTTCAATCATGAATCCTCAATCCTCAATCTTCAGTCCTCAATCCTCAGTCATCAATCCTCAATCTTCAATACTCAATCCTCAATCCTCAAGCCTCAGTCCTCAATCCTCAATCCTCAACCCTCAAACCTCAATGCTCAACCGTCAGTCCTCGTCCTCAATCCTCAACCCTCAATCCTCAATCCTCAATCTTCAATCATCAATACTCAATCTTCAATCCTCAATACTCAATCCTCAATCGTCAATCCTCAATCCCCAATCCTCAATCTTCAATGCTCAATCCTCAATCCGCAATCCTCAATTCTCAATACTCAATCTTCAATCCTCAATCGTCAATCTTCAGTCCTCAATACTCAATCTTCAATTCTCAATCTTCAATCCTCAATCCTCAATCCTCAATCCTCAGTACTCAATAATCTATCCTCAATCTTCAATCCTCAATACTCAATCTTCAATCCTCAATCCTCACTCCTCAATCCTCAATCCTCAATCTTCAATCCTCAATCCTCAATACTCAATCTTCAATCCTCAATACTCAATCTTCAATCCTCAATCCTCAAACCTCAATCCTAAATCCTCATTATTCAACCCTCAATACCCAATCCTCAATCTTCAATCCTCAATCCTCAATCCTCAATTCTCAATCCACAATCCTTAATCCTCAGACCTCAAACATCAATATTCAACCCTCTGTCCTCGTCCTCAATCCACAACCCTCAATCCTCAGTCCTCAATATTCAATCATCAATACTCAATCTTCAATCCTCAATCATCAATCATCAATCCTCAATCCTCAATCCTCAATCTTCAAACCTCAATCCTCAATCCTCAATACTCAATCCTCAACCTTCAATCCTCAATACTCAATCTTCAATCCTGAATCCTCAATTCTCAATCGTCAATACTCAATCTTCAATCCTCAATACTCAATCTTCAATCCTCAATCCTCAATCCTCAAACCTCAATCGTCATTCTTCAATCCTCAATACCCAATCCTCAATCTTCAACCCTCAGTCCTCAATCATCAATTCTCAATCCTCAATCCTCAATCCTCAGGCCTCAAACATCAATATTCAACCTTCAGTCCTCGTCCTCAATCCACAACCTTCAATCCTCAAACCTCAATCCTCAACCGTCAGCCCTCGTCCTCAATCCTCAACCCTCAATCCTCAATCCTCAATCTTCAATCATCAATACTCAATCTGCAATCCTCAATCCTTAATCCTCAATCCTCAATACTCATTCTTCAATCCTCAATACCCAATCCTCAATCTTCAACCCTCAGTCCTCAATCATCAATTCTCAATCCTCAATCCTCAATCCTCAGGCCTCAAACATCAATATTCAACCCTCAGTCCTCGTCCTCAATCCACAACCCTCAATCCTCAAACCTCAATCCTCAACCGTCGGTCCTCGTCCTCAATCCTCAACACTCAATCCTCAATCCTCAATCTTCAATCATCAATACTCAATCTTCAATCCTCAATACTCAATCCTCAATCGTCAATCCTCAATCCCCAATCCTCAATCTTCAATGCTCAATCCTCAATCCGCAATCCTCAATCCTCAATACTCAATCTTCAATCCTCAATCGTCAATCTTCAGTCCTCAATACTCAATCTTCAATTCTCAATCTTCAATCCTCAATCCTCAATCCTCAATCCTCAGTACTCAATAATCAATCCTCAATCTTCAATCCTCAATACTCAATCTTCAATCCTCAATCCTCAATCCTCAATCCTCAATCCTCAATCTTCAACCCTCAATCCTCAATACTCAATCTTCAATCCTCAATACTCAATCTGCAATCTTCAATCCTCAAACCTCAATCCTCAATCCTCATTCTTCAACCATCAATACCCAATCCTCAATCTTCAATCCTCAATCCTCAATCCTCAATTCTCAATCCTCAATCCTTAATCCTCAGACCTCAAACATCAATATTCAACCCTCAGTCCTCGTCCTCAATCCACAACCCTCAATCCTCAGTCCTCAATATTCAATCATCAATATTCAATCTTCAATCCTCAATCCTCAATCCTCAATCCTCAATCCTCAATCCTCAATCCTCAATCTTCAAACCTCAATCCTCAATCCTCAATACTCAATCCTCAACCTTCAATCCTCAATACTCAATCTTCAATCCTGAATCCTCAATTCTCAATCCTCAATACTCAATCTTCAATCCTCAATACTCAATCTTCAATCCTCAATCCTCAATCCTCAAACCTCAATCGTCATTCTTCAATCCTCAATACCCAATCCTCAATCTTCAACCCTCAGTCCTCAATCATCAATTCTCAATCCCCAATCCTCAATCCTCAGGCCTCAAACATCAATATTCAACCTTCAGTCCTCGTCCTCAATCCACAACCCTCAATCCTCAAACCTCAATCCTCAACCGTCAGTCCTCGTCCTCAATCCTCAACCCTCAATCCTCAATCCTCAATCTTCAATCATCAATACTCAATCTTCAATTCTCAATCTTCAATCCTCAATCCTCAATCCTCAATCCTCAATCTTCAATCCTCAATACTCAATCTTCAATCCTCAATCCTCAATCCTCAATCCTCAATCCTCAATCTTCAAACCTCAATCCTCAATCATCAATACTCAATCCTCAACCTTCAATCCTCAATACTCAATCTTCAATCCTGAGGCCTCAATTCTCAACCGTCAATACTCAATCTTCAATCCTCAATACTCAATCTTCAATCCTCAATCCTCAATCCTCAATCCTCAATCGTCATTCTTCAATCCTCAGTACCCAATCCTCAATCTTCAACCCTCAGTCCTCAATCATCAATTCTCAATCCTCAATCCTCAATCCTCAGGCCTCAAACATCAATATTCAACCTTCAGTCCTCGACCTCAACCCACAAACCTCAATCCTCAAACCTCAATCCTCTACCGTCAGTCCTCGTCCTCAGACCTCAACCCTCAATCGTCATCCTCAATCTTCAATCATCAATACTCAATCTTCAATCCTCAATACTCAATCCTCAATCGTCAATCCTCAATCCCCAATCCTCAATCTTCAATGCTCAATCCTCAATCCTCAATCCTCAATCCTCAATCCTCAATCTTCAATCCTGAATCGTCAATCTTCAGTCCTCAATTCTCAATCTTCCATTCTCAATCTTCAATCCTCAATCCTCAATCCTCAATCCTCAACACTCAATCCTCAATCCTCAATCTTCAATCCTCAATACTCAATCTTCAATCCTCAATCCTCAATCCTCAATCCTCAATCCTCAATCTTCAATCCTCAATTCTCAGTCCTCAACCTTCAATCCTCAATACTCAATCTGCAATCCTCAATCCTCAAACCTCAATCCTCAATCCTCATTCTTCAATCCTCAATCCTCAATCCTCAATCCTTAATCTTCAATCCTCAATTCTCAATCCTCAATCTTCAATCCTCAATACTCAATCTGCAATCCTCAATCCTCAAACCTCAATCCTCAATCCTCATTCTTCAATCCTCAATACCCAATCCTCAATCATCAACCCTCAGTCCTCAATCATAAATTCTCAATCCTCAATCCTCAATCCTCAGGCCTCAAACATCAATATTCAACCCTCAGTCCTCGTCCTCAATCCACAACCCTCAATCCTCAAACCTCAATCCTCAACCGTCGGTCCTCGTCCTCAATCCTCAACACTCAATCCTCAATCCTCAATCTTCAATCATCAATACTCAATCTGCAATCCTCAATACTCAATCCTCAATCGTCAATCCTCAATCCCCAATCCTCAATCTTCAATGCTCAATCCTCATTCTTCAATCCTCAATACCCAATCCTCAATCTTCAATACTCAATCATCAATCCTCAATCCTCAAACCTCAATCCTCATTCTTCAATCCTCAATACCCAATCCTCAATCTTCAATCCTCAATCCTCAATCCTCAATTCTCAATCCTCAGTCCTCAGTCCTGAGTCCTCAAACCTCAATCCTCAACCCTCAGCCCTCATCCTCAATCCTCAATCCTCAATCCTCAATCCTCAGCCCTCAGTCCTCAAACCTCAATGCTCAATCCTCAATACCCAATCCTCAATCCTCAATCCTCAATCATCAACCCTCAACCTTCAATACTCATTCCGCAATCCTCAACCCCAATCCACAATCTTCAATCATCAATCCTCAATCTTCAACACTCAATCCTCAATTCTCAATACTCAATCCTCAATCTTCAATCCTCAGGCATCAATACTCAATCTTCAATATTCAATCCTCAATCCTCAATCCACAATCCTCAACCTTCAATGCTCAATACTCAATCTTGAATCCTCAATCCTCAATCCTCAATCCTCAACCCTCAATCCTCATCCCTCAATATTCAATCCTCAATCCTCAATCTTCAATCATCAATCCTCAATCCTCAATCCTTAGTCGTCAATCCTCAGTCATCAATCCTCAATCTTCAATACTCAATCGTCAATCCTTAGACCTCAATCCTCAAACCTCGTTCCTCAAACCTCAATCCTCAACCCTCAGTCTTCATCCTCAATTCTCAATTCTCAATCCTCAATTCTCAATCCTCAATACTCAATCCTCAATCCTCAATATTCAATCATCAATAATCAATCTCCAATCCTACATCCTCAATCCCCGATCCTCAATCCTTAATCCTCAATCTTCATCATCAATCGCCAGTCCTCAATCTTCAATCCTCAATGCTCAATCCTCAATCCTCAATCCTCAGTCCTCAATCCTCAACTCTCAATCCTCAAACCTCAATCCTCAACCTTCAGTCCTCGTCCTCAATCCTCAACACTCAAACCTCAATCCTCAATCTTCAATCATCAATAATCAATCTTCAATCCTCAATCATCAATCCTCAATCCTCAATCCTCAATCCTCAATATTCAACACTCAACCCTCAACCATCAATCCTCAATACTCAACCATCAATCCTCAATTCTCAATTCTCAATAGAACATCCTGAATTCTGATGGTTCAGTACTCAATCCAGAATATTCAATAATCAAATCTCAAACCTCAAGCATCAATTCTGAACACCCAATCCTCAACACTCAGTCCTCTCTCTTCAATCCTACATCCTCAACAATCAATCCTCAAGCGTCAATCCTCAATACTCAATCCTTAATACTCAATCCTCAATCATCAATCTTCAATCCTCAATACTCAATCTTCAATCTTCAGTACTCAATCCTCAATCCTCAATACTCAACCAACAATCCTAAATTCCCAATGCTCAATAGAATATCCTGAATTCTCAGGATTCTATACTCAAACCTCAATCCTCAACCCTCAGCCCTCATTCTCAATCCTCAATCCTCAATCCTCTATATTCAATCCCCAATAACCAGTCTTCAATCCTCAATCCTCAATCCTCAATCCTCAATCCTCAATCCTCAGTCATAAATCCTCAATCTTCAATACTCAATCGTCAATCCTCAGTCCTCAATCCTCAATCCTCAATCCTCGTTCCTCAAACCTCAATCCTCAACCCTCAGTCCTCATTCTCAATTATCAATTCTCAATCCTCAATCCTCAATTCTCAATCTTCAATCCCCAAAAATCAATCTCCAATCCTAGATCCTCAATCTCCAATCCTCAGTCCTTAGTCCTCAATCTTCAATCCTCAATCGCCAGTCCTCTATCTTCAATCCTCTACGCTCAATCGTCAATCCTCAAGCCTCAGTCCTCAATCGTCAATCCTCAATCCTCAAACCTCAATCCTCAACCGTCTGTCCTCGTCCTCAATCCTCAACCCTCAATTCTCAATCCTCAATCCTCAATCCTCAATACTCAACCATCAATCCTCAATTCTCAATACTCAATCCTCAATCTTCAATCCTCAGGCATCAATACTCAATCTTCAATATTCAATCCTCAATCCTCAATCCTCAATCCACAATCCTCAACCTTCAATGCTCAATACTCAATCTTGAATCCTCAATCCTCAATCCTCAATCCTCAATCCTCAATCCTCATACCTCAATATTCAATCCTGAATACTCAATCTTCAATCATCAATCCTCAATCCTCAATCCTTAGTCGTCAATCCTCAGTCATCAATCCTCAATCTTCAATACTCAATCGTCAATCCTTAGACCTCAATCCTCAAACCTCGTTCCTCAAACCTCAATCCTCAACCCTCAGTCTTCATCCTCAATTCTCAATTCTCAATCCTCAATCCTCAATCCTCAATCCTCAATATTCAATCCTTAATACTCAATCCTCAATCATCAATCTTCAATCCTCAATACTCAATCTTCAATCCTCAATACTCAATCCTCAATCCTCAATACTCAACCAACAATCCTAAATTCCCAATGCTCAATAGAATATCCTGAATTCTCGGGATTCTATACTCAAACCTCAATCCTCAACCCTCAGCCCTCATTCTCAATCCTCAATCATCAATCCTCAATATTCAATCCCCTATACTCAGTCTTCAATTCTCAATCCTCAATCCTCAATCCTCAATCCTCAGTCATAAATCCTCAATCTTCAATACTCAATCGTCAATCCTCAGTCCTCAATCCTCAATCCTCAATCTTCGTTCCTCAAACCTCGATCCTCAACCCTCAGTCCTCATTCTCAATTATCAATTCTCAATCCTCAATCCTCAATCCTCAATCTTCAATCCCCAAAAATCAATCTCCAATCCTAGTTCCTCAATCCCCAATCCTCTGTCCTGAATCCTCAATCTTCAATCCTCAATACTCAATCTGCAATCCTCAATCCTTAATCCTCAATCCTCAATACTCATTCTTCAATCCTCAATACCCAATCCTCAATCTTCAACCCTCAGTCCTCAATCATCAATTCTCAATCCTCAATCCTCAATCCTCAGGCCTCAAACATCAATATTCAACCCTCAGTTCTCGTCCTCAATCCACAACCCTCAATCCTCAAACCTCAATCCTCAACCGTCGGTCCTCGTCCTCAATCCTCAACACTCAATCCTCAATCCTCAATCTTCAATCATCAATACTCAATCTTCAATCCTCAATACTCAATCCTCAATCGTCAATCCTCAATCCCCAATCCTCAACCTTCAATGCTCAATCCTCAATCCGCAATCCTCAATCCTCAATACACAATCTTCAATCCTCAATCGTCAATCTTCAGTCCTCAATACTCAATTTCCAATTCTCAATCTTCAACCCTCAATCCTCAATCCTCAATCCTCAGTACTCAATAATCAATCCTCAATCTTCAATCCTCAATACTCAATCTTCAATCCTCAATCCTCAATCCTCAATCCTCAATCTTCAACCCTCAATCCTCAATACTCAATCTTCAATCCTCAATACTCAATCTGCAATCTTCAATCCTCAAACCTCAATCCTCAATCCTCATTCTTCAACCATCAATACCCAATCCTCAATCTTCAATCCTCAATCCTCAATCCTCAATTCTCAATCCTCAATCCTTAATCCTCAGACCTCAAACATCAATATTCAACCCTCAGTCCTCGTCCTCAATCCACAACCCTCAATCCTCAGTCCTCAATATTCAATCATCAATATTCAATCTTCAATCCTCAATACACAATCCTCAATCGTCAATCCTCAATCCCCAATCCTCAATCTTCAATGCTCAATCCTCAATCCACAATCCTCAATCCTCAATCCTCAATCTTCAATCCTCAATCGTCAATCTTCAGTCCTCAATACTCAATCTTCAATTCTCATTCTTCAATCCTCAATCCTCAATCCTCAATCCTCAGGCCTCAAACATCAATATTCAACCTTCAGTCCTCGTCATCAATCCACAAACCTCAATCCTCAAACCTCAATCCTCAACCGCCAGTCCTCGTCCTCAATCCTCAACCCTCAATCCTCATCCTCAATCTTCAATCATCAATACTCAATCATCAATCCTCAATACTGAATCCTCAATCGTCAATCCTCAATCTTCAATCCTCAATACTCAACCTTCAATCCTCAATCCTCAATCCTCAATCCTCAATCCTCATTCTTCAACCATCAATACCCAATCCTCAATCTTCAATCCTCAATCCTCAATCCTCAATTCTCAATCCTCAATCCTTAATCCTCAGACCTCAAACATCAATATTCAACCCTCAGTCCACGTCCTCAATCCACAACCCTCAATCCTCAATCCTCAATCTTCAATCATCAATACTCAATCTTCAATCCTCAATACACAATCCTCAATCGTCAATCCTCAACCCCAATCCTCAATCTTCAATGCTCAATCCTCAATCCACAATCCTCAATCCTCAATCCTCAATCTTCAATCCTCAATCGTCAATCTTCAATCCTCAATCCTCAATCCTCAATCCTCAATCCTCAATCTTCAATCCTCAATTCTCAATCCTCAACCTTCAATCCTCAATACTCAATCTGCAATCCTCAATCCTCAAACCTCAATCCTCAATCCTCATTCTTCAACCCTCAATCCTCAATCCTCAATCCTTAATCTTCAATCCTCAATTCTCAATCCTCAATCTTCAATCCTCAATACTCAATCTGCAATCCTCAATCCTCAAACCTCAATCCTCAATCCTCATTCTTCAATCCTCAATACCCAATCCTCATTCTTCAACCCTCAGTCCTCAATCATCAATTCTCAATCCTCAATCCTCAATCCTCAGGCCTCAAACATCAATATTCAACCTTCAGTCCTCGTCATCAATCCACAAACCTCAATCCTCAAACCTCAATCCTCAACGGTCAGTCCTCGTCCTCAATCCTCAACCCTCAATCCTCATCCTCAATCTTCAATCATCAATACTCAATCTTCAATCCTCAATCCTCATTCTTCAATCCTCAATACCCAATCCTCAATCTTCAATCCTCAATCCTCAATCCTCAACCCTCAATCCTCAATCCCCAATCCTCAATCTTCAATGCTCAATCCTCAATCCGCAATCCTCAATCCTCAATCCTCAATCTTCAATCCTCAATACTCAATCTTCAATCCTCAATCCTCAATCCTCAATCCTCAATCCTCATTCTTCAATCCTCAATACCCAATCCTCAATCTTCAATCCTCAATCCTCAATCCTCAACCCTCAATCCTCAATCCCCAATCCTCAATCTTCAATGCTCAATCCTCAATCCGCAATCCTCAATCCTCAATACTCAATACTCAATCTGCAATCTTCAATCCTCAAACCTCAATCCTCAATCCTCATTCTTCAACCATCAATACCCAATCCTCAATCTTCAATCCTCAATCCTCAATCCTCAATTCTCAATCCTCAATCCTTAATCCTCAGACCTCAAACATCAATATTCAACCCTCAGTCCTCGTCCTCAATCCACAACCCTCAATCCTCAGTCCTCAATATTCAATCATCAATATTCAATCTTCAATCCTCAATACACAATCCTCAATCGTCAGTCCTCAATCCCCAATCCTCAATCTTCAATGCTCAATCCTCAATCCACAATCCTCAATCCTCAATCCTCAATCTTCAATCCTCAATCGTCAATCTTCAGTCCTCAATACTCAATCTTCAATTCTCATTCTTCAATCCTCAATCCTCAATCCTCAATCCTCAGGCCTCAAACATCAATATTCAACCTTCAGTCCTCGTCATCAATCCACAAACCTCAATCCTCAAACCTCAATCCTCAACCGCCAGTCCTCGTCCTCAATCCTCAACCCTCAATCCTCATCCTCAATCTTCAATCATCAATACTCAATCATCAATCCTCAATACTGAATCCTCAATCGTCAATCCTCAATCTTCAATCCTCAATACTCAATCTTCAATCCTCAATCCTCAATCCTCAATCCTCAATCCTCATTCTTCAACCATCAATACCTAATCCTCAATCTTCAATCCTCAATCCTCAATCCTCAATTCTCAATCCTCAATCCTTAATCCTCAGACCTCAAACATCAATATTCAACCCTCAGTCCACGTCCTCAATCCACAACCCTCAATCCTCAATCCTCAATCTTCAATCATCAATACTCAATCTTCAATCCTCAATACACAATCCTCAATCGTCAATCCTCAACCCCAATCCTCAATCTTCAATGCTCAATCCTCAATCCACAATCCTCAATCCTCAATCCTCAATCTTCAATCCTCAATCGTCAATCTTCAATCCTCAATCCTCAATCCTCAATCCTCAATCCTCAATCTTCAATCCTCAATTCTCAATCCTCAACCTTCAATCCTCAATACTCAATCTGCAATCCTCAATCCTCAAACCTCAATCCTCAATCCTCATTCTTCAATCCTCAATCCTCAATCCTCAATCCTTAATCTTCAATCCTCAATTCTCAATCCTCAATCTTCAATCCTCAATACCCAATCTGCAATCCTCAATCCTCAAACCTCAATCCTCAATCCTCATTCTTCAATCCTCAATACCCAATCCTCATTCTTCAACCCTCAGTCCTCAATAATCAATTCTCAATCCTCAATCCTCAATCCTCAGGCCTCAAACATCAATATTCAACCTTCAGTCCTCGTCATCAGTCCACAAACCTCAATCCTCAAACCTCAATCCTCAACGGTCAGTCCTCGTCCTCAATCCTCAACCCTCAATCCTCATCCTCAATCTTCAATCATCAATACTCAATCTTCAATCCTCAATCCTCATTCTTCAATCCTCAATACCCAATCCTCAATCTTCAATCCTCAATCCTCAATCCTCAACCCTCAATCCTCAATCCCCAATCCTCAATCTTCAATGCTCAATCCTCAATCCGCAATCCTCAATCCTCAATCCTCAATCTTCAATCCTCAATACTCAATCTTCAATCCTCAATCCTCAATCCTCAATCCTCAATCCTCATTCTTCAATCCTCAATACCCAATCCTCAATCTTCAATCCTCAATCCTCAATCCTCAACCCTCAATCCTCAATCCCCAATCCTCAATCTTCAATGCTCAATCCTCAATCCGCAATCCTCAATCCTCAATACTCAATCTTCAATCCTCAATCGTCAATCTTCAGTCCTCAATACTCAATCTTCAATTCTCAATCTTCAATCCTCAATCCTCAATCCTCAATCCTCGGTACTCAATAATCTATCCTCAATCTTCAATCCTCAATACTCAATCTTCAATCCTCAATCCTCACTCCTCAATCCTCAATCCTCAATCATCAATCCTCAATCCTCAATCCTCAAACCTCAATCCTCAATCCTCATTCTTCAATCCTCAATCCTCAATCCTCAATCCTTAATCTTCAATCCTCAATTCTCAATCCTCAATCTTCAATCCTCAATACTCAATCTGCAATCCTCAATCCTCAATCCTCAATCCTCAATTCTCAATCCTCAATCCTCAGTCCTGAGTCCTCAAACCTCAATCCTCAACCCTCAGCCCTCATCCTCAATCCTCAATCCTCAATACTCAATCCTCAGCCCTCAGTCCTCAAACCTCAATGCTCAATCCTCAATACCCAATCCTCAATCCTCAATCCTCAATCATCAATCCTCAATCATCAATACTCAATCCTCAATCCTCAATCCTCAATATTCAACACTCAACCCTCAACCATCAATCCTCAATACTCAACCATCAATCCTCAAGTCTCAATTCTCAATAGAACATCCTGAATTCTGATGGTTCAATACTCAATCTAGAATATTCAATAATCAAATCTCAAACCTCAAGCATCAATTCTCAACCCCCAATCCTCAACACTCAGCCCTCTCTCTTCAATCCTACATCCTCAACAATCAATCCTCAAGCGTCAATCATCAATACTCAATCCTTAATACTCAATCCTCAATCATCAATCTTCAATCCTCAATCTGCAATCCTCAATCCTCAATCCTCAATCCTCAATACTCATTCTTCAATCCTCAATACCCAATCATCAATCTTCAACCCTCAGTCCTCAATTATCAATTCTCAATCCTCAATCCTCAATCCTCAGGCATCAAACATCAATATTCAACCCTCAGTCCTCGTCCTCAATCCACAACCCTCAATCCTCAAACCTCAATCCTCAACCGTCGGTCCTCGTCCTCAATCCTCAACACTCAATCCTCAATCCTCAATCTTCAATCATCAATACTCAATCTTCAATCCTCAATACTCAATCCTCATTCGTCAATCCTCAATCCCCAATCCTCAATCTTCAATGCTCAATCCTCAATCCGCAATCCACAATCCTCAATACTCAATCTTCAATCCTCAATCGTCAATCTTCAGTCCTCAATACTCAATCTTCAATTCTCAATCTTCAATCCTCAATCCTCAATCCTCAATCCTCAGTACTCAATAATCAATCCTCAATCTTCAATCCTCAATACTCAATCTTCAACCCTCAATACCCAATCCTCAATCTTCAATCCTCAATCCTCAATCCTCAATTCTCAATCCTCAATCCTTAATCCTCAGACCTCAAACATCAATATTCAACCCTCAGTCCTCGTCCTCAATCCACAACCCTCAATCCTCAGTCCTCAATATTCAATCATCAATATTCAATCTTCAATCCTCAATCCTCAATCCTCAATCCTCAATCCTCAATCCTCAATCCTCAATCTTCAAACCTCAATCCTCAATCCTCAATACTCAATCCTCAACCTTCAATCCTCAATACTCAATCTTCAATCCTGAATCCTCAATTCTCAATCCTCAATACTCAATCTTCAATCCTCAATACTCAATCTTCAATCCTCAATCCTCAATCCTCAAACCTCAATCGTCATTCTTCAATCCTCAATACCCAATCCTCAATCTTCAACCCTCAGCCCTCAATCATCAATTCTCAATCCCCAATCCTCAATCCTCAGGCCTCAAACATCAATATTCAACCTTCAGTCCTCGTCCTCAATCCACAACCCTCAATCCTCAAACCTCAATCCTCAACCGTCAGTCCTCGTCCTCAATCCTCAACCCTCAATCCTCAATCTTCAACCTTCAATCCTCAATACTCAATCTTCAATCCTCAATCCTCAACTCTCAATCCTCAATCCTCAATCCTCAACCCTCAATATTCAATCCTCAATACTCAATCTTCAATCATCAATCCTCAATCCTCAATCTTCAGTCCTCAATCCTCAGTCATCAATCCTCAATCTTCAATACTCAATCCTCAATCCTCAAGCCTCAGTCCTCAATCCTCAATCCTCAACCCTCAAACCTCAATGCTCAACCGTCAGTCCTCGTCCTCAATCCTCAACCCTCAATCCTCAATCCTCAACCTTCAATCATCAATACTCAATCTTCAATCCTCAATACTCAATCCTCAATCGTCAATCCTCAATCCCCAATCCTCAATCTTCAATGCTCAATCCTCAATCCGCAATCCTCAATCCTCAATACTCAATCTTCAATTCTCAATCTTCAATCCTCAATCCTCAATCCTCAACCCTCATCCTCAATCCTCAATCTTCAATCATCAATACTCAATCTTCAATCCTCAATACTCAATCCTCAATCGTCAATCTTCAGTCCTCAATACTCAATCTTCAATTCTCAATCTCCAATCCTCAATCCTCAATCCTCAATTCTCAGTATTCAATCCTCAATCCTCAATCTTCAATCCTCAATACTCAATATTCAATCCTCAATCCTCAATCCTCAATACTCAATCCTCAATCCTCAATCCTCAATCTTCAATCCTCAATACTCAATCTTCAATCCCCAATCCTCAATTCTCAATCCTCAATCCTCAATGTTCAATCCTCAATCCTCAATGTTCAATCCTCAATACCCAATCCTCAATCTTCGATCATCAATCCTCAATCCTCAATCCTCAATCCACAATCCTCAATCCTCAATCCTCAGTCCTCAAACCTCAATCCTGAATCCTCAATCCTGAATCCTCAATCTTCAGCCCTCAGTCCACAACAATCAGTTGTCAATCCTCAATCCTCCATAGAATATCATCAATTCACAGTTTTCAATACTCAATACTCAATCTGCAATCTTCAGATCTCTATCCACAAGCATCAATCCTCATCACTCAGCCCTCAACACTCAGTCGCCAATCCTCATTATTCAATCCTCAATCCTCAATCCTCAATCCACAATCCTCAACCTTCAATCCTCAATACTCAATCTTCAATCCTCAATCCTCGACTCTCAATCCTCAATCCTCAATCCTCAACCCTCAATATTCAATCCTCAATACTCAATCTTCAATCATCAATCCTCAATCCTCAATCTTCAGTCCTCAATCCTCAGTCATCAATCCTCAATCTTCAATACTCAATCCTCAATCCTCAAGCCTCAGTCCTCAATCCTCAATCCTCAACCCTCAAACCTCAATGCTCAACCGTCAGTCCTCGTCCTCAATCCTCAACCCTCAATCCTCAATCCTCAATCTTCAATCATCAATACTCAATCTTCAATCCTCAATACTCAATCCTCAATCGTCAATCCTCAATCCCCAATCCTCAATCTTCAATGCTCAATCCTCAATCCGCAATCCTCAATCCTCAATACTCAATCTTCAATCCCCAATCCTCAATCCTCAATCCTCAATCCTCAATCCTCAATCCTCAATCTTCAATCCCCAATACTCAATCTTCAATCCTCAATCCTCGTTCCTCAAACCTCAATCCTCAACCCTCTGTCCTCATTCACAATTATCAATTCTCAATCCTCAATCCTCAATCCTCAATATTCAACACTCAACCCTCAACCATCAATCCTCAATACTCAACCATCAATCCTCAATTCTCAATCCTCAATAGAACATCCTGAATTCTGATGGTTCAATACTCAATCCAGAATATTCAATAATCAAATCCCAAACCTCAAGCATCAATTCTCAACACCCAATCCTCAACACTCAGTCCTCTCTCTTCAATCCTACATCCTCAACAATCAATCCTCAAGCGTCAATCCTCAATACTCAATCCTTAATACTCAATCCTCAATCATCAATCTTCAATCCTCAATACACAATCTTCAATCCTCAATACTCAATCCTCAATCCTCAATACTCAACCAACAATCCTAAATTCCCAATGCTCAATAGAATATCCTGAATTCTCAGGATTCTATACTCAAACCTCAATCCTCAACCCTCAGCCCTCATTCTCAATCCTCAATCCTCAATCCTCAATATTCAATCCCCAATACTCAGTCTTCAATCCTCAATCCTCAATCCTCAATCCTCAATCCTCAATCCTCAGTCATAAATCCTCAATCTTCAATACTCAATCGTCAATCCTCAGTCCTCAATCCTCAATCCTCAATCCTCGTTCCTCAATCCTCAATCCTCAACCCTCAGTCCTCATTCTCAATTATCAATTCTCAATCCTCAATCCTCAATCCTCAATCTTCAATCCCCAAAAATCAATCTCCAATCCTAGATCCTCAATCCCCAATCCTCAGTCCTTAATCCTCAATCTTCAATCCTCAATCGCCAGTCCTCTATCTTCAATCCTCTACGCTCAATCGTCAATCCTCAAGCCTCAGTCCTCAATCCTCAATCCTCAAACCTCAATCCTCAGTCCTCAAACATCAATCCTGAATCCTCAATCCTGAATCTTCAATCCTCAATCCTCAATCCTCAATCTTCAATCCTGAATCCTCAATCTTCAATCCTCAATACTCAATCTGCAATCCTCAATCATCAATCCTCAATCCTCAATACTCATTCTTATATCCTCAATACCCAATCCTCAATCTCCAATCCTCATTCTTCAATCCTAAATACCCATTCCTCAATCTTCAACTCTCAATCCTCAATCCTCAATTCTCAATCCTCAATCCTTAATCCTCAGACATCAAACATCAATATTCAACCCTCAGTCCTCGTCCTCAATCCACAACCCTCAATCCTCAGTCCTCAATATTCAATCATCAATACTCAATCTTCAATCCTCAATCATCAATCATCAATCCTCAATCCTCAATCCTCAGTCTTCAAACCTCAATCCTCAATCCTCAATACTCAATCCTCAACCTTCAATCCTCAATACTCAATCTTCAATCCTGAATCCTCAATTCTCAATCCTCAATACTCAATCTTCAATCCTCAATACTCAATCTTCAATCCTCAATGCTCAATCCTCAAACCTCAATCGTCATTCTTCAATCCTCAATACCCAATCCTCAATCTTCAACCCTCAGTCCTCAACCATCAATTCTCAATCCTCAATCCTCAATCCTCAGGCCTCAAACATCAATATTCAACCTTCAGTCCTCGTCCTCAATCCACAACCTTCAATCCTCAAACCTCAATCCTCAACCGTCAGTCCTCGTCCTCAATCCTCAACCCTCAATCCTCAATCCTCAATCTTCAATCATCAATACTCAATCTTCATTCCTCAATACTCAATCCTCAATCGTCAATCTTCAGTCCTCAATACTCAATCTTCAATTCTCAATCTTCAATCCTCAATCCTCAATCCTCAACCCTCATCCTCAATCCTCAATCTTCAATCATCAATACTCAATCTTCAATCCTCAATACTCAATCCTCAATCGTCAATCTTCAGTCCTCAATACTCAATCTTCAATTCTCAATCTTCAATCCTCAATCCTCAATCCTCAATTCTCAGTATTCAATACTCAATCTTCAATATTCAATCCTCAATCCTCAATCCTCAATCCACAATCCTCAACCTTCAATGCTCAATACTCAATCTTGAATCCTCAATCCTCAATCCTCAATCCTCAATCCTCAATCCTCAATCCTCATCCCTCAATATTCAATCCTCAATACTCAATCTTCAATCATCAACCCTCAATCCTCAATCCTTAGTCGACAATGCTCAGTCATCAATCCTCAATCTTCAATACTCAATGGTCAATCCTTAGACCTCAATCCTCAAACCTCGTTCCTCAAACCTCAATCCTCAACCCTGAGTCTTCATCCTCAATTCTCAATTCTCAATCCTCAATCCTCAATCCTCAATCCTCAATATTCAATCATCAATAATCAATCTCCAATCCTACGTCCTCAATCCCCGATCTTCAATCCTTAATCCTCAATCTTCAATCATCAATCGCCAGTCCTCAATCTTCAATCCTCAATGCTCAATCCTCGATCTTCAATCCTCAGTCCTCAATCCTCAATTCTCAACCCTCAAACCTCAATCCTCAACCTTCAGTCCTCGTCCTCAATCCTCAACACTCAGACCTCAATCCTCAATCTTCAATCATCAAAAATCAATCTTCAATCCTCAATCATCAATCCTCAATCCTCAATCCTCAATCCTCAATATTCAACACTCAACCCTCAACCATCAATCCTCAATACTCAACCATCAATCCTCAATTCTCAATTCTCAATAGAACATCCTGAATTCTGATGGTTCAATACTCAATCCAGAATATTCAATAATCAAATCTCAAACCTCAAGCATCAATTCTCAACACCCAATCCTCAACACTCAGTCCTCTCTCTTCAATCCTACATCCTCAGCAATCAATCCTCAAGCGTCGATCCTCAATACTCAATCCTTAATACTCAATCCTCAATCATCAATCTTCAATCCTCAATACTCAATCTTCAATCCTCAATACTCAATCCTCAATCCTCAATACTCAACCAACAATCCTAAACTCCCAATGCTCAATAGAATATCCTGAATTCTCAGGATTCTATACTCAAACCTCAATCCTCAACCCTCAGCCCTCATTCTCAATCCTCAGTCCTCAATCCTCAATATTCAATCACCTATACTCAGTCTTCAATCGCCAATCCTCAGTCCTCAATCCTCAATCCTCAATCCTCGTTCCTCAAACCTCAATCCTCAACCCTCAGTCCTCATTCTCAATTATCAATTCTCAATCCTCAATCCTCAATCCTCAATCGTCAATCCCCAAAAATCAATCTCCAATCCTAGATCCTCAATCCCCAATCCTCAGTCCTGAATCATCAATCTTCAATCCTCAATACTCAATCTGCAATCCACAATCCTTAATCCTCAATCCTCAATACTCATTCTTCAATCCTCAATACCCAATCCTCAATCTTCAACCCTCAGTCCTCAATCATCAATTCTCAATCCTCAATCCTCAATCCTCAGGCCTCAAACATCAATATTCAACCCTCAGTCCTCGTCCTCAATCCACAACCCTCAATCCTCAAACCTCAATCCTCAACCGTCGGTCCTCGTCCTCAATCCTCAACACTCAATCCTCAATCCTCAATCTTCAATCATCAATACTCAATCTTCAATCCTCAATACTCAATCCTCAATCGTCAATCCTCAATCCCCAATCCTCAATCTTCAATGCTCAATCCTCAATCCGCAATCCTCAATCCTCAATACTCAATCTTCAATCCTCAATCCTCAATCTTCAGTCCTCAATACTCAATCTTGAATTCTCAATCTTCAATCCTCAATCCTCAATCCTCAATCCTCAGTACTCAATAATCAATCCTCAATCTTCAATCCTCAATACTCAATCTTCAATCTTCAATCCTCAATCCTCAATCCTCAATCCTCAATCTTCAACCCTCAATCCTCAATACTCAATCTTCAATCCTCAATACTCAATCTGCAATCTTCAATCCTCAAACCTCAATCCTCAATCCTCATTCTTCAACCATCAATACCCAATCCTCAATCTTCAATCCTCAATCCTCAATCCTCAATTCTCAATCCTCAATCCTTAATCCTCAGACCTCAAACATCAATATTCAACCCTCAGTCCTCGTCCTCAATCCACAACCCTCAATCCTCAGTCCTCAATATTCAATCATCAATATTCAATCTTCAATCCTCAATCCTCAATCCTCAATCCTCAATCCTCAATCCTCAATCCTCAATCCTCAATCTTCAAACCTCAATCCTCAATCCTCAATACTCAATCCTCAACCTTCAATCCTCAATACTCAATCTTCAATCCTGAATCCTCAATTCTCAATCCTCAATACTCAATCTTCAATCCTCAATACTCAATCTTCAATCCTCAATCCTCAATCCTCAAACCTCAATCGTCATTCTTCAATCCTCAATACCCAATCCTCAATCTTCAACCCTCAGTCCTCAATCATCAATTCTCAATCCCCAATCCTCAATCCTCAGGCCTCAAACATCAATATTCAACCTTCAGTCCTCGTCCTCAATCCACAACCCTCAATCCTCAAACCTCAATCCTCAACCGTCAGTCCTCGTCCTCAATCCTCAACCCTCAATCCTCAATCCTCAATCTTCAATCATCAATACTCAATCTTCAATTCTCAATCTTCAATACTCAATCCTCAATCCTCAATCCTCAGTACTCAATCCTCAATCCTCAATCTTCAATCCTCAATCCTCAATCCTCATTCTTCAACCATCAATACCCAATCCTCAATCTTCAATCCTCAATCCTCAATCCTCAATTCTCAATCCTCAATCCTTAATCCTCAGACCTCAAACATCAATATTCAACCCTCAGTCCTCGTCCTCAATCCACAACCCTCAATCCTCAGTCCTCAATATTCAATCATCAATATTCAATCTTCAATCCTCAATCCTCAATCCTCAATCCTCAATCCTCAATCCTCAATCCTCAATCCTCAATCTTCAAACCTCAATCCTCAATCCTCAATACTCAATCCTCAATCCTCAATCCTCAATCCTCAATCTTCAAACCTCAATCCTCAATCATCAATACTCAATTCTCAACCTTCAATCCTCAATACTCAATCTTCAATCCTGAGGCCTCAATTCTCAACCGTCAATACTCAATCTTCAATCCTCAATACTCAATCTTCAATCCTCAATCCTCAATCCTCAATCCTCAATCGTCATTCTTCAATCCTCAGTACCCAATCCTCAATCTTCAACCCTCAGTCCTCAATCATCAATTCTCAATCCTCAATCCTCAATCCTCAGGCCTCAAACATCAATATTCAACCTTCAGTCCTCGTCCTCAACCCACAAACCTCAATCCTCAAACCTCAATCCTCTACCGTCAGTCCTCGTCCTCAGACCTCAACCCTCAATCATCATCCTCAATCTTCAATCATCAATACTCAATCTTCAATCCTCAATACTCAATCCTCAATCGTCAATCCTCAATCCCCAATCCTCAATCTTCAATGCTCAATCCTCAATCCTCAATCCTCAATCCTCAATCCTCAATCTTCAATCCTGAATCGTCAATCTTCAGTCCCCAATTCTCAATCTTCCATTCTCAATCTTCAATCCTCAATCCTCAATCCTCAATCCTCAGTACTCAATCCTCAATCCTCAATCTTCAATCCTCAATACTCAATCTTCAATCCTCAATCCTCAATCCTCAATCCTCAATCCTCAATCTTCAATCCTCAATTCTCAATCCTCAATCTTCAATCCTCAATACTCAATCTGCAATCCTCAATCCTCAAACCTCAATCCTCAATCCTCATTCTTCAATCCTCAATACCCAATCCTCAATCATCAACCCTCAGTCCTCAATCATCAATTCTCAATCCTCAATCCTCAATCCTCAGGCCTCAAACATCAATATTCAACCCTCAGTCCTCGTCCTCAATCCACAACCCTCAATCCTCAAACCTCAATCCTCAACCGTCGGTCCTCGTCCTCAATCCTCAACACTCAATCCTCAATCCTCAATCTTCAATCATCAATACTCAATCTGCAATCCTCAATACTCAATCCTCAATCGTCAATCCTCAATCCCCAATCCTCAATCTTCAATGCTCAATCCTCAATCCGCAATCCTCAATCCTCAATACTCAATCTTCAATCCTCAATCGTCAATCTTCAGTCCTCAATACTCAATCTTCAATTCTCAATCTTCAATCCTCAATCCTCAATCCTCAATCCTCAGTACTCAATAATCAATCCTCAACCTTCAATCCTCAATACTCAATCTTCAATCGTCAATCCTCAATCCTCAATCCTCAATCCTCAATCTTCAACCCTCAATCCTCAATACTCAATCTTCAATCCTCAATACTCAGTCTGCAATCTTCAATCCTCAAACCTCAATCCTCAATCCTCATTCTTCAACCATCAATACCCAATCCTCAATCTTCAATCCTCAATCCTCAATCCTCAATTCTCAATCCTCAATCCTTAATCCTCAGACCTCAAACATCAATATTCAACCCTCAGTCCTCGTCCTCAATCCACAACCCTCAATCCTCAGTCCTCAATATTCAATCATCAATATTCAATCTTCAATCCTCAATCCTCAATCCTCAATCCTCAATCCTCAATCCTCAATCCTCAATCTTCAAACCTCAATCCTCAATCCTCAATACTCAATCCTCAACCTTCAATCCTCAATACTCAATCTTCAATCCTGAATCCTCAATTCTCAATCCTCAATACTCAATCTTCAATCCTCAATACTCAATCTTCAATCCTCAATCCTCAATCCTCAAACCTCAATCGTCATTCTTCAATCCTCAATACCCAATCCTCAATCTTCAACCCTCAGTCCTCAATCATCAATTCTCAATCCCCAATCCTCAATCCTCAGGCCTCAAACATCAATATTCAACCTTCAGTCCTCGTCCTCAATCCACAACCCTCAATCCTCAAACCTCAATCCTCAACCGTCAGTCCTCGTCCTCAATCCTCAAACCTCAATCCTCAATTCTCAATCTTCAATCATCAATACTCAATCTTCAATCCTCAATACACAATCCTCAATCGTCAATCCTCAATCCCCAATCCTCAATCTTCAATGCTCAATCCTCAATCCACAATCCTCAATCCTCAGTACTCAATCCTCAATCCTCAATCTTCAATCCTCAATACTCAATCTTCAATCCTCAATCCTCAATCCTCAATCCTCAATCCTCAATCTTCAATCCTCAATTCTCAGTCCTCAACCTTCAATCCTCAATACTCAATCTGCAATCCTCAATCCTCAAACCTCAATCCTCAATCCTCATTCTTCAATCCTCAATCCTCAATCCTCAATCCTTAATCTTCAATCCTCAATTCTCAATCCTCAATCTTCAATCCTCAATACTCAATCTGCAATCCTCAATCCTCAAACCTCAATCCTCAATCCTCATTCTTCAATCCTCAATACCCAATCCTCAATCATCAACCCTCAGTCCTCAATCATCAATTCTCAATCCTCAATCCTCAATCCTCAGGCCTCAAACATCAATATTCAACCCTCAGTCCTCGTCCTCAATCCACAACCCTCAATCCTCAAACCTCAATCCTCAACCGTCGGTCCTCGTCCTCAATCCTCAACACTCAATGCTCAATCCTCAATCTTCAATCATCAATACTCAATCTGCAATCCTCAATACTCAATCCTCAATCGTCAATCCTCAATCCCCAATCCTCAATCTTCAATGCTCAATCCTCAATCCGC
Source organism: Calliopsis andreniformis (assembly GCF_051401765.1). NCBI lineage: Eukaryota > Metazoa > Arthropoda > Insecta > Hymenoptera > Andrenidae > Calliopsis > Calliopsis andreniformis. Next base: position 2,987,048 of record NW_027480476.1, read on the forward strand.
AATCCTCAATCCTCAATACTCAATCTTCAATCCTCAATCGTCAATCTTCAGTCCTCAATACTCAATCTTCAATTCTCAATCTTCAATCCTCAATCCTCAATCCTCAATCCTCAGTACTCAATAATCAATCCTCAACCTTCAATCCTCAATACTCAATCTTCAATCCTCAATCCTCAATCCTCAATCCTCAATCCTCAATCTTCAACCCTCAATCCTCAATACTCAATCTTCAATCCTCAATACTCAATCTGCAATCTTCAATCCTCAAACCTCAATCCTCATTCTTCAACCATCAATACCCAATCCTCAATCTTCAATCCTCAATCCTCAATCCTCAATTCTCAATCCTCAATCCTTAATCCTCAGACCTCAAACATCAATATTCAACCCTCAGTCCTCGTCCTCAATCCACAACCCTCAATCCTCAGTCCTCAATATTCAATCATCAATATTCAATCTTCAATCCTCAATCCTCAATCCTCAATCCTCAATCTTCAATCCTCAATTCTCAGTCCTCAACCTTCAATCCTCAATACTCAATCTGCAATCCTCAATCCTCAAACCTCAATCCTCAATCCTCATTCTTCAATCCTCAATCCTCAATCCTCAATCCTTAATCTTCAATCCTCAATTCTCAATCCTCAATCTTCAATCCTCAATACTCAATCTGCAATCCTCAATCCTCAAACCTCAATCCTCAATCCTCATTCTTCAATCCTCAATACCCAATCCTCAATCATCAACCCTCAGTCCTCAATCATCAATTCTCAATCCTCAATCCTCAATCCTCAGGCCTCAAACATCAATATTCAACCCTCAGTCCTCGTCCTCAATCCACAACCCTCAATCCTCAAACCTCAATCCTCAACCGTCGGTCCTCGTCCTCAATCCTCAACACTCAATGCTCAATCCTCAATCTTCAATCATCAATACTCAATCTGCAATCCTCAATACTCAATCCTCAATCGTCAATCCTCAATCCCCAATCCTCAATCTTCAATGCTCAATCCTCAATCCGCAATCCTCAATCCTCAATACTCAATCTTCAATCCTCAATCGTCAATCTTCAGTCCTCAATACTCAATCTTCAATTCTCAATCTTCAATCCTCAATCCTCAATCCTCAATCCTCAGTACTCAATAATCAATCCTCAACCTTCAATCCTCAATACTCAATCTTCAATCCTCAATCCTCAATCCTCAATCCTCAATCCTCAATCTTCAACCCTCAATCCTCAATACTCAATCTTCAATCCTCAATACTCAATCTGCAATCTTCAATCCTCAAACCTCAATCCTCATTCTTCAACCATCAATACCCAATCCTCAATCTTCAATCCTCAATCCTCAATCCTCAATTCTCAATCCTCAATCCTTAATCCTCAGACCTCAAACATCAATATTCAACCCTCAGTCCTCGTCCTCAATCCACAACCCTCAATCCTCAGTCCTCAATATTCAATCATCAATATTCAATCTTCAATCCTCAATCCTCAATCCTCAATCCTCAATCCTCAATCCTCAATCCTCAATCTTCAAACCTCAATCCTCAATCCTCAATACTCAATCCTCAACCTTCAATCCTCAATACTCAATCTTCAATCCTGAATCCTCAATTCTCAATCCTCAATACTCAATCTTCAATCCTCAATACTCAATCTTCAATCCTCAATCCTCAATCCTCAAACCTCAATCGTCATTCTTCAATCCTCAATACCCAATCCTCAATCTTCAACCCTCAGTCCTCAATCATCAATTCTCAATCCCCAATCCTCAATCCTCAGGCCTCAAACATCAATATTCAACCTTCAGTCCTCGTCCTCAATCCACAACCCTCAATCCTCAAACCTCAATCCTCAACCGTCAGTCCTCGTCCTCAATCCTCAAACCTCAATCCTCAATTCTCAATCTTCAATCATCAATACTCAATCTTCAATCCTCAATACACAATCCTCAATCGTCAATCCTCAATCCCCAATCCTCAATCTTCAATGCTCAATCCTCAATCCACAATCCTCAATCCTCAGTACTCAATCCTCAATCCTCAATCTTCAATCCTCAATACTCAATCTTCAATCCTCAATCCTCAATCCTCAATCCTCAATCCTCAATCTTCAATCCTCAATTCTCAGTCCTCAACCTTCAATCCTCAATACTCAATCTGCAATCCTCAATCCTCAAACCTCAATCCTCAATCCTCATTCTTCAATCCTCAATCCTCAATCCTCAATCCTTAATCTTCAATCCTCAATTCTCAATCCTCAATCTTCAATCCTCAATACTCAATCTGCAATCCTCAATCCTCAAACCTCAATCCTCAATCCTCATTCTTCAATCCTCAATACCCAATCCTCAATCTTCAATCATCAATCCTCAATCTTCAACACTCAATCCTCAATTCTCAATACTCAATCCTCAATCTTCAATCCTCAGGCATCAATACTCAATCTTCAATATTCAATCCTCAATCCTCAATCCTCAATCCACAATCCTCAACCTTCAATGCTCAATACTCAATCTTGAATCCTCAATCCTCAATCCTCAATCCTCAACCCTCAATCCTCATCCCTCAATATTCAATCCTCAATCCTCAATCTTCAATCATCAATCCTCAATCCTCAATCCTTAGTCGTCAATCCTCAGTCATCAATCCTCAATCTTCAATACTCAATCGTCAATCCTTAGACCTCAACCCTCAAACCTCGTTCCTCAAACCTCAATCCTCAACCCTCAGTCTTCATCCTCAATTCTCAATTCTCAATCCTCAATCCTCAATCCTCAATCCTCAATATTCAATCATCAATAATCAATCTCCAATCCTACATCCTCAATCCCCGATCCTCAATCCTTAATCCTCAACCTTCAATCATCAATCGCCAGTCCTCAATCTTCAATCCTCAATGCTCAATCCTCAATCCTCAATCCTCAGTCCTCAATCCTCAATTCTCAATCCTCAAACCTCAATCCTCAACCTTCAGTCCTCGTCCTCAATCCTCAACACTCAAACCTCAATCCTCAATCTTCAATCATCAATAATCAATCTTCAATCCTCAATCATCAATCCTCAATCCTCAATCCTCAATCCTCAATATTCAACACTCATCCCTCAACCATCAATACTCAATACTCAACCATCAATCCTCAATTCTCAATTCTCAATAGAACATCCTGAATTCTGATGGTTCAGTACTCAATCCAGAATATTCAATAATCAAATCTCAAACCTCAAGCATCAATTCTCAATACCCAATCCTCAACACTCAGTCCTCTCTCTTCAATCCTACATCCTCAACAATCAATCCTCAAGCGTCAATCCTCAATACCCAATCCTTAATACTCAATCCTCAATCATCAATCTTCAATCCTCAATACTCAATCTTCAATCCTCAATACTCAATCCTCAATCCTCAATACTCAACCAACAATCCTAAATCCCCAATGCTCAATAGAATATCCTGAATTCTCAGGATTCTATACTCAAACCTCAATCCTCAACCCTCAGCCCTCATTCTCAAACCTCAATCCTCAATCCTCAATATTCAATCCCCAATACCCAGTCTTCAATCCTCAATCCTCAATCCTCAATCCTCAATCCTCAATCCTCAGTCATAAATCCTCAATCTTCAATACTCAATCGTCAATCCTCAGTCCTCAATCCTCAATCCTCAATCCTCGTTCCTCAAACCTCAATCCTCAACCCTCAGTCCTCATTCTCAATTATCAATTCTCAATCCTCAATCCTCAATCCTCAATCTTCAATCCCCAAAAATCAATCTCCAATCCTAGATCCTCAATCTCCAATCCTCAGTCCTTAATCCTCAATCTTCAATCCTCAATCGCCAGTCCTCTATCTTCAATCCTCTACGCTCAATCGTCAATCCTCAAGCCTCACTCCTGAATCCTCAATCCTCAATCCTCAAACCTCAATCCTCAACCGTCTGTCCTCGTCCTCAATCCTCAACCCTCAATTCTCAATCCTCAATCCTCAATCCTCAATACTCAACCATCAATCCTCAATTCTCAATACCCAATCCTCAATCTTCAATCCTCAGGCATCAATACTCAATCTTCAATATTCAATCCTCAATCCTCAATCCTCAATCCACAATCCTCAACCTTCAATGCTCAATACTCAATCTTGAATCCTTAATCCTCAATCCTCAATCCTCAATCCTCAATCCTCATCCCTCAATATTCAATCCTGAATACTCAATCTTCAATCATCAATCCTCAATCCTCAATCCTTAGTCGTCAATCCTCAGTCATCAATCCTCAATCTTCAATACTCAATCGTCAATCCTTAGACCTCAATCCTCAAACCTCGTTCCTCAAACCTCAATCCTCAACCCTCAGTCTTCATCCTCAATTCTCAATTCTCAATCCTCAATCCTCAATCCTCAATCCTCAATATTCAATCATCAATAATCAATCTCCAATCCTACATCCTCAATCCCCGATCCTCAATCCTTAATCCTCAATCTTCAATCATCAATCGAGAGTCCTCAATCTTCAATCCTCAATGCTCAATCCTCGATCCTCAATCCTCAGTCCTCAATCCTCAATTCTCAATCCTCAAACCTCAATCCTCAACCTTCAGTCCTCGTCCTCAATTCTCAACACTCAAACCTCAATCCTCAATCTTCAATCATCAATAATCAATCTTCAATCCTCAATCATCAGTCCTCAATCCTCAATCCTCAATCCTCAATATTCAACACTCAACCCTCAACCATCAATCCTCAATACTCAACCATCAATCCTCAATTCTCAATTCTCAATAGAACATCCTGAATTCTGATGGTTCAATACTCAATCCAGAATATTCAATAATCAAATCTCAAACCTCAAGCATCAATTCTCAACACCCAATCCTCAACACTCAGTCCTCTCTCTTCAATCCTACATCCTCAACAATCAATCCTCAAGCGTCAATCCTCAATACTCAATCCTTAATACTCAATCCTCAATCATCAATCTTCAATCCTCAATACTCAATCTTCAATCCTCAATACACAATCCTCAATCCTCAATACACAACCAACAATCCTAAATTCCCAATGCTCAATAGAATATCCTGAATTCTCAGGATTCTATACTCAAACCTCAATCCTCAACCCTCAGCCCTCATTCTCAATCCTCAATCCTCAATCCTCAATATTCAATCCCCTATACTCAGTCTTCAATCCTCAATCCTCAATCCTCAATCCTCAGTCATAAATCCTCAATCTTCAATACTCAATCGTCAATCCTCAGTCCTCAATCCTCAATCCTCAATCCTCGTTCCTCAAACCTCAATCCTCAACCCTCAGTCCTCATTCTCAATTATCAATTCTCAATCCTCAATCCTCAATCCTCAATCTTCAATCCCCAAAAATCAATCTCCAATCCTAGTTCCTCAATCCCCAATCCTCAGTCCTGAATCCTCAATCTTCAATCCTCAATACTCAATCTGCAATCCTCAATCTTCAATGCTCAATCCTCAATCCGCAATCCTCAATCGTCAATACTCAATCTTCAATCCTCAATCGTCAATCTTCAGTCCTCAATACTCAATCTTCAATTCTCAATCTTCAATCCTCAATCCTCAATCCTCAATCCTCAGTACTCAATAATCAATCCTCAATCTTCAATCCTCAATACTCAATCTTCAATCCTCAATCCTCAATCCTCAATCCTCAATCCTCAATCTTCAATCCTGAATCGTCAATCTTCAGTCCTCAATTCTCAATCTTCCATTCTCAATCTTCAATCCTCAATCCTCAATCCTCAATCCTCAGTACTCAATCCTCAATCCTCAATCCTCAATCTTCAATCCTCAATACTCAATCTTCAATCCTCAATCCTCAATCCTCAATCCTCAATCCTCAATCTTCAATCCTCAATTCTCAGTCCTCAACCTTCAATCCTCAATACTCAATCTGCAATCCTCAATCCTCAAACCTCAATCCTCAATCCTCATTCTTCAATCCTCAATCCTCAATCCTCAATCCTTAATCTTCAATCCTCAATTCTCAATCCTCAATCTTCAATCCTCAATACTCAATCTGCAATCCTCAATCCTCAAACCTCAATCCTCAATCCTCATTCTTCAATCCTCAATACCCAATCCTCAATCATCAACCCTCAGTCCTCAATCATCAATTCTCAATCCTCATTCCTCAATCCTCAGGCCTCAAACATCAATATTCAACCCTCAGTCCTCGTCCTCAATCCACAACCCTCAATCCTCAAACCTCAATCCTCAACCGTCGGTCCTCGTCCTCAATCCTCAACACTCAATCCTCAATCCTCAATCTTCAATCATCAATACTCAATCTGCAATCCTCAATACTCAATCCTCAATCGTCAATCCTCAATCCCCAATCCTCAATCTTCAATGCTCAATCCTCAATCCGCAATCCTCAATCCTCAATACTCAATCTTCAATCCTCAATCGACAATCTTCAGTCCTCAATACTCAATCTTCAATTCTCAATCTTCAATCCTCAATCCTCAATCCTCAATCCTCAGTACTCAATAATCAATCCTCAATCTTCAATCCTCAATACTCAATCTTCAATCCTCAATCCTCAATCCTCAATCCTCAATCCTCAATCTTCAACCCTCAATCCTCTATACTCAATCTTCAATCCTCAATACTCAATCTGCAATCTTCAATCCTCAAACCTCAATCCTCAATCCTCATTCTTCAACCATCAATACCCAATCCTCAATCTTCAATCCTCAATCCTCAATCCTCAATTCTCAATCCTCAATCCTTAATCCTCAGACCTCAAACATCAATATTCAACCCTCAGTCCTCGTCCTCAATCCACAACCCTCAATCCTCAGTCCTCAATATTCAATCATCAATATTCAATCTTCAATCCTCAATCCTCAATCCTCAATCCTCAATCCTCAATCCTCAATCCTCAATCTTCAAACCTCAATCCTCAATCCTCAATACTCAATCCTCAACCTTCAATCCTCAATACTCAATCTTCAATCCTGAATCCTCAATTCTCAATCCTCAATACTCAATCTTCAATCCTCAATACTCAATCTTCAATCCTCAATCCTCAATCCTCAAACCTCAATCGTCATTCTTCAATCCTCAATACCCAATCCTCAATCTTCAACCCGCAGTCCTCAATCATCAATTCTCAATCCCCAATCCTCAATCCTCAGGCCTCAAACATCAATATTCAACCTTCAGTCCTCGTCCTCAATCCACAACCCTCAATCCTCAAACCTCAATCCTCAACCGTCAGTCCTCGTCCTCAATCCTCAACCCTCAATCCTCAATTCTCAATCTTCAATCATCAATACTCAATCTTCAATCCTCAATACACAATCCTCAATCGTCAATCCTCAATCCCCAATCCTCAATCTTCAATGCTCAATCCTCAATCCACAATCCTCAATCCTCAGTACTCAATCCACAACCCTCAATCCTCAGTCCTCAATATTCAATCATCAATATTCAATCTTCAATCCTCAATCCTCAATCCTCAATCCTCAATCCTCAATCCTCAATCCTCAATCTTCAAACCTCAATCCTCAATCCTCAATACTCAATCCTCAACCTTCAATCCTCAATACTCAATCTTCAATCCTGAATCCTCAATTCTCAATCCTCAATACTCAATCTTCAATCCTCAATACTCAATCTTCAATCCTCAATCCTCAATCCTCAAACCTCAATCGTCATTCTTCAATCCTCAATACCCAATCCTCAATCTTCAACCCTGAGTCCTCAATCATCAATTCTCAATCCCCAATCCTCAATCCTCAGGCCTCAAACATCAATATTCAACCTTCAGTCCTCGTCCTCAATCCACAACCCTCAATCCTCAAACCTCAATCCTCAACCGTCAGTCCTCGTCCTCAATCCTCAACCCTCAATCCTCAATTCTCAATCTTCAATCATCAATACTCAATCTTCAATCCTCAATACACAATCCTCAATCGTCAATCCTCAATCCCCAATCCTCAATCTTCAATGCTCAATCCTCAATCCACAATCCTCAATCCTCAGTACTCAATCCTCAATCCTCAATCTTCAATCCTCAATACTCAATCTTCAATCCTCAATCCTCAATCCTCAATCCTCAATCCTCAATCTTCAATCCTCAATTCTCAGTCCTCAACCTTCAATCCTCAATACTCAATCTGCAATCCTCAATCCTCAAACCTCAATCCTCAATCCTCATTCTTCAATCCTCAATCCTCAATCCTCAATCCTTAATCTTCAATCCTCAATCCTCAATCCTCAATCTTCAATCCTCAATACTCAATCTGCAATCCTCAATCCTCAAACCTCAATCCTCAATCTTCATTCTTCAATCCTCAATACCCAATCCTCAATCATCAACCCTCAGTCCTCAATCATCAATTCTCAATCCTCAATCCTCAATCCTCAGGCCTCAAACATCAATATTCAACCCTCAGTCCTCGTCCTCAATCCACAACCCACAATCCTCAAACCTCAATCCTCAACCGTCGGTCCTCGTCCTCAATCCTCAACACTCAATCCTCAATCCTCAATCTTCAATCATCAATACTCAATCTTCAATCCTCAATACTCAATCCTCAATCGTCAATCCTCAATCCCCAATCCTCAATCTTCAATGCTCAATCCTCAATCCGCAATCCTCAATCCTCAATACTCAATCTTCAATCCTCAATCGTCAATCTTCAGTCCTCAATACTCAATCTTCAATTCTCAATCTTCAATCCTCAATCCTCAATCCTCAATCCTCAGTACTCAATAATCAATCCTCAATCTTCAATCCTCAATACTCAATCTTCAATCCTCAATCCTCAATCCTCAATCCTCAATCCTCAATCTTCAACCCTCAATCATCAATACTCAATCTTCAATCCTCAATACTCAATCTGCAATCTTCAATCCTCAAACCTCAATCCTCAATCCTCATTCTTCAACCATCAATACCCAATCCTCAATCTTCAATCCTCAATCCTCAATCCTCAATTCTCAATCCTCAATCCTTAATCCTCAGACCTCAAACATCAATATTCAACCCTCAGTCCTCGTCCTCAATCCACAACCCTCAATCCTCAGTCCTCAATATTCAATCATCAATATTCAATCTTCAATCCTCAATCCTCAATCCTCAATCCTCAATCCTCAATCCTCAATCCTCAATCTTCAAACCTCAATCCTCAATCCTCAATACTCAATCCTCAACCTTCAATCCTCAATACTCAATCTTCAATCCTGAATCCTCAATTCTCAATCCTCAATACTCAATCTTCAATCCTCAATACTCAATCTTCAATCCTCAATCCTCAATCCTCAAACCTCAATCGTCATTCTTCAATCCTCAATACCCAATCCTCAATCTTCAACCCTCAGTCCTCAATCATCAATTCTCAATCCCCAATCCTCAATCCTCAGGCCTCAAACATCAATATTCAACCTTCAGCCCTCGTCCTCAATCCACAACCCTCAATCCTCAAACCTCAATCCTCAACCGTCAGTCCTCGTCCTCAATCCTCAACCCTCAATCCTCAATCCTCAATCGTCAATCATCAATACTCAATCTTCAATCCTCAATACACAATCCCCCAATCGTCAATCCTCAATCCCCAATCCTCAATCTTCAATGCTCAATCCTCAATCCACAATCCTCAATCCTCAATCCTCAATCTTCAATCCTCAATCGTCAATCTTCAGTCCTCAATACTTAATCTTCAATTCTCAATCTTCAATCCTCAATCCTCAATCCTCAATCCTCAGTACTCAATCCTCAATCCTCAATCTTCAATCTTCAATACTCAATCTTCAATCCTCAATCCTCAATCCTCAATCCTCAATCCTCAATCTTCAAACCTCAATCCTCAATACTCAATCTTCAATCCTCAATCCTCAATCCTCAATCCTCAATCCTCAATCTTCAATCCTCAATTCTCAGTCCTCAACCTTCAATCCTCAATACTCAATCTGCAATCCTCAATCCTCAAACCTCAATCCTCAATCCTCATTCTTCAATCCTCAATCCTCAATCCTCAATCCTTAATCTTCAATCCTCAATTCTCAATCCTCAATCATCAATCCTCAATACTCAATCTGCAATCCTCAATCCTCAAACCTCAATCCTCAATCCTCATTCTTCAATCTTCAATACCCAATCCTCAATCATCAACCCTCAGTCCTCAATCATCAATTCTCAATCCTCAATCCTCAATCCTCAGGCCTCAAACAGCAATATTCAACCTTCAGTCCTCGTCATCAATCCACAAACCTCAATCCTCAAACCTCAATCATCAACCGTCAGTCCTCGTCCTCAATCCTCATCCCTCAATCCTCAATCCTCAATCTTCAAACCTCAATCCTCAATCATCAATACTCAATCCTCAACCTTCAATCCTCAATACTCAATCTTCAATCCTGAGGCCTCAATTCTCAACCGTCAATACTCAAACTTCAATCCTCAATACTCAATCTTCAATCCTCAATCCTCAATCCTCAGTCCTCAATCGTCATTCTTCAATCCTCAGTACCCAATCCTCAATCTTCAACCCTCAGTCCTCAATCATCAATTCTCAATCCTCAATCCTCAATCCTCAGGCCTCAAACATCAATATTCCACCTTCAGTCCTCGTCCTCAATCCACAACCCTCAATCCTCAATCCTCAATCCTCAACCGTCAGTCCTCGTCCTCAATCCTCAACCCTCAATCCTCAATCCTCAATCTTCAATCATGAATACTCAATCTTCAATCCTCAATACACAATCCTCAATCGTCAATCCTCAATCCCCAGTCCTCAATCTTCAATGCTCAATCCTCAATCCACAATCCTCAATCCTCAATCCTCAATCTTCAATCCTCAATCGTCAATCTTCAGTCCTCAATACTCAATCTTCAATTCTCAATCTTCAATCCTCAATCCTCAATCCTCAATCCTCAGTACTCAATCCTCAATCCTCAATCTTCAATCCTCAATACTCAATCTTCAATCCTCAATCCTCAATCCTCAATCCTCAATCCTAAATCTTCAACCCTCAGTCCTCAATCATCAATTCTCAATCCTCAATCCTCAATCCTCAGGCCTCAAACATCAATATTCAACCTTCAGTCCTCGTCCTCAACCCACAAACCTCAATCCTCAAACCTCAATCCTCTACCGTCAGTCCTCGTCCTCAGACCTCAACCCTCAATCATCATCCTCAATCTTCAATCATCAATACTCAATCTTCAATCCTCAATACTCAATCCTCAATCGTCAATCCTCAATCCCCAATCCTCAATCTTCAATGCTCAATCCTCAATCCTCAATCCTCAATCCTCAATCCTCAATCTTCATTCCTCAATCGTCAATCTTCAGTCCTCAATTCTCAATCTTCCATTCTCAATCTTCAATCCTCAATCCTCAATCCTCAATCCTCAGTTCTCAATCCTCAATCATCAATCTTCAATCCTCAATACTCAATCATCAATCCTCTATACTCAATCCTCAATCCTCAATCCTCATTTCTCAATCAGCAATCCTCAACCTTCAATACTCAATCCTCAACCCTCAATCCTCAATACTCAACCAACAATGCTAAATTCCCAATGCTCAATAGAATATCCTGAATTCTCAGGATTCTATACTCAAACCTCAATCCTCAATTCTCAGCCCTCATTCTCAATCCTCAATCCTCAATCCTCAATATTCAATACTCAATCTTCAATCCGCAATCCTCAATCCTCGATCCTCAATCCTCAATCCTCAATCTTCAATCCTCAGTCGTCAATCCTCAATCCTCAATCTTCAATCCTCAATTCTCAGTCCTCAACCTTCAATCCTCAATACTCAATCTGCAATCCTCAATCCTCAAACCTCAATCCTCAATCCTCATTCTTCAATCCTCAATCCTCAATCCTCAATCCTTAATCTTCAATCCTCAATTCTCAATCCTCAATCATCAATCCTCAATACTCAATCTGCAATCCTCAATCCTCAAACCTCAATCCTCAATCCTCATTCTTCAATCTTCAATACCCAATCCTCAATCATCAACCCTCAGTCCTCAATCATCAATTCTCAATCCTCAATCCTCAATCCTCAGGCCTCAAACATCAATATTCAACCTTCAGTCCTCGTCATCAATCCACAAACCTCAATCCTCAAACCTCAATCATCAACCGTCAGTCCTCGTCCTCAATCCTCAATCCTCAATCCTCAATATTCAATACTCAATCTTCAATCCGCAATCCTCAATCCTCGATCCTCAATCCTCAATCCTCAATCTTCAATCCTCAGTCGTCAATATTCAGTCCTCAATACTCAATTTTCAATTCTCTATCTTCAATCCTCAGTCCTCAATCCTCAATCCTCAGTACTCAATCCTCAATCCTCAATCTTCAATCCTCAATACTCAATCTTCAATCCCCAATCCTCAATCCTCAATCCTAAATCCTCAATCCTCAATCTTCAATCCTCAATCCTCAATCCTCAATCTTCAATCCCCAATACTCAATCTTCAATCCTCAATCCTCAATCCCCAATCCTCAATCCTCAATCCTCATTCTTCAATCCTCAATACCCAATCCTCAATCTTCAATACTCAATCATCAATCCTCAATCCTCAAACCTCAATCCTCATTCTTCAATCCTCAATACCCAATCCTCAATCTTCAATCCTCATTCCTCAATCCTCAATTCTCAATCCTCAATCCTCAGTCCTGAGTCCTCGAACCTCAATCCTCAACCCTCAGCCCTCATCCTCAATCCGCAATCCTCAATCCTCAATCCTCAGCCCTCAGTCCTCAAACCTCAATACTCAATCCTCAATACCCAATCCTCAATCCTCAATCCTCAATCATCAACCCTCAATCTTCAATACTCATTCCGCAATCCTCAACCCCAATCCTCAATCTTCAATCATCAATCCTCAATCTTCAACACTCAATCCTCAATTCTCAATACTCAATCCTCAATCTTCAATCCTCAGGCATCAATACTCAATCTTCAATATTCAATCCTCAATCCTCAATCCTCAATCCACAATCCTCAACCTTCAATGCTCAATACTCAATCTTGAATCCTCTATCCTCAATCCTCAATCCTCAACCCTCAATCCTCATCCCTCAATATTCAATCCTCAATCCTCAATCTTCAATCATCAATTCTCAGTCCTCAATCCTTAGTCGTCAATCCTCAGTCATCAATCCTCAATCTTCAATACTCAATCGTCAATCCTTAGACCTCAATCCTCAAACCTCGTTCCTCAAACCTCAATCCTCAACCCCCAGTCTTCTTCCTCAATTCTCAATTCTCAATCCTCAATTCTCAATCCTCAATCCTCAATCCTCAATCCTCAATATTCAATCATCAATAATCAATCTCCAATCCTACATCCTCAATCCCCGATCCTCAATCCTTAATCCTCAATCTTCAATCATCAATCGCCAGTCCTCAATCTTCAATCCTCAATGCTCAATCCTCAATCCTCAATCTTCAATCCTCAGGCATCAATACTCAATCTTCAATATTCAATCCTCAATCCTCAATCCTCAATCCACAATCCTCAACCTTCAATGCTCAATACTCAATCTTGAATCCTCAATCCTCAATCCTCAATCCTCAACCCTCAATCCTCATCCCTCAATATTCAATCCTCAATCCTCAATCTTCAATCATCAATCCTCTATCCTCAATCCTTAGTCGTCAATCCTCAGTCATCAATCCTCAATCTTCAATACTCAATCGTCAATCCTTAGACCTCAATCCTCAAACCTCGTTCCTCAAACCTCAATCCTCAACCCTCAGTCTTCATCCTCAATTCTCAATTCTCATTCCTCAATCCTCAATCCTCAATCCTCAATATTCAATCATCAATAATCAATCTCCAATCCTACATCCTCAATCCCCGATCCTCAATCCTTAATCCTCAATCTTCAATCATCAATCGCCAGTCCTCAATCTTCAATCCTCAATGCTCAATCCTCGATCCTCAATCCTCAGTCCTCAATCCTCAATTCTCAATCCTCAAACCTCAATCCTCAACCTTCAGTCCTCGTCCTCAATCCTCAACACTCAAACCTCAATCCTCAATCTTCAATCATCAATAATCAATCTTCAATCCTCAATCATCAATCCTCAATCCTCAATCCTCAATCCTCAATATTCAACACTCAACCCTCAACCATCAATCCTCAATACTCAACCATCAATCCTCAATTCTCAATTCTCAATAGAACATCCTGAATTCTGATGGTTCAATACTCAATCCAGAATATTCAATAATCAAATCTCAAACCTCAAGCATCAATTCTCAACACCCAATCCTCAACCGTCTGTCCTCGTCCTCAATCCTCAACCCTCAATTCTCAATCCTCAATCCTCAATCCTCAATCGTCAATCCTCAATCCCCAATCCTCAATCTTCAATGCTCAATCCTCAATCCACAATCCTCAATCCTCAATCCTCAATCTTCAATCCTCAATCGTCAATCTTCAGTCCTCAATACTTAATCTTCAATTCTCAATCTTCAATCCTCAATCCTCAATACTCAATCCTCAGTACTCAATCCTCAATCCTCAATCTTCAATCCTCAATACTCAATCTTCAATCCTCAATCCTCAATCCTCAATCCTCAATCCTCAATATTCAAACCTCAATCCTCAATCATCAATACTCAATCCTCAACCTTCAATCCTCAATACTCAATCTTCAATCCTGAGGCCTCAATTCTCAACCGTCAATACTCAATCTTCAATCCTCAATACTCAATCTTCAATCCTCAATCCTCAATCCTCAATCCTCAATCGTCATTCTTCAATCCTCAGTACCCAATCCTCAATCTTCAACCCTCTGTCCTCAATCATCAATTCTCAATCCTCAATCCTCAATCCTCAGGCCTCAAACATCAATATTCAACCTTCAGTCCTCGTCCTCAACCCACGAACCTCAATCCTCAAACCTCAATCCTCTACCGTCAGTCCTCGTCCTCAGACCTCAACCCTCAATCATCATCCTCAATCTTCAATCATCAATACTCAATCTTCAATCCTCAATACTCAATCCTCAATCGTCAATCCTCAATCCCCAATCCTCAATCTTCAATGCTCAATCCTCAATCCTCAATCCTCAATCCTCAATCCTCAATCTTCAATCCTCAATCGTCAATCTTCAGTCCTCAATTCTCAATCTTCCATTCTCAATCTTCAATCCTCAATCCTCAATCCTCAATCCTCAGTACACAATCCTCAATCCTCAATCTTCAATCCTCAATACTCAATCTTCAATCCTCAATCCTCAATCCTCAATCCTCAATCCTCAATCTTCAATCCTCAATACTCAATCTGCAATCCTCAATCCTCAAACCTCAATCCTCAATCCTCATTCTTCAATCCTCAATCCTCAATCCTCAATCCTTAATCTTCAATCCTCAATTCTCAATCCTCAATCTTCAATCCTCAATACTCAATCTGCAATCCTCAATCCTCAAACCTCAATCCTCAATCCTCATTCTTCAATCCTCAATACCCAATCCTCAATCATCAACCCTCAGTCCTCAATCATCAATTCTCAATCCTCAATCCTCAATCCTCAGGCCTCAAACATCAATATTCAACCTTCAGTCCTCGTCATCAATCCACAAACCTCAATCCTCAAACCTCAATCCTCAACCGTCAGTCCTCGTCCTCAATCCTCAACCCTCAACCCTCATCCTCAATCTTCAATCATCAATACTCAATCATCAATCCTCAATACTCAATCTTCAATCCTCAATCCTCAATCCTCAATCCTCAATCTGCAATCCTCAATCCTCAGTCGTCAATCCTCAATCCTCAATCTTCAATCCTCAATACTCAATCTGCAATCCTCAATCCTCAATCCTCAATCCTCAATCCTCAATCCTCAATCCTCAATCCTCAACCCTCAATCCTCATCCCTCAATATTCAATCCTCAATCCTCAATCTTCAATCATCAATCCTCTATCCTCAATCCTTAGTCGTCAATCCTCAGTCATCAATCCTCAATCTTCAATACTCAATCGTCAATCCTTAGACCTCAATCCTCAAACCTCGTTCCTCAAACCTCAATCCTCAACCCTCAGTCTTCATCCTCAATTCTCAATTCTCATTCCTCAATCCTCAATCCTCAATCCTCAATATTCAATCATCAATAATCAATCTCCAATCCTACATCCTCAATCCCCGATCCTCAATCCTTAATCCTCAATCTTCAATCATCAATCGCCAGTCCTCAATCTTCAATCCTCAATGCTCAATCCTCGATCCTCAATCCTCAGTCCTCAATCCTCAATTCTCAATCCTCAAACCTCAATCCTCAACCTTCAGTCCTCGTCCTCAATCCTCAACACTCAAACCTCAATCCTCAATCTTCAATCATCAATAATCAATCTTCAATCCTCAATCATCAATCCTCAATCCTCAATCCTCAATCCTCAATATTCAACACTCAACCCTCAACCATCAATCCTCAATACTCAACCATCAATCCTCAATTCTCAATTCTCAATAGAACATCCTGAATTCTGATGGTTCAATACTCAATCCAGAATATTCAATAATCAAATCTCAAACCTCAAGCATCAATTCTCAACACCCAATCCTCAACCGTCTGTCCTCGTCCTCAATCCTCAACCCTCAATTCTCAATCCTCAATCCTCAATCCTCAATCGTCAATCCTCAATCCCCAATCCTCAATCTTCAATGCTCAATCCTCAATCCACAATCCTCAATCCTCAATCCTCAATCTTCAATCCTCAATCGTCAATCTTCAGTCCTCAATACTTAATCTTCAATTCTCAATCTTCAATCCTCAATCCTCAATACTCAATCCTCAGTACTCAATCCTCAATCCTCAATCTTCAATCCTCAATACTCAATCTTCAATCCTCAATCCTCAATCCTCAATCCTCAATCCTCAATATTCAAACCTCAATCCTCAATCATCAATACTCAATCCTCAACCTTCAATCCTCAATACTCAATCTTCAATCCTGAGGCCTCAATTCTCAACCGTC
Organism: Calliopsis andreniformis; assembly: GCF_051401765.1. Taxonomy (NCBI): domain Eukaryota; kingdom Metazoa; phylum Arthropoda; class Insecta; order Hymenoptera; family Andrenidae; genus Calliopsis; species Calliopsis andreniformis. The sequence continues at coordinate 3,004,035 of NW_027480476.1, forward strand.
AATACTCAATCTTCAATCCTCAATACTCAATCTTCAATCCTCAATCCTCAATCCTCAATCCTCAATCGTCATTCTTCAATCCTCAGTACCCAATCCTCAATCTTCAACCCTCTGTCCTCAATCATCAATTCTCAATCCTCAATCCTCAATCCTCAGGCCTCAAACATCAATATTCAACCTTCAGTCCTCGTCCTCAACCCACGAACCTCAATCCTCAAACCTCAATCCTCTACCGTCAGTCCTCGTCCTCAGACCTCAACCCTCAATCATCATCCTCAATCTTCAATCATCAATACTCAATCTTCAATCCTCAATACTCAATCCTCAATCGTCAATCCTCAATCCCCAATCCTCAATCTTCAATGCTCAATCCTCAATCCTCAATCCTCAATCCTCAATCCTCAATCTTCAATCCTCAATCGTCAATCTTCAGTCCTCAATTCTCAATCTTCCATTCTCAATCTTCAATCCTCAATCCTCAATCCTCAATCCTCAGTACACAATCCTCAATCCTCAATCTTCAATCCTCAATACTCAATCTTCAATCCTCAATCCTCAATCCTCAATCCTCAATCCTCAATCTTCAATCCTCAATACTCAATCTGCAATCCTCAATCCTCAAACCTCAATCCTCAATCCTCATTCTTCAATCCTCAATCCTCAATCCTCAATCCTTAATCTTCAATCCTCAATTCTCAATCCTCAATCTTCAATCCTCAATACTCAATCTGCAATCCTCAATCCTCAAACCTCAATCCTCAATCCTCATTCTTCAATCCTCAATACCCAATCCTCAATCATCAACCCTCAGTCCTCAATCATCAATTCTCAATCCTCAATCCTCAATCCTCAGGCCTCAAACATCAATATTCAACCTTCAGTCCTCGTCATCAATCCACAAACCTCAATCCTCAAACCTCAATCCTCAACCGTCAGTCCTCGTCCTCAATCCTCAACCCTCAACCCTCATCCTCAATCTTCAATCATCAATACTCAATCATCAATCCTCAATACTCAATCTTCAATCCTCAATCCTCAATCCTCAATCCTCAATCTGCAATCCTCAATCCTCAGTCGTCAATCCTCAATCCTCAATCTTCAATCCTCAATACTCAATCTGCAATCCTCAATCCTCAATCCTCAATCCTCAATCCTCATTCTTCTATCATCAATACCCAATCCTCGATCTCCAATCCTCAATCCTCAATCCTCAATTCTCAATCCTCAACCCTCAATACGCAGACCTCAAACATCAATATTCATCCCTCAGTCCCCGTCCTCAATCCACAACCCTCAATCCTCAATCCTCAATCTTCAATCATCAATATTCAATCTTCAATCCTCAATCCTCAATACTCAATCCTCAATCCTCAATACTCAATCTTCAATCCTCAATCCTGAATCCTCAATCCTCAATCCTCAACCTTCAATCCTCAATACTCAATCTTCAATCCCCAATCCTCAATTCTCAATCCTCAATCCTCAATGTTCAATCCTCAATCCTCAATGTTCAATCCTCAATACCCAATCCTCAATCTTCAATCCTCAATCCTCAATCCTCAATCCTCAATCCACAATCCTCAATCCTCAATCCTCAGTCCTCAAACCTCAATCCTCAATCTTCAATCATCAATATTCAATCTTCAATCCTCAATACTCAATCTGCAATCCTCAATCCTCAATCCTCAATTCTCAATCCTCAATCCTCAGTCCTGAGTCCTCAAACCTCAATCCTCAACCCTCAGCCCTCATCCTCAATCCTCAATCCTCAATCCTCAATCCTCAGCCCTCAGTCCTCAAACCTCAATACTCAATCCTTAATACTCAATCCTCAATCATCAATCTTCAATCCTCAATACTCAATCTTCAATCCTCAATACTCAATCCTCAATCCTCAATACTCAACCAACAATCCTAAATTCCCAATGCTCAATAGAATATCCTGAATTCTCAGGATTCTATACTCAAACCTCAATCCTCAACCCTCAGCCCTCATTCTCAATCCTCAATCCTCAATCCTCAATATTCAATCCTCAATACTCAGTCTTCAATCCTCAATCCTCAATCCTCAATCCTCAATCCTCAATCCTCAGTCATAAATCCTCAATCTTCAATCCTCAATCCTCAATCCTCAATCCTCAATCCTCAATCCTCAGTCATAAATCCTCAATCTTCAATACTCAATCGTCAATCCTCAGTCCTCAATCCTCAATCCTCAATCCTCGTTCCTCAAACCTCAATCCTCAACACTCAGTCCCCATTCTCAATTATCAATTCTCAATCCTCAATCCTCAATCCTCAATCTTCAATCCCCAAAAATCAATCTCCAATCCTAGATCCTCAATCTCCAATCCTCAGTTCTTAATCCTCAATCTTCAATCCTCAATCGCCAGTCCTCTATCTTCAATCCTCTACGCTCAATCGTCAATCCTCAAGCCTCAGTCCTCAATCCTCAATCCTCAATCCTCAAACCTCAATCCTCAACCGCCTGTCCTCGTCCTCAATCCTCAACCCTCAATTCTCAATCCTCAATCCTCAATCCTCAATACTCAACCATCAACCCTCAATTCTCAATACTCAATCCTCAATCTTCAATCCTCAGGCATCAATACTCAATCTTCAATTTTCAATACTCAATCCTCAATCCTCAATCCACAATCCTCAACCTTCAATGCTCAATACTCAATCTTGAATCCTCAATCCTCAATCCTCAATCCTCAATCCTCAATCATCATCCCTCAATATTCAATCCTGAATACACAATCTTCAATCATCAATCCTCAATCCTCAATCCTTAGTCGTCAATCCTCTGTCATCAATCCTCAATCTTCAATACTCAATCGTCAATCCTTAGACCTAAATCCTCAAACCTCAATCCTCAACCCTCAGTCTTCATCCTCAATTCTCAATTCTCAATCCTCAATCCTCAATCCTCAATCCTCAATATTCAATCATCAATAATCAGTCTCCAATCCTACATCCTCAATCCCCGATCCTCAATCCTTAATCCTCAATCTTCAATCATCAATCGCCAGTCCTCAGTCTTCAATCCTCAATGCTCAATCCTCGATCCTCAATCCTCAGTCCTCAATCCTCAATTCTCAATCCTCAATCCTCAATCCTCAACCTTCAGTCCTCGTCCTCAATCCTCAACACTCAAACCTCAATCCTCAATCTTCAATCATCAATAATCAATCTTCAATCCTCAATCATCAATCCTCAATCCTCAATCCTCAATCCTCAATATTCAACACTCAACCCTCAACCATCAATCCTCAATACTCAACCATCAATCCTCAATTCTCAATTCTCAATAGAACATCCTGAATTCTGATGGTTCAATACTCAATCCAGAATATTCAATAATCAAATCTCAAACCTCAAGCATCAATTCTCAACACCCAATCCTCAACACTCAGTCCTCTCTCTTCAATCCTACATCCTCAACAATCAATCCTCAAGCGTCAATCCTCAATACTTAATCCTTAATACTCAATCCTCAATCATCAATCTTCAATCCTCAATACTCAATCTTCAATCCGCAATACTCAATCCTCAATCCTCAATACTCAACCAACAATCCTAAATTCCCAATGCTCAATAGAATATCCTGAATTCTCAGGATTCTATACTCAAACCTCAATCCTCAACCCTCAGGCCTCATTCTCAATCCTCAATCCTCAATCCTCAATATTCAATCCCCTATACTCAGTCTTCAATCCTCAATCCTCAATCCTCAGTCCTCAATCCTCAATCCTCAGTCATAAATCCTCAATCTTCAATACTCAATCGTCAATCCTCAGTCCTCATTCCTCAATCCTCAATCCTCGTTCCTCAAACCTCGATCCTCAACCCTCAGTCCTCATTCTCAATTATCAATTCGCAATCCTCAATCCTCAATCCTCAATCTTCAATCCCCAAAAATCATTCTCGAATCCTAGTTCCTCAATCCCCAATCCTCAGTCCTGAAACCTCAATCTTCAATCCTCAATACTCAATCTGCAATCCTCAATCCTTAATCCTCAATCCTCAATACTCATTCTTCAATCCTCAATACCCAATCCTCAATCTTCAACCCTCAGTCCTCAATCATCAATTCTCAATCCCCAATCCTCAATCCTCAGGCCTCAAACATCAATATTCAACCTTCAGTCCTCGTCCTCAATCCACAACCCTCAATCCTCAAACCTTCATCCTCAACCGTCAGTCCTCGTCCTCAATCCTCAACCCTCAATCCTCAATCCTCAATCTTCAATCATCAATACTCAATCTTCAATCCTCAATACACAATCCTCAATCGTCTATCCTCAATCCCCAATCCTCAATCTTCAATGCTCAATCCTCAATCCACAATCCTCAATCCTCAATCCTCAATCTTCAATCCTCAATCGTCAATCTTCAGTCCTCAATACTCAATCTTCAATTCTCAATCTACAATCCTCAATCCTCAATCCTCAATCCTCAGTACTCATTCCTCAATACTCAATCATCAATCCTCAATACTCAATCTTCAATCCTCAATCCTCAATCCTCAATCCTCAATCCTCAATCTTCAAACCTCAATCCTCAATCATCAATACTCAATCCTCAACCTTCAATCCTCAATACACAATCTTCAATCCTGAATCCTCAATTCTCAACCCTCAATACTCAATCTTCAATCCTCAATACTCAATCTTCAATCCTCAATCCTCAATCCTCAATCCTCAATCGTAATTCTTCAATCCTCAGTACCCAATCCTCAATCTTCAACCCTCAGTCCTCAATCATCAATTCTCAATTCTCAATCCTCAATCCTCAGGCCTCAAACATCAATATCCAACCTTCAGTCCTCGTCCTCAATCCACAAACCTCAATCCTCAAACCTCAATCCTCAACCCTCAGTCCTCATTCTCAATTATCAATTCTCAATCCTCAATCCTCAATCCTCAATCTTCAATCCCCAAAAATCAATCTCCAATCCTAGATCCTCAATCCCCAATCCTCAGTCCTGAACCCTCAATCTTCAATCCTCAATACTCAATCTGCAATCCTCAATACTTAATCCTCAATCCTCAATACTCATTCTTCAATCCTCAATACCCAATCCTCAATCTTCAACCCTCAGTCCTCAATCATCAATTCTCAATCCTCAATCCTCAATCCTCAGGCCTCAAACATCAATATTCAACCCTCAGTCCTCGTCCTCAATCCACAACCCTCAGTCCTCAAACCTCAATCCTCAACCGTCGGTCCTCGTCCTCAATCTTCAACACTCAATCCTCAATCCTCAATCTTGAATCATGAATACTCAATCTTCAATCCTCAATACTCAATCCTCAATCGTCAATCCTCAATCCCCAATCCTCAATCTTCAATGCTCAATCCTCAATCCGCAATCCTCAATCCTCAATACTCAATCTTCAATCCTCAATCGTCAATCTTCAGTCCTCAATACTCAATCTTCAACCATCAATGCCCAATCCTCAATCTTCAATCCTCAATCCTCAATCCTCAATTCTCAATATTCAATCCTCAATCCTCAATCCTCAATCCTCAGTACTCAATAATCAATCCTCAATCTTCAATCCTCAATCTTCAATCCTCAATACTCAATCTTGAATCCTCAATCCTCAATCCTCAATCCTCAATCCTCAATCTTCAACCCTCAATCCTCAATACTCAATCTTCAATCCTCAATACTCAATCTGCAATCTTCAATCCTCAAACCTCAATCCTCAATCCTCGTTCTTCAACCATCAATACCCAATCCTCAATCTTCAATCCTCAATCCTCAATCCTCAATTCTCAATCCTCAATCCTCAATCCTCAGGCCTCAAACATCAATATTCAACCTTCAGTCCTCGTCCTCAATCCACAACCTTCAATCCTCAAACCTCAATCCTCAACCGTCAGTCCTCGTCCTCAATCCTCAACCCTCAATCCTCAATCCTCAATCTTCAATGCTCAATACTCAATCTTGAATCCTCAATCCTCAATCCTCAATCCTCAATCCTGAATTCTCATCCCTCAATATTCAATCCTCAATACTCAATCTTCAATCATCAATCCTCAATCCTCAATCCTTAGTCGTCAATGCTCAGTCATCAATTCTCAATCTTCAATACTCAATCGTCAATCCTTAGACCTCAATCCTCAAACCTCGTTCCTCAAACCTCAATCCTCAACCCTCAGTCTTCATCCTCAATTCTCAATTCTCAATCCTCAATCCTCAATCCTCAATCCTCAATATTCAATCATCAATAATCAGTCTCCAATCCTACATCCTCAATCCCCGATCCTCAATCCTTAATCCTCAATCTTCAATCATCAATCGCCAGTCCTCAATCTTCAATCCTCAATGCTCAATCCTCGATCCTCAATCCTCAGGCCTCAATCCTCAATTCTCAATCCTCAAACCTCAATCCTCAACCTTCAGTCCTCGTCCTCAATCCTCAACTCTCAAACCTCAATCCTCAATCTTCAATCATCAATAATCAATCTTCAATCCTCAATCACCAATCCTCAATCCTCAATCCTCAATCCTCAATATTCAACACTCAACCCTCAACCATCAATCCTCAATACTCAACCATCAATCCTCAATTCTCAATTCTCAATAGAACATCCTGAATTCTGATGGTTCAATACTCAATTCAGAATATTCAATAATCAAATCTCAAACCTCAAGCATCAATTCTCAACACCCAATCCTCAACACTCAGTCCTCTCTCTTCAATCCTACATCCTCAGCAATCAATCCTCAAGCGTCAATCCTCAATACTCAATCCTTAATACTCAATCCTCAATCATCAATCTTCAATCCTCAATACTCAATCTTCAATCCTCAATACTCAATCCTCAATCCTCAATACTCAACCAACAATCCTAAATTCCCAATGCTCAATAGAGTATCCTGAATTCTCAGGATTCTATACTCAAACCTCAATCCTCAACCCTCAGCCCTCATTCTCAATCCTCAATCCTCAATCCTCAATATTCAATCCCCTATACTCAGTCTTCAATCCTCAATCCTCAATCCTCAATCCTCAGTCATAAATCCTCAATCTTCAATGCTCAATCGTCAATCCTCAGTCCTCAATCCTCAATCCTCAATCCTCGTTCCTCAAACCTCAATCCTCAACCCTCAGTCCTCATTCTCAATTATCAATTCTCAATCCTCAATCCTCAATCCTCAATCTTCAATCCCCAAAAATCAATCTCCAATCCTAGATCCTCAATCCCCAATCCTCAGTCCTGAATCCTCAATCTTCAATCCTCAATACTCAATCTGCAATCCTCAATCCTTAATCCTCAATCCTCAATGCTCATTCTTCAATCCTCAATACCCAATCCTCAATCTTCAACCCTCAGTCCTCAATCATCAATTCTCAATCCTCAATCCTCAATCCTCAGGCCTCAAACATCAATATTCAACCCTCAGTCCTCGTCCTCAATCCACAACCCTCAATCCTCAACACTCAATCCTCAATCCTCAATCTTCAATCATCAATACACAATCTTCAATCCTCAATACTCAATCCTCAATCGTCAATCCTCAATCCCCAATCCTCAATCTTCAATGCTCAATCCTCAATCCGAAATCCTCAATCCTCAATACTCAATCTTCAATCCTCAATCGTCAATCTTCAGTCCTCAATACTCAATCTTCAATTCTCAATCTTCAATCCTCAATCCTCAATCCTCAATCCTCAGTACTCAATAATCAATCCTCAGTCCTCAATCCTCAATCCTCAGTACTCAATCCTCAATCCTCAATCTTCAATCCTCAATACTCAATCTTCAATCCCCAATCCTCAATCCTCAATCCTAAATCCTCAATCCTCAATCTTCAATCCTCAATCCTCAATCCTCAATCTTCAATCCCCAATACTCAATCTTCAATCCTCAATCCTCAATCCCCAATCCTCAATCCTCAATCCTCATTCTTCAATCCTCAATACCCAATCCTCAATCTTCAATACTCAATCATCAATCCTCAATCCTCAAACCTCAATCCTCATTCTTCAATCCTCAATACCCAATCCTCAATCTTCAATCCTCAATCCTCAATCCTCAATTCTCAATCCTCAATCCTCAGTCCTGAGTCCTCGAACCTCAATCCTCAACCCTCAGCCCTCATCCTCAATCCGCAATCCTCAATCCTCAATCCTCAGCCCTCAGTCCTCAAACCTCAATACTCAATCCTCAATACCCAATCCTCAATCCTCAATCCTCAATCATCAACCCTCAATCTTCAATACTCATTCCGCAATCCTCAACCCCAATCCTCAATCTTCAATCATCAATCCTCAATCTTCAACACTCAATCCTCAATTCTCAATACTCAATCCTCAATCTTCAATCCTCAGGCATCAATACTCAATCTTCAATATTCAATCCTCAATCCTCAATCCTCAATCCACAATCCTCAACCTTCAATGCTCAATACTCAATCTTGAATCCTCTATCCTCAATCCTCAATCCTCAACCCTCAATCCTCATCCCTCAATATTCAATCCTCAATCCTCAATCTTCAATCATCAATTCTCAGTCCTCAATCCTTAGTCGTCAATCCTCAGTCATCAATCCTCAATCTTCAATACTCAATCGTCAATCCTTAGACCTCAATCCTCAAACCTCGTTCCTCAAACCTCAATCCTCAACCCCCAGTCTTCTTCCTCAATTCTCAATTCTCAATCCTCAATTCTCAATCCTCAATCCTCAATCCTCAATCCTCAATATTCAATCATCAATAATCAATCTCCAATCCTACATCCTCAATCCCCGATCCTCAATCCTTAATCCTCAATCTTCAATCATCAATCGCCAGTCCTCAATCTTCAATCCTCAATGCTCAATCCTCAATCCTCAATCTTCAATCCTCAGGCATCAATACTCAATCTTCAATATTCAATCCTCAATCCTCAATCCTCAATCCACAATCCTCAACCTTCAATGCTCAATACTCAATCTTGAATCCTCAATCCTCAATCCTCAATCCTCAACCCTCAATCCTCATCCCTCAATATTCAATCCTCAATCCTCAATCTTCAATCATCAATCCTCTATCCTCAATCCTTAGTCGTCAATCCTCAGTCATCAATCCTCAATCTTCAATACTCAATCGTCAATCCTTAGACCTCAATCCTCAAACCTCGTTCCTCAAACCTCAATCCTCAACCCTCAGTCTTCATCCTCAATTCTCAATTCTCATTCCTCAATCCTCAATCCTCAATCCTCAATATTCAATCATCAATAATCAATCTCCAATCCTACATCCTCAATCCCCGATCCTCAATCCTTAATCCTCAATCTTCAATCATCAATCGCCAGTCCTCAATCTTCAATCCTCAATGCTCAATCCTCGATCCTCAATCCTCAGTCCTCAATCCTCAATTCTCAATCCTCAAACCTCAATCCTCAACCTTCAGTCCTCGTCCTCAATCCTCAACACTCAAACCTCAATCCTCAATCTTCAATCATCAATAATCAATCTTCAATCCTCAATCATCAATCCTCAATCCTCAATCCTCAATCCTCAATATTCAACACTCAACCCTCAACCATCAATCCTCAATACTCAACCATCAATCCTCAATTCTCAATTCTCAATAGAACATCCTGAATTCTGATGGTTCAATACTCAATCCAGAATATTCAATAATCAAATCTCAAACCTCAAGCATCAATTCTCAACACCCAATCCTCAACCGTCTGTCCTCGTCCTCAATCCTCAACCCTCAATTCTCAATCCTCAATCCTCAATCCTCAATCGTCAATCCTCAATCCCCAATCCTCAATCTTCAATGCTCAATCCTCAATCCACAATCCTCAATCCTCAATCCTCAATCTTCAATCCTCAATCGTCAATCTTCAGTCCTCAATACTTAATCTTCAATTCTCAATCTTCAATCCTCAATCCTCAATACTCAATCCTCAGTACTCAATCCTCAATCCTCAATCTTCAATCCTCAATACTCAATCTTCAATCCTCAATCCTCAATCCTCAATCCTCAATCCTCAATCTTCAAACCTCAATCCTCAATCATCAATACTCAATCCTCAACCTTCAATCCTCAATACTCAATCTTCAATCCTGAGGCCTCAATTCTCAACCGTCAATACTCAATCTTCAATCCTCAATACTCAATCTTTAATCCTCAATCCTCAATCCTCAATCCTCAATCGTCATTCTTCAATCCTCAGTACCCAATCCTCAATCTTCAACCCTCTGTCCTCAATCATCAATTCTCAATCCTCAATCCTCAATCCTCAGGCCTCAAACATCAATATTCAACCTTCAGTCCTCGTCCTCAACCCACAAACCTCAATCCTCAAACCTCAATCCTCTACCGTCAGTCCTCGTCCTCAGACCTCAACCCTCAATCATCATCCTCAATCTTCAATCATCAATACTCAATCTTCAATCCTCAATACTCAATCCTCAATCGTCAATCCTCAATCCCCAATCCTCAATCTTCAATGCTCAATCCTCAATCCTCAATCCTCAATCCTCAATCCTCAATCTTCAATCCTCAATCGTCAATCTTCAGTCCTCAATTCTCAATCTTCCATTCTCAATCTTCAATCCTCAATCCTCAATCCTCAATCCTCAGTACACAATCCTCAATCCTCAATCTTCAATTCTCAATACTCAATCTTCAATCCTCAATCCTCAATCCTCAATCCTCAATCCTCAATCTTCAATCCTCAATACTCAATCTGCAATCCTCAATCCTCAAACCTCAATCCTCAATCCTCATTCTTCAATCCTCAATCCTCAATCCTCAATCCTTAATCTTCAATCCTCAATTCTCAATCCTCAATCTTCAATCCTCAATACTCAATCTGCAATCCTCAATCCTCAAACCTCAATCCTCAATCCTCATTCTTCAATCCTCAATACCCAATCCTCAATCATCAACCCTCAGTCCTCAATCATCAATTCTCAATCCTCAATCCTCAATCCTCAGGCCTCAAACATCAATATTCAACCTTCAGTCCTCGTCATCAATCCACAAACCTCAATCCTCAAACCTCAATCCTCAACCGTCAGTCCTCGTCCTCAATCCTCAACCCTCAATCCTCATCCTCAATCTTCAATCATCAATACTCAATCATCAATCCTCAATACTCAATCTTCAATCCTCAATCCTCAATCCTCAATCCTCAATCTGCAATCCTCAATCCTCAGTCGTCAATCCTCAATCCTCAATCTTCAATCCTCAATACTCAATCTGCAATCCTCAATCCTCAATCCTCAATCCTCAATCCTCATTCTTCTATCATCAATACCCAATCCTCGATCTCCAATCCTCAATCCTCAATCCTCAATTCTCAATCCTCAACCCTCAATACGCAGACCTCAAACATCAATATTCATCCCTCAGTCCCCGTCCTCAATCCACAACCCTCAATCCTCAATCCTCAATCTTCAATCATCAATATTCAATCTTCAATCCTCAATCCTCAATACTCAATCCTCAATCCTCAATACTCAATCTTCAATCCTCAATCCTGAATCCTCAATCCTCAATCCTCAACCTTCAATCCTCAATACTCAATCTTCAATCCCCAATCCTCAATTCTCAATCCTCAATCCTCAATGTTCAATCCTCAATCCTCAATGTTCAATCCTCAATACCCAATCCTCAATCTTCAATCCTCAATCCTCAATCCTCAATCCTCAATCCACAATCCTCAATCCTCAATCCTCAGTCCTCAAACCTCAATCCTCAATCTTCAATCATCAATATTCAATCTTCAATCCTCAATACTCAATCTGCAATCCTCAATCCTCAATCCTCAATTCTCAATCCTCAATCCTCAGTCCTGAGTCCTCAAACCTCAATCCTCAACCCTCAGCCCTCATCCTCAATCCTCAATCCTCAATCCTCAATCCTCAGCCCTCAGTCCTCAAACCTCAATACTCAATCCTTAATACTCAATCCTCAATCATCAATCTTCAATCCTCAATACTCAATCTTCAATCCTCAATACTCAATCCTCAATCCTCAATACTCAACCAACAATCCTAAATTCCCAATGCTCAATAGAATATCCTGAATTCTCAGGATTCTATACTCAAACCTCAATCCTCAACCCTCAGCCCTCATTCTCAATCCTCAATCCTCAATCCTCAATATTCAATCCTCAATACTCAGTCTTCAATCCTCAATCCTCAATCCTCAATCCTCAATCCTCAATCCTCAGTCATAAATCCTCAATCTTCAATCCTCAATCCTCAATCCTCAATCCTCAATCCTCAATCCTCAGTCATAAATCCTCAATCTTCAATACTCAATCGTCAATCCTCAGTCCTCAATCCTCAATCCTCAATCCTCGTTCCTCAAACCTCAATCCTCAACACTCAGTCCCCATTCTCAATTATCAATTCTCAATCCTCAATCCTCAATCCTCAATCTTCAATCCCCAAAAATCAATCTCCAATCCTAGATCCTCAATCTCCAATCCTCAGTTCTTAATCCTCAATCTTCAATCCTCAATCGCCAGTCCTCTATCTTCAATCCTCTACGCTCAATCGTCAATCCTCAAGCCTCAGTCCTCAATCCTCAATCCTCAATCCTCAAACCTCAATCCTCAACCGCCTGTCCTCGTCCTCAATCCTCAACCCTCAATTCTCAATCCTCAATCCTCAATCCTCAATACTCAACCATCAACCCTCAATTCTCAATACTCAATCCTCAATCTTCAATCCTCAGGCATCAATACTCAATCTTCAATTTTCAATACTCAATCCTCAATCCTCAATCCACAATCCTCAACCTTCAATGCTCAATACTCAATCTTGAATCCTCAATCCTCAATCCTCAATCCTCAATCCTCAATCATCATCCCTCAATATTCAATCCTGAATACTCAATCTTCAATCATCAATCCTCAATCCTCAATCCTTAGTCGTCAATCCTCTGTCATCAATCCTCAATCTTCAATACTCAATCGTCAATCCTTAGACCTAAATCCTCAAACCTCAATCCTCAACCCTCAGTCTTCATCCTCAATTCTCAATTCTCAATCCTCAATCCTCAATCCTCAATCCTCAATATTCAATCATCAATAATCAGTCTCCAATCCTACATCCTCAATCCCCGATCCTCAATCCTTAATCCTCAATCTTCAATCATCAATCGCCAGTCCTCAGTCTTCAATCCTCAATGCTCAATCCTCGATCCTCAATCCTCAGTCCTCAATCCTCAATTCTCAATCCTCAATCCTCAATCCTCAACCTTCAGTCCTCGTCCTCAATCCTCAACACTCAAACCTCAATCCTCAATCTTCAATCATCAATAATCAATCTTCAATCCTCAATCATCAATCCTCAATCCTCAATCCTCAATCCTCAATATTCAACACTCAACCCTCAACCATCAATCCTCAATACTCAACCATCAATCCTCAATTCTCAATTCTCAATAGAACATCCTGAATTCTGATGGTTCAATACTCAATCCAGAATATTCAATAATCAAATCTCAAACCTCAAGCATCAATTCTCAACACCCAATCCTCAACACTCAGTCCTCTCTCTTCAATCCTACATCCTCAACAATCAATCCTCAAGCGTCAATCCTCAATACTTAATCCTTAATACTCAATCCTCAATCATCAATCTTCAATCCTCAATACTCAATCTTCAATCCGCAATACTCAATCCTCAATCCTCAATACTCAACCAACAATCCTAAATTCCCAATGCTCAATAGAATATCCTGAATTCTCAGGATTCTATACTCAAACCTCAATCCTCAACCCTCAGGCCTCATTCTCAATCCTCAATCCTCAATCCTCAATATTCAATCCCCTATACTCAGTCTTCAATCCTCAATCCTCAATCCTCAGTCCTCAATCCTCAATCCTCAGTCATAAATCCTCAATCTTCAATACTCAATCGTCAATCCTCAGTCCTCATTCCTCAATCCTCAATCCTCGTTCCTCAAACCTCGATCCTCAACCCTCAGTCCTCATTCTCAATTATCAATTCGCAATCCTCAATCCTCAATCCTCAATCTTCAATCCCCAAAAATCATTCTCGAATCCTAGTTCCTCAATCCCCAATCCTCAGTCCTGAAACCTCAATCTTCAATCCTCAATACTCAATCTGCAATCCTCAATCCTTAATCCTCAATCCTCAATACTCATTCTTCAATCCTCAATACCCAATCCTCAATCTTCAACCCTCAGTCCTCAATCATCAATTCTCAATCCCCAATCCTCAATCCTCAGGCCTCAAACATCAATATTCAACCTTCAGTCCTCGTCCTCAATCCACAACCCTCAATCCTCAAACCTTCATCCTCAACCGTCAGTCCTCGTCCTCAATCCTCAACCCTCAATCCTCAATCCTCAATCTTCAATCATCAATACTCAATCTTCAATCCTCAATACACAATCCTCAATCGTCTATCCTCAATCCCCAATCCTCAATCTTCAATGCTCAATCCTCAATCCACAATCCTCAATCCTCAATCCTCAATCTTCAATCCTCAATCGTCAATCTTCAGTCCTCAATACTCAATCTTCAATTCTCAATCTACAATCCTCAATCCTCAATCCTCAATCCTCAGTACTCATTCCTCAATACTCAATCATCAATCCTCAATACTCAATCTTCAATCCTCAATCCTCAATCCTCAATCCTCAATCCTCAATCTTCAAACCTCAATCCTCAATCATCAATACTCAATCCTCAACCTTCAATCCTCAATACACAATCTTCAATCCTGAATCCTCAATTCTCAACCCTCAATACTCAATCTTCAATCCTCAATACTCAATCTTCAATCCTCAATCCTCAATCCTCAATCCTCAATCGTAATTCTTCAATCCTCAGTACCCAATCCTCAATCTTCAACCCTCAGTCCTCAATCATCAATTCTCAATTCTCAATCCTCAATCCTCAGGCCTCAAACATCAATATCCAACCTTCAGTCCTCGTCCTCAATCCACAAACCTCAATCCTCAAACCTCAATCCTCAACCCTCAGTCCTCATTCTCAATTATCAATTCTCAATCCTCAATCCTCAATCCTCAATCTTCAATCCCCAAAAATCAATCTCCAATCCTAGATCCTCAATCCCCAATCCTCAGTCCTGAACCCTCAATCTTCAATCCTCAATACTCAATCTGCAATCCTCAATACTTAATCCTCAATCCTCAATACTCATTCTTCAATCCTCAATACCCAATCCTCAATCTTCAACCCTCAGTCCTCAATCATCAATTCTCAATCCTCAATCCTCAATCCTCAGGCCTCAAACATCAATATTCAACCCTCAGTCCTCGTCCTCAATCCACAACCCTCAGTCCTCAAACCTCAATCCTCAACCGTCGGTCCTCGTCCTCAATCTTCAACACTCAATCCTCAATCCTCAATCTTGAATCATGAATACTCAATCTTCAATCCTCAATACTCAATCCTCAATCGTCAATCCTCAATCCCCAATCCTCAATCTTCAATGCTCAATCCTCAATCCGCAATCCTCAATCCTCAATACTCAATCTTCAATCCTCAATCGTCAATCTTCAGTCCTCAATACTCAATCTTCAACCATCAATGCCCAATCCTCAATCTTCAATCCTCAATCCTCAATCCTCAATTCTCAATATTCAATCCTCAATCCTCATTCCTCAATCCTCAGTACTCAATAATCAATCCTCAATCTTCAATCCTCAATCTTCAATCCTCAATACTCAATCTTGAATCCTCAATCCTCAATCCTCAATCCTCAATCCTCAATCTTCAACCCTCAATCCTCAATACTCAATCTTCAATCCTCAATACTCAATCTGCAATCTTCAATCCTCAAACCTCAATCCTCAATCCTCGTTCTTCAACCATCAATACCCAATCCTCAATCTTCAATCCTCAATCCTCAATCCTCAATTCTCAATCCTCAATCCTCAATCCTCAATCCTCAATCCTCAATCCTCAGTCATAAATCCTCAATCTTCAATACTCAATCGTCAATCCTCAGTCCTCAATCCTCAATCCTCAATCCTCGTTCCTCAAACCTCAATCCTCAACCCTCAGTCCTCATTCTCAATTATCAATTCTCAATCCTCAATCCTCAATCCTCAATCTTCAATCCCCAAAAATCAATCTCCAATCCTAGATCCTCAATCTCCAATCCTCAGTCCTTAATCCTCAATCTTCAATCCTCAATCGCCAGTCCTCTATCTTCAATCCTCTACGCTCAATCGTCAATCCTCAAGCCTCACTCCTGAATCCTCAATCCTCAATCCTCAAACCTCAATCCTCAACCGTCTGTCCTCGTCCTCAATCCTCAACCCTCAATTCTCAATCCTCAATCCTCAATCCTCAATACTCAACCATCAATCCTCAATTCTCAATACCCAATCCTCAATCTTCAATCCTCAGGCATCAATACTCAATCTTCAATATTCAATCCTCAATCCTCAATCCTCAATCCACAATCCTCAACCTTCAATGCTCAATACTCAATCTTGAATCCTTAATCCTCAATCCTCAATCCTCAATCCTCAATCCTCATCCCTCAATATTCAATCCTGAATACTCAATCTTCAATCATCAATCCTCAATCCTCAATCCTTAGTCGTCAATCCTCAGTCATCAATCCTCAATCTTCAATACTCAATCGTCAATCCTTAGACCTCAATCCTCAAACCTCGTTCCTCAAACCTCAATCCTCAACCCTCAGTCTTCATCCTCAATTCTCAATTCTCAATCCTCAATCCTCAATCCTCAATCCTCAATATTCAATCATCAATAATCAATCTCCAATCCTACATCCTCAATCCCCGATCCTCAATCCTTAATCCTCAATCTTCAATCATCAATCGAGAGTCCTCAATCTTCAATCCTCAATGCTCAATCCTCGATCCTCAATCCTCAGTCCTCAATCCTCAATTCTCAATCCTCAAACCTCAATCCTCAACCTTCAGTCCTCGTCCTCAATCCTCAACACTCAAACCTCAATCCTCAATCTTCAATCATCAATAATCAATCTTCAATCCTCAATCATCAGTCCTCAATCCTCAATCCTCAATCCTCAATATTCAACACTCAACCCTCAACCATCAATCCTCAATACTCAACCATCAATCCTCAATTCTCAATTCTCAATAGAACATCCTGAATTCTGATGGTTCAATACTCAATCCAGAATATTCAATAATCAAATCTCAAACCTCAAGCATCAATTCTCAACACCCAATCCTCAACACTCAGTCCTCTCTCTTCAATCCTACATCCTCAACAATCAATCCTCAAGCGTCAATCCTCAATACTCAATCCTTAATACTCAATCCTCAATCATCAATCTTCAATCCTCAATACTCAATCTTCAATCCTCAATACACAATCCTCAATCCTCAATACACAACCAACAATCCTAAATTCCCAATGCTCAATAGAATATCCTGAATTCTCAGGATTCTATACTCAAACCTCAATCCTCAACCCTCAGCCCTCATTCTCAATCCTCAATCCTCAATCCTCAATATTCAATCCCCTATACTCAGTCTTCAATCCTCAATCCTCAATCCTCAATCCTCAGTCATAAATCCTCAATCTTCAATACTCAATCGTCAATCCTCAGTCCTCAATCCTCAATCCTCAATCCTCGTTCCTCAAACCTCAATCCTCAACCCTCAGTCCTCATTCTCAATTATCAATTCTCAATCCTCAATCCTCAATCCTCAATCTTCAATCCCCAAAAATCAATCTCCAATCCTAGTTCCTCAATCCCCAATCCTCAGTCCTGAATCCTCAATCTTCAATCCTCAATACTCAATCTGCAATCCTCAATCTTCAATGCTCAATCCTCAATCCGCAATCCTCAATCGTCAATACTCAATCTTCAATCCTCAATCGTCAATCTTCAGTCCTCAATACTCAATCTTCAATTCTCAATCTTCAATCCTCAATCCTCAATCCTCAATCCTCAGTACTCAATAATCAATCCTCAATCTTCAATCCTCAATACTCAATCTTCAATCCTCAATCCTCAATCCTCAATCCTCAATCCTCAATCTTCAATCCTGAATCGTCAATCTTCAGTCCTCAATTCTCAATCTTCCATTCTCAATCTTCAATCCTCAATCCTCAATCCTCAATCCTCAGTACTCAATCCTCAATCCTCAATCCTCAATCTTCAATCCTCAATACTCAATCTTCAATCCTCAATCCTCAATCCTCAATCCTCAATCCTCAATCTTCAATCCTCAATTCTCAGTCCTCAACCTTCAATCCTCAATACTCAATCTGCAATCCTCAATCCTCAAACCTCAATCCTCAATCCTCATTCTTCAATCCTCAATCCTCAATCCTCAATCCTTAATCTTCAATCCTCAATTCTCAATCCTCAATCTTCAATCCTCAATACTCAATCTGCAATCCTCAATCCTCAAACCTCAATCCTCAATCCTCATTCTTCAATCCTCAATACCCAATCCTCAATCATCAACCCTCAGTCCTCAATCATCAATTCTCAATCCTCATTCCTCAATCCTCAGGCCTCAAACATCAATATTCAACCCTCAGTCCTCGTCCTCAATCCACAACCCTCAATCCTCAAACCTCAATCCTCAACCGTCGGTCCTCGTCCTCAATCCTCAACACTCAATCCTCAATCCTCAATCTTCAATCATCAATACTCAATCTGCAATCCTCAATACTCAATCCTCAATCGTCAATCCTCAATCCCCAATCCTCAATCTTCAATGCTCAATCCTCAATCCGCAATCCTCAATCCTCAATACTCAATCTTCAATCCTCAATCGACAATCTTCAGTCCTCAATACTCAATCTTCAATTCTCAATCTTCAATCCTCAATCCTCAATCCTCAATCCTCAGTACTCAATAATCAATCCTCAATCTTCAATCCTCAATACTCAATCTTCAATCCTCAATCCTCAATCCTCAATCCTCAATCCTCAATCTTCAACCCTCAATCCTCTATACTCAATCTTCAATCCTCAATACTCAATCTGCAATCTTCAATCCTCAAACCTCAATCCTCAATCCTCATTCTTCAACCATCAATACCCAATCCTCAATCTTCAATCCTCAATCCTCAATCCTCAATTCTCAATCCTCAATCCTTAATCCTCAGACCTCAAACATCAATATTCAACCCTCAGTCCTCGTCCTCAATCCACAACCCTCAATCCTCAGTCCTCAATATTCAATCATCAATATTCAATCTTCAATCCTCAATCCTCAATCCTCAATCCTCAATCCTCAATCCTCAATCCTCAATCTTCAAACCTCAATCCTCAATCCTCAATACTCAATCCTCAACCTTCAATCCTCAATACTCAATCTTCAATCCTGAATCCTCAATTCTCAATCCTCAATACTCAATCTTCAATCCTCAATACTCAATCTTCAATCCTCAATCCTCAATCCTCAAACCTCAATCGTCATTCTTCAATCCTCAATACCCAATCCTCAATCTTCAACCCGCAGTCCTCAATCATCAATTCTCAATCCCCAATCCTCAATCCTCAGGCCTCAAACATCAATATTCAACCTTCAGTCCTCGTCCTCAATCCACAACCCTCAATCCTCAAACCTCAATCCTCAACCGTCAGTCCTCGTCCTCAATCCTCAACCCTCAATCCTCAATTCTCAATCTTCAATCATCAATACTCAATCTTCAATCCTCAATACACAATCCTCAATCGTCAATCCTCAATCCCCAATCCTCAATCTTCAATGCTCAATCCTCAATCCACAATCCTCAATCCTCAGTACTCAATCCACAACCCTCAATCCTCAGTCCTCAATATTCAATCATCAATATTCAATCTTCAATCCTCAATCCTCAATCCTCAATCCTCAATCCTCAATCCTCAATCCTCAATCTTCAAACCTCAATCCTCAATCCTCAATACTCAATCCTCAACCTTCAATCCTCAATACTCAATCTTCAATCCTGAATCCTCAATTCTCAATCCTCAATACTCAATCTTCAATCCTCAATACTCAATCTTCAATCCTCAATCCTCAATCCTCAAACCTCAATCGTCATTCTTCAATCCTCAATACCCAATCCTCAATCTTCAACCCTGAGTCCTCAATCATCAATTCTCAATCCCCAATCCTCAATCCTCAGGCCTCAAACATCAATATTCAACCTTCAGTCCTCGTCCTCAATCCACAACCCTCAATCCTCAAACCTCAATCCTCAACCGTCAGTCCTCGTCCTCAATCCTCAACCCTCAATCCTCAATTCTCAATCTTCAATCATCAATACTCAATCTTCAATCCTCAATACACAATCCTCAATCGTCAATCCTCAATCCCCAATCCTCAATCTTCAATGCTCAATCCTCAATCCACAATCCTCAATCCTCAGTACTCAATCCTCAATCCTCAATCTTCAATCCTCAATACTCAATCTTCAATCCTCAATCCTCAATCCTCAATCCTCAATCCTCAATCTTCAATCCTCAATTCTCAGTCCTCAACCTTCAATCCTCAATACTCAATCTGCAATCCTCAATCCTCAAACCTCAATCCTCAATCCTCATTCTTCAATCCTCAATCCTCAATCCTCAATCCTTAATCTTCAATCCTCAATCCTCAATCCTCAATCTTCAATCCTCAATACTCAATCTGCAATCCTCAATCCTCAAACCTCAATCCTCAATCTTCATTCTTCAATCCTCAATACCCAATCCTCAATCATCAACCCTCAGTCCTCAATCATCAATTCTCAATCCTCAATCCTCAATCCTCAGGCCTCAAACATCAATATTCAACCCTCAGTCCTCGTCCTCAATCCACAACCCACAATCCTCAAACCTCAATCCTCAACCGTCGGTCCTCGTCCTCAATCCTCAACACTCAATCCTCAATCCTCAATCTTCAATCATCAATACTCAATCTTCAATCCTCAATACTCAATCCTCAATCGTCAATCCTCAATCCCCAATCCTCAATCTTCAATGCTCAATCCTCAATCCGCAATCCTCAATCCTCAATACTCAATCTTCAATCCTCAATCGTCAATCTTCAGTCCTCAATACTCAATCTTCAATTCTCAATCTTCAATCCTCAATCCTCAATCCTCAATCCTCAGTACTCAATAATCAATCCTCAATCTTCAATCCTCAATACTCAATCTTCAATCCTCAATCCTCAATCCTCAATCCTCAATCCTCAATCTTCAACCCTCAATCATCAATACTCAATCTTCAATCCTCAATACTCAATCTGCAATCTTCAATCCTCAAACCTCAATCCTCAATCCTCATTCTTCAACCATCAATACCCAATCCTCAATCTTCAATCCTCAATCCTCAATCCTCAATTCTCAATCCTCAATCCTTAATCCTCAGACCTCAAACATCAATATTCAACCCTCAGTCCTCGTCCTCAATCCACAACCCTCAATCCTCAGTCCTCAATATTCAATCATCAATATTCAATCTTCAATCCTCAATCCTCAATCCTCAATCCTCAATCCTCAATCCTCAATCCTCAATCTTCAAACCTCAATCCTCAATCCTCAATACTCAATCCTCAACCTTCAATCCTCAATACTCAATCTTCAATCCTGAATCCTCAATTCTCAATCCTCAATACTCAATCTTCAATCCTCAATACTCAATCTTCAATCCTCAATCCTCAATCCTCAAACCTCAATCGTCATTCTTCAATCCTCAATACCCAATCCTCAATCTTCAACCCTCAGTCCTCAATCATCAATTCTCAATCCCCAATCCTCAATCCTCAGGCCTCAAACATCAATATTCAACCTTCAGCCCTCGTCCTCAATCCACAACCCTCAATCCTCAAACCTCAATCCTCAACCGTCAGTCCTCGTCCTCAATCCTCAACCCTCAATCCTCAATCCTCAATCGTCAATCATCAATACTCAATCTTCAATCCTCAATACACAATCCCCCAATCGTCAATCCTCAATCCCCAATCCTCAATCTTCAATGCTCAATCCTCAATCCACAATCCTCAATCCTCAATCCTCAATCTTCAATCCTCAATCGTCAATCTTCAGTCCTCAATACTTAATCTTCAATTCTCAATCTTCAATCCTCAATCCTCAATCCTCAATCCTCAGTACTCAATCCTCAATCCTCAATCTTCAATCTTCAATACTCAATCTTCAATCCTCAATCCTCAATCCTCAATCCTCAATCCTCAATCTTCAAACCTCAATCCTCAATACTCAATCTTCAATCCTCAATCCTCAATCCTCAATCCTCAATCCTCAATCTTCAATCCTCAATTCTCAGTCCTCAACCTTCAATCCTCAATACTCAATCTGCAATCCTCAATCCTCAAACCTCAATCCTCAATCCTCATTCTTCAATCCTCAATCCTCAATCCTCAATCCTTAATCTTCAATCCTCAATTCTCAATCCTCAATCATCAATCCTCAATACTCAATCTGCAATCCTCAATCCTCAAACCTCAATCCTCAATCCTCATTCTTCAATCTTCAATACCCAATCCTCAATCATCAACCCTCAGTCCTCAATCATCAATTCTCAATCCTCAATCCTCAATCCTCAGGCCTCAAACAGCAATATTCAACCTTCAGTCCTCGTCATCAATCCACAAACCTCAATCCTCAAACCTCAATCATCAACCGTCAGTCCTCGTCCTCAATCCTCATCCCTCAATCCTCAATCCTCAATCTTCAAACCTCAATCCTCAATCATCAATACTCAATCCTCAACCTTCAATCCTCAATACTCAATCTTCAATCCTGAGGCCTCAATTCTCAACCGTCAATACTCAAACTTCAATCCTCAATACTCAATCTTCAATCCTCAATCCTCAATCCTCAGTCCTCAATCGTCATTCTTCAATCCTCAGTACCCAATCCTCAATCTTCAACCCTCAGTCCTCAATCATCAATTCTCAATCCTCAATCCTCAATCCTCAGGCCTCAAACATCAATATTCCACCTTCAGTCCTCGTCCTCAATCCACAACCCTCAATCCTCAATCCTCAATCCTCAACCGTCAGTCCTCGTCCTCAATCCTCAACCCTCAATCCTCAATCCTCAATCTTCAATCATGAATACTCAATCTTCAATCCTCAATACACAATCCTCAATCGTCAATCCTCAATCCCCAGTCCTCAATCTTCAATGCTCAATCCTCAATCCACAATCCTCAATCCTCAATCCTCAATCTTCAATCCTCAATCGTCAATCTTCAGTCCTCAATACTCAATCTTCAATTCTCAATCTTCAATCCTCAATCCTCAATCCTCAATCCTCAGTACTCAATCCTCAATCCTCAATCTTCAATCCTCAATACTCAATCTTCAATCCTCAATCCTCAATCCTCAATCCTCAATCCTAAATCTTCAACCCTCAGTCCTCAATCATCAATTCTCAATCCTCAATCCTCAATCCTCAGGCCTCAAACATCAATATTCAACCTTCAGTCCTCGTCCTCAACCCACAAACCTCAATCCTCAAACCTCAATCCTCTACCGTCAGTCCTCGTCCTCAGACCTCAACCCTCAATCATCATCCTCAATCTTCAATCATCAATACTCAATCTTCAATCCTCAATACTCAATCCTCAATCGTCAATCCTCAATCCCCAATCCTCAATCTTCAATGCTCAATCCTCAATCCTCAATCCTCAATCCTCAATCCTCAATCTTCATTCCTCAATCGTCAATCTTCAGTCCTCAATTCTCAATCTTCCATTCTCAATCTTCAATCCTCAATCCTCAATCCTCAATCCTCAGTTCTCAATCCTCAATCATCAATCTTCAATCCTCAATACTCAATCATCAATCCTCTATACTCAATCCTCAATCCTCAATCCTCATTTCTCAATCAGCAATCCTCAACCTTCAATACTCAATCCTCAACCCTCAATCCTCAATACTCAACCAACAATGCTAAATTCCCAATGCTCAATAGAATATCCTGAATTCTCAGGATTCTATACTCAAACCTCAATCCTCAATTCTCAGCCCTCATTCTCAATCCTCAATCCTCAATCCTCAATATTCAATACTCAATCTTCAATCCGCAATCCTCAATCCTCGATCCTCAATCCTCAATCCTCAATCTTCAATCCTCAGTCGTCAATCCTCAATCCTCAATCTTCAATCCTCAATTCTCAGTCCTCAACCTTCAATCCTCAATACTCAATCTGCAATCCTCAATCCTCAAACCTCAATCCTCAATCCTCATTCTTCAATCCTCAATCCTCAATCCTCAATCCTTAATCTTCAATCCTCAATTCTCAATCCTCAATCATCAATCCTCAATACTCAATCTGCAATCCTCAATCCTCAAACCTCAATCCTCAATCCTCATTCTTCAATCTTCAATACCCAATCCTCAATCATCAACCCTCAGTCCTCAATCATCAATTCTCAATCCTCAATCCTCAATCCTCAGGCCTCAAACATCAATATTCAACCTTCAGTCCTCGTCATCAATCCACAAACCTCAATCCTCAAACCTCAATCATCAACCGTCAGTCCTCGTCCTCAATCCTCAATCCTCAATCCTCAATATTCAATACTCAATCTTCAATCCGCAATCCTCAATCCTCGATCCTCAATCCTCAATCCTCAATCTTCAATCCTCAGTCGTCAATATTCAGTCCTCAATACTCAATTTTCAATTCTCTATCTTCAATCCTCAGTCCTCAATCCTCAATCCTCAGTACTCAATCCTCAATCCTCAATCTTCAATCCTCAATACTCAATCTTCAATCCCCAATCCTCAATCCTCAATCCTAAATCCTCAATCCTCAATCTTCAATCCTCAATCCTCAATCCTCAATCTTCAATCCCCAATACTCAATCTTCAATCCTCAATCCTCAATCCCCAATCCTCAATCCTCAATCCTCATTCTTCAATCCTCAATACCCAATCCTCAATCTTCAATACTCAATCATCAATCCTCAATCCTCAAACCTCAATCCTCATTCTTCAATCCTCAATACCCAATCCTCAATCTTCAATCCTCATTCCTCAATCCTCAATTCTCAATCCTCAATCCTCAGTCCTGAGTCCTCGAACCTCAATCCTCAACCCTCAGCCCTCATCCTCAATCCGCAATCCTCAATCCTCAATCCTCAGCCCTCAGTCCTCAAACCTCAATACTCAATCCTCAATACCCAATCCTCAATCCTCAATCCTCAATCATCAACCCTCAATCTTCAATACTCATTCCGCAATCCTCAACCCCAATCCTCAATCTTCAATCATCAATCCTCAATCTTCAACACTCAATCCTCAATTCTCAATACTCAATCCTCAATCTTCAATCCTCAGGCATCAATACTCAATCTTCAATATTCAATCCTCAATCCTCAATCCTCAATCCACAATCCTCAACCTTCAATGCTCAATACTCAATCTTGAATCCTCTATCCTCAATCCTCAATCCTCAACCCTCAATCCTCATCCCTCAATATTCAATCCTCAATCCTCAATCTTCAATCATCAATTCTCAGTCCTCAATCCTTAGTCGTCAATCCTCAGTCATCAATCCTCAATCTTCAATACTCAATCGTCAATCCTTAGACCTCAATCCTCAAACCTCGTTCCTCAAACCTCAATCCTCAACCCCCAGTCTTCTTCCTCAATTCTCAATTCTCAATCCTCAATTCTCAATCCTCAATCCTCAATCCTCAATCCTCAATATTCAATCATCAATAATCAATCTCCAATCCTACATCCTCAATCCCCGATCCTCAATCCTTAATCCTCAATCTTCAATCATCAATCGCCAGTCCTCAATCTTCAATCCTCAATGCTCAATCCTCAATCCTCAATCTTCAATCCTCAGGCATCAATACTCAATCTTCAATATTCAATCCTCAATCCTCAATCCTCAATCCACAATCCTCAACCTTCAATGCTCAATACTCAATCTTGAATCCTCAATCCTCAATCCTCAATCCTCAACCCTCAATCCTCATCCCTCAATATTCAATCCTCAATCCTCAATCTTCAATCATCAATCCTCTATCCTCAATCCTTAGTCGTCAATCCTCAGTCATCAATCCTCAATCTTCAATACTCAATCGTCAATCCTTAGACCTCAATCCTCAAACCTCGTTCCTCAAACCTCAATCCTCAACCCTCAGTCTTCATCCTCAATTCTCAATTCTCATTCCTCAATCCTCAATCCTCAATCCTCAATATTCAATCATCAATAATCAATCTCCAATCCTACATCCTCAATCCCCGATCCTCAATCCTTAATCCTCAATCTTCAATCATCAATCGCCAGTCCTCAATCTTCAATCCTCAATGCTCAATCCTCGATCCTCAATCCTCAGTCCTCAATCCTCAATTCTCAATCCTCAAACCTCAATCCTCAACCTTCAGTCCTCGTCCTCAATCCTCAACACTCAAACCTCAATCCTCAATCTTCAATCATCAATAATCAATCTTCAATCCTCAATCATCAATCCTCAATCCTCAATCCTCAATCCTCAATATTCAACACTCAACCCTCAACCATCAATCCTCAATACTCAACCATCAATCCTCAATTCTCAATTCTCAATAGAACATCCTGAATTCTGATGGTTCAATACTCAATCCAGAATATTCAATAATCAAATCTCAAACCTCAAGCATCAATTCTCAACACCCAATCCTCAACCGTCTGTCCTCGTCCTCAATCCTCAACCCTCAATTCTCAATCCTCAATCCTCAATCCTCAATCGTCAATCCTCAATCCCCAATCCTCAATCTTCAATGCTCAATCCTCAATCCACAATCCTCAATCCTCAATCCTCAATCTTCAATCCTCAATCGTCAATCTTCAGTCCTCAATACTTAATCTTCAATTCTCAATCTTCAATCCTCAATCCTCAATACTCAATCCTCAGTACTCAATCCTCAATCCTCAATCTTCAATCCTCAATACTCAATCTTCAATCCTCAATCCTCAATCCTCAATCCTCAATCCTCAATATTCAAACCTCAATCCTCAATCATCAATACTCAATCCTCAACCTTCAATCCTCAATACTCAATCTTCAATCCTGAGGCCTCAATTCTCAACCGTCAATACTCAATCTTCAATCCTCAATACTCAATCTTCAATCCTCAATCCTCAATCCTCAATCCTCAATCGTCATTCTTCAATCCTCAGTACCCAATCCTCAATCTTCAACCCTCTGTCCTCAATCATCAATTCTCAATCCTCAATCCTCAATCCTCAGGCCTCAAACATCAATATTCAACCTTCAGTCCTCGTCCTCAACCCACGAACCTCAATCCTCAAACCTCAATCCTCTACCGTCAGTCCTCGTCCTCAGACCTCAACCCTCAATCATCATCCTCAATCTTCAATCATCAATACTCAATCTTCAATCCTCAATACTCAATCCTCAATCGTCAATCCTCAATCCCCAATCCTCAATCTTCAATGCTCAATCCTCAATCCTCAATCCTCAATCCTCAATCCTCAATCTTCAATCCTCAATCGTCAATCTTCAGTCCTCAATTCTCAATCTTCCATTCTCAATCTTCAATCCTCAATCCTCAATCCTCAATCCTCAGTACACAATCCTCAATCCTCAATCTTCAATCCTCAATACTCAATCTTCAATCCTCAATCCTCAATCCTCAATCCTCAATCCTCAATCTTCAATCCTCAATACTCAATCTGCAATCCTCAATCCTCAAACCTCAATCCTCAATCCTCATTCTTCAATCCTCAATCCTCAATCCTCAATCCTTAATCTTCAATCCTCAATTCTCAATCCTCAATCTTCAATCCTCAATACTCAATCTGCAATCCTCAATCCTCAAACCTCAATCCTCAATCCTCATTCTTCAATCCTCAATACCCAATCCTCAATCATCAACCCTCAGTCCTCAATCATCAATTCTCAATCCTCAATCCTCAATCCTCAGGCCTCAAACATCAATATTCAACCTTCAGTCCTCGTCATCAATCCACAAACCTCAATCCTCAAACCTCAATCCTCAACCGTCAGTCCTCGTCCTCAATCCTCAACCCTCAACCCTCATCCTCAATCTTCAATCATCAATACTCAATCATCAATCCTCAATACTCAATCTTCAATCCTCAATCCTCAATCCTCAATCCTCAATCTGCAATCCTCAATCCTCAGTCGTCAATCCTCAATCCTCAATCTTCAATCCTCAATACTCAATCTGCAATCCTCAATCCTCAATCCTCAATCCTCAATCCTCAATCCTCAATCCTCAATCCTCAACCCTCAATCCTCATCCCTCAATATTCAATCCTCAATCCTCAATCTTCAATCATCAATCCTCTATCCTCAATCCTTAGTCGTCAATCCTCAGTCATCAATCCTCAATCTTCAATACTCAATCGTCAATCCTTAGACCTCAATCCTCAAACCTCGTTCCTCAAACCTCAATCCTCAACCCTCAGTCTTCATCCTCAATTCTCAATTCTCATTCCTCAATCCTCAATCCTCAATCCTCAATATTCAATCATCAATAATCAATCTCCAATCCTACATCCTCAATCCCCGATCCTCAATCCTTAATCCTCAATCTTCAATCATCAATCGCCAGTCCTCAATCTTCAATCCTCAATGCTCAATCCTCGATCCTCAATCCTCAGTCCTCAATCCTCAATTCTCAATCCTCAAACCTCAATCCTCAACCTTCAGTCCTCGTCCTCAATCCTCAACACTCAAACCTCAATCCTCAATCTTCAATCATCAATAATCAATCTTCAATCCTCAATCATCAATCCTCAATCCTCAATCCTCAATCCTCAATATTCAACACTCAACCCTCAACCATCAATCCTCAATACTCAACCATCAATCCTCAATTCTCAATTCTCAATAGAACATCCTGAATTCTGATGGTTCAATACTCAATCCAGAATATTCAATAATCAAATCTCAAACCTCAAGCATCAATTCTCAACACCCAATCCTCAACCGTCTGTCCTCGTCCTCAATCCTCAACCCTCAATTCTCAATCCTCAATCCTCAATCCTCAATCGTCAATCCTCAATCCCCAATCCTCAATCTTCAATGCTCAATCCTCAATCCACAATCCTCAATCCTCAATCCTCAATCTTCAATCCTCAATCGTCAATCTTCAGTCCTCAATACTTAATCTTCAATTCTCAATCTTCAATCCTCAATCCTCAATACTCAATCCTCAGTACTCAATCCTCAATCCTCAATCTTCAATCCTCAATACTCAATCTTCAATCCTCAATCCTCAATCCTCAATCCTCAATCCTCAATATTCAAACCTCAATCCTCAATCATCAATACTCAATCCTCAACCTTCAATCCTCAATACTCAATCTTCAATCCTGAGGCCTCAATTCTCAACCGTCAATACTCAATCTTCAATCCTCAATACTCAATCTTCAATCCTCAATCCTCAATCCTCAATCCTCAATCGTCATTCTTCAATCCTCAGTACCCAATCCTCAATCTTCAACCCTCTGTCCTCAATCATCAATTCTCAATCCTCAATCCTCAATCCTCAGGCCTCAAACATCAATATTCAACCTTCAGTCCTCGTCCTCAACCCACGAACCTCAATCCTCAAACCTCAATCCTCTACCGTCAGTCCTCGTCCTCAGACCTCAACCCTCAATCATCATCCTCAATCTTCAATCATCAATACTCAATCTTCAATCCTCAATACTCAATCCTCAATCGTCAATCCTCAATCCCCAATCCTCAATCTTCAATGCTCAATCCTCAATCCTCAATCCTCAATCCTCAATCCTCAATCTTCAATCCTCAATCGTCAATCTTCAGTCCTCAATTCTCAATCTTCCATTCTCAATCTTCAATCCTCAATCCTCAATCCTCAATCCTCAGTACACAATCCTCAATCCTCAATCTTCAATCCTCAATACTCAATCTTCAATCCTCAATCCTCAATCCTCAATCCTCAATCCTCAATCTTCAATCCTCAATACTCAATCTGCAATCCTCAATCCTCAAACCTCAATCCTCAATCCTCATTCTTCAATCCTCAATCCTCAATCCTCAATCCTTAATCTTCAATCCTCAATTCTCAATCCTCAATCTTCAATCCTCAATACTCAATCTGCAATCCTCAATCCTCAAACCTCAATCCTCAATCCTCATTCTTCAATCCTCAATACCCAATCCTCAATCATCAACCCTCAGTCCTCAATCATCAATTCTCAATCCTCAATCCTCAATCCTCAGGCCTCAAACATCAATATTCAACCTTCAGTCCTCGTCATCAATCCACAAACCTCAATCCTCAAACCTCAATCCTCAACCGTCAGTCCTCGTCCTCAATCCTCAACCCTCAACCCTCATCCTCAATCTTCAATCATCAATACTCAATCATCAATCCTCAATACTCAATCTTCAATCCTCAATCCTCAATCCTCAATCCTCAATCTGCAATCCTCAATCCTCAGTCGTCAATCCTCAATCCTCAATCTTCAATCCTCAATACTCAATCTGCAATCCTCAATCCTCAATCCTCAATCCTCAATCCTCATTCTTCTATCATCAATACCCAATCCTCGATCTCCAATCCTCAATCCTCAATCCTCAATTCTCAATCCTCAACCCTCAATACGCAGACCTCAAACATCAATATTCATCCCTCAGTCCCCGTCCTCAATCCACAACCCTCAATCCTCAATCCTCAATCTTCAATCATCAATATTCAATCTTCAATCCTCAATCCTCAATACTCAATCCTCAATCCTCAATACTCAATCTTCAATCCTCAATCCTGAATCCTCAATCCTCAATCCTCAACCTTCAATCCTCAATACTCAATCTTCAATCCCCAATCCTCAATTCTCAATCCTCAATCCTCAATGTTCAATCCTCAATCCTCAATGTTCAATCCTCAATACCCAATCCTCAATCTTCAATCCTCAATCCTCAATCCTCAATCCTCAATCCACAATCCTCAATCCTCAATCCTCAGTCCTCAAACCTCAATCCTCAATCTTCAATCATCAATATTCAATCTTCAATCCTCAATACTCAATCTGCAATCCTCAATCCTCAATCCTCAATTCTCAATCCTCAATCCTCAGTCCTGAGTCCTCAAACCTCAATCCTCAACCCTCAGCCCTCATCCTCAATCCTCAATCCTCAATCCTCAATCCTCAGCCCTCAGTCCTCAAACCTCAATACTCAATCCTTAATACTCAATCCTCAATCATCAATCTTCAATCCTCAATACTCAATCTTCAATCCTCAATACTCAATCCTCAATCCTCAATACTCAACCAACAATCCTAAATTCCCAATGCTCAATAGAATATCCTGAATTCTCAGGATTCTATACTCAAACCTCAATCCTCAACCCTCAGCCCTCATTCTCAATCCTCAATCCTCAATCCTCAATATTCAATCCTCAATACTCAGTCTTCAATCCTCAATCCTCAATCCTCAATCCTCAATCCTCAATCCTCAGTCATAAATCCTCAATCTTCAATCCTCAATCCTCAATCCTCAATCCTCAATCCTCAATCCTCAGTCATAAATCCTCAATCTTCAATACTCAATCGTCAATCCTCAGTCCTCAATCCTCAATCCTCAATCCTCGTTCCTCAAACCTCAATCCTCAACACTCAGTCCCCATTCTCAATTATCAATTCTCAATCCTCAATCCTCAATCCTCAATCTTCAATCCCCAAAAATCAATCTCCAATCCTAGATCCTCAATCTCCAATCCTCAGTTCTTAATCCTCAATCTTCAATCCTCAATCGCCAGTCCTCTATCTTCAATCCTCTACGCTCAATCGTCAATCCTCAAGCCTCAGTCCTCAATCCTCAATCCTCAATCCTCAAACCTCAATCCTCAACCGCCTGTCCTCGTCCTCAATCCTCAACCCTCAATTCTCAATCCTCAATCCTCAATCCTCAATACTCAACCATCAACCCTCAATTCTCAATACTCAATCCTCAATCTTCAATCCTCAGGCATCAATACTCAATCTTCAATTTTCAATACTCAATCCTCAATCCTCAATCCACAATCCTCAACCTTCAATGCTCAATACTCAATCTTGAATCCTCAATCCTCAATCCTCAATCCTCAATCCTCAATCATCATCCCTCAATATTCAATCCTGAATACACAATCTTCAATCATCAATCCTCAATCCTCAATCCTTAGTCGTCAATCCTCTGTCATCAATCCTCAATCTTCAATACTCAATCGTCAATCCTTAGACCTAAATCCTCAAACCTCAATCCTCAACCCTCAGTCTTCATCCTCAATTCTCAATTCTCAATCCTCAATCCTCAATCCTCAATCCTCAATATTCAATCATCAATAATCAGTCTCCAATCCTACATCCTCAATCCCCGATCCTCAATCCTTAATCCTCAATCTTCAATCATCAATCGCCAGTCCTCAGTCTTCAATCCTCAATGCTCAATCCTCGATCCTCAATCCTCAGTCCTCAATCCTCAATTCTCAATCCTCAATCCTCAATCCTCAACCTTCAGTCCTCGTCCTCAATCCTCAACACTCAAACCTCAATCCTCAATCTTCAATCATCAATAATCAATCTTCAATCCTCAATCATCAATCCTCAATCCTCAATCCTCAATCCTCAATATTCAACACTCAACCCTCAACCATCAATCCTCAATACTCAACCATCAATCCTCAATTCTCAATTCTCAATAGAACATCCTGAATTCTGATGGTTCAATACTCAATCCAGAATATTCAATAATCAAATCTCAAACCTCAAGCATCAATTCTCAACACCCAATCCTCAACACTCAGTCCTCTCTCTTCAATCCTACATCCTCAACAATCAATCCTCAAGCGTCAATCCTCAATACTTAATCCTTAATACTCAATCCTCAATCATCAATCTTCAATCCTCAATACTCAATCTTCAATCCGCAATACTCAATCCTCAATCCTCAATACTCAACCAACAATCCTAAATTCCCAATGCTCAATAGAATATCCTGAATTCTCAGGATTCTATACTCAAACCTCAATCCTCAACCCTCAGGCCTCATTCTCAATCCTCAATCCTCAATCCTCAATATTCAATCCCCTATACTCAGTCTTCAATCCTCAATCCTCAATCCTCAGTCCTCAATCCTCAATCCTCAGTCATAAATCCTCAATCTTCAATACTCAATCGTCAATCCTCAGTCCTCATTCCTCAATCCTCAATCCTCGTTCCTCAAACCTCGATCCTCAACCCTCAGTCCTCATTCTCAATTATCAATTCGCAATCCTCAATCCTCAATCCTCAATCTTCAATCCCCAAAAATCATTCTCGAATCCTAGTTCCTCAATCCCCAATCCTCAGTCCTGAAACCTCAATCTTCAATCCTCAATACTCAATCTGCAATCCTCAATCCTTAATCCTCAATCCTCAATACTCATTCTTCAATCCTCAATACCCAATCCTCAATCTTCAACCCTCAGTCCTCAATCATCAATTCTCAATCCCCAATCCTCAATCCTCAGGCCTCAAACATCAATATTCAACCTTCAGTCCTCGTCCTCAATCCACAACCCTCAATCCTCAAACCTTCATCCTCAACCGTCAGTCCTCGTCCTCAATCCTCAACCCTCAATCCTCAATCCTCAATCTTCAATCATCAATACTCAATCTTCAATCCTCAATACACAATCCTCAATCGTCTATCCTCAATCCCCAATCCTCAATCTTCAATGCTCAATCCTCAATCCACAATCCTCAATCCTCAATCCTCAATCTTCAATCCTCAATCGTCAATCTTCAGTCCTCAATACTCAATCTTCAATTCTCAATCTACAATCCTCAATCCTCAATCCTCAATCCTCAGTACTCATTCCTCAATACTCAATCATCAATCCTCAATACTCAATCTTCAATCCTCAATCCTCAATCCTCAATCCTCAATCCTCAATCTTCAAACCTCAATCCTCAATCATCAATACTCAATCCTCAACCTTCAATCCTCAATACACAATCTTCAATCCTGAATCCTCAATTCTCAACCCTCAATACTCAATCTTCAATCCTCAATACTCAATCTTCAATCCTCAATCCTCAATCCTCAATCCTCAATCGTAATTCTTCAATCCTCAGTACCCAATCCTCAATCTTCAACCCTCAGTCCTCAATCATCAATTCTCAATTCTCAATCCTCAATCCTCAGGCCTCAAACATCAATATCCAACCTTCAGTCCTCGTCCTCAATCCACAAACCTCAATCCTCAAACCTCAATCCTCAACCCTCAGTCCTCATTCTCAATTATCAATTCTCAATCCTCAATCCTCAATCCTCAATCTTCAATCCCCAAAAATCAATCTCCAATCCTAGATCCTCAATCCCCAATCCTCAGTCCTGAACCCTCAATCTTCAATCCTCAATACTCAATCTGCAATCCTCAATACTTAATCCTCAATCCTCAATACTCATTCTTCAATCCTCAATACCCAATCCTCAATCTTCAACCCTCAGTCCTCAATCATCAATTCTCAATCCTCAATCCTCAATCCTCAGGCCTCAAACATCAATATTCAACCCTCAGTCCTCGTCCTCAATCCACAACCCTCAGTCCTCAAACCTCAATCCTCAACCGTCGGTCCTCGTCCTCAATCTTCAACACTCAATCCTCAATCCTCAATCTTGAATCATGAATACTCAATCTTCAATCCTCAATACTCAATCCTCAATCGTCAATCCTCAATCCCCAATCCTCAATCTTCAATGCTCAATCCTCAATCCGCAATCCTCAATCCTCAATACTCAATCTTCAATCCTCAATCGTCAATCTTCAGTCCTCAATACTCAATCTTCAACCATCAATGCCCAATCCTCAATCTTCAATCCTCAATCCTCAATCCTCAATTCTCAATATTCAATCCTCAATCCTCAATCCTCAATCCTCAGTACTCAATAATCAATCCTCAATCTTCAATCCTCAATCTTCAATCCTCAATACTCAATCTTGAATCCTCAATCCTCAATCCTCAATCCTCAATCCTCAATCTTCAACCCTCAATCCTCAATACTCAATCTTCAATCCTCAATACTCAATCTGCAATCTTCAATCCTCAAACCTCAATCCTCAATCCTCGTTCTTCAACCATCAATACCCAATCCTCAATCTTCAATCCTCAATCCTCAATCCTCAATTCTCAATCCTCAATCCTCAATCCTCAGGCCTCAAACATCAATATTCAACCTTCAGTCCTCGTCCTCAATCCACAACCTTCAATCCTCAAACCTCAATCCTCAACCGTCAGTCCTCGTCCTCAATCCTCAACCCTCAATCCTCAATCCTCAATCTTCAATGCTCAATACTCAATCTTGAATCCTCAATCCTCAATCCTCAATCCTCAATCCTGAATTCTCATCCCTCAATATTCAATCCTCAATACTCAATCTTCAATCATCAATCCTCAATCCTCAATCCTTAGTCGTCAATGCTCAGTCATCAATTCTCAATCTTCAATACTCAATCGTCAATCCTTAGACCTCAATCCTCAAACCTCGTTCCTCAAACCTCAATCCTCAACCCTCAGTCTTCATCCTCAATTCTCAATTCTCAATCCTCAATCCTCAATCCTCAATCCTCAATATTCAATCATCAATAATCAGTCTCCAATCCTACATCCTCAATCCCCGATCCTCAATCCTTAATCCTCAATCTTCAATCATCAATCGCCAGTCCTCAATCTTCAATCCTCAATGCTCAATCCTCGATCCTCAATCCTCAGGCCTCAATCCTCAATTCTCAATCCTCAAACCTCAATCCTCAACCTTCAGTCCTCGTCCTCAATCCTCAACTCTCAAACCTCAATCCTCAATCTTCAATCATCAATAATCAATCTTCAATCCTCAATCACCAATCCTCAATCCTCAATCCTCAATCCTCAATATTCAACACTCAACCCTCAACCATCAATCCTCAATACTCAACCATCAATCCTCAATTCTCAATTCTCAATAGAACATCCTGAATTCTGATGGTTCAATACTCAATTCAGAATATTCAATAATCAAATCTCAAACCTCAAGCATCAATTCTCAACACCCAATCCTCAACACTCAGTCCTCTCTCTTCAATCCTACATCCTCAGCAATCAATCCTCAAGCGTCAATCCTCAATACTCAATCCTTAATACTCAATCCTCAATCATCAATCT